>NC_056564.1:11425361-11536785 GCF_013358625.1 Macadamia integrifolia | reverse complement strand
AAAAAAAAAAAAGGTTTTGGTGAAACCTACATTAAATTTGGCCATCAGTAGTACATAGGAATGAATCAGATAATAAAATAGTCATTTTGGGGATGGCAAAGAAAACCCAACTGTTGTTGATGAATAGGAAAGACATGGCCCTGGAATGGTCATTAATCAAACTTTATAGTAAAATTCAATCATTTATTTTTGTTGGTATTTTTCTGGTATCACATTGATTTTTAATGTATCATCAGACCAACATAATTTCTTGTGCTCAATTCTAGGTTAAGTACCATGAGACTTGTACATAAAATTTGGACCAAATCTACCAATATTGGGTCTAATCTTCTTGACATTCCATGATCAGACAGACCACCAAAGCAGCTCCTATACATCAAGAGTTTTTGTGGAGAGTAGTGTGGAATTGGAAAGAGCAATGTACTTAGGGGATACAATCCAAGGCTCACCTATTGGCCACACTACCTCCAAACTAGAAGTCAGTTTTTCTCTAAGATAGCTAATATATTATTAGGATGGAAAGTTGTTATAATATATATGATCTCTGGTCTATTTAAGATCTTTATTTGATTTTTTTTTATCACCCATCAAAAAATATGGGAGAGGTTTTTCCACCCAACAATTTATGGAGGGGAGAGGAAGGGATGGAGGAATCTCCTATCCTATACCAACTATGATGTGGCAATTGGTTTCATCTAGTACGAGGCCTATATGGTCAGACAGGAAAGAGAGTACTAGTATGAAACCTGCATGGTTAGCTATGAGAGGACGTAGGAAAACATCATCACGTGCACAATCAACTTGAGAATCTTTTTCCCTAACAATATTATCTTAAGGGTTATAAGATAGGATGATTATCATTACACCCAAAAAGGAAGGGGAAAAAAAAAGGTTGTCCCCCAAACACCTCATTTGTCATCCTTAAAATAACAAAGGGGAAAATGTTTTATGTGAATGAATATCCATGCTCAAACGCATAGGGGATGAAATGACCATTTAACCCTCAAGAAATGGAAAATGATATTTATGTGGATGCTTCTTGTGTGTTCCCATTGATCCTCGTGCAAATATATATAGGAACCGCATTCCCCCATGGAGAACACTTTTCCGTAACAAAGAAGGTATTAATTAGTGCAAAACTCAATGGTCACAATATGAGAGGACGTAAGAGAACATCCCACATTATAATTAACATGGGAATATTCTTCCCTAACAATATTATAATATTTTATGAAACTAAATAAATAAAAAAGAAAAAAAAACTAAATAATAAATAGCTGGAGGTTTATAAGATTGGTTGAATATCTTTTACACCAAACTAGGAAAGAAAAAGTTGTTGATAACTTATATAATTAAAGAACACTTACTAGAAAATAATAATAATAATAATAATAATAATTATTGAGGTACTGATTAAGAATAATTAGTGGACTTTATTTTCTGGAGTGAGTAATCATGTTCGATTACATCAGGTTTGTCACCCATCCAATTCGTATCATGGTTCGAGCATAGATAGCAAAGGTATGGGTAGCATGATTTGATAACTTGGTATCAAGAATGAGATCGAAAACGATCAATATTGATTCGGATCACCTTGGATTGGATAAAAATATTTTAATTTTATGTTTAAAGTTACTTTTTTTTTACCATTTTACCCTTTGTTCATATCGATCTATTGTTATGGTATTGACCAAGAATCGAGATTGACCTAGGCCAATCTCAATCCGATTTAGCCAATACCAATTGATCCGATCCGATTCCTCATACCATGATGGGTAGAGGTCAAATGCACAAATTTTTTTAGAAAAAAAAAGTCTGAAATGTAGCATGACTTAGTACAAAGGAGGACAAAATGATTGTCCCGCTATCTGTGTTGAAAGGCAAAAATTTCATCATTGTTTATGCTTCTGTGTGTGCTCCCATTGACCCCTATGCATTATCGTCCTTTTTGTGCCACATAGAAGGTAATAGCTCAATTTATAGAGATTAAACCTTAAAAGAAAATACAATACTTCATAAACTTCATTCTATCATTCAACATGCATGACTCACATTTTTCATATTCCCTTCAGGGTTTGGATACCTTATTCCATCTGATTGCCTTAATTTAACATCATTTGCATAAACAATATGTTAGAACATCATTTCTACCAAAAGGAAGAAAATTACACTTTCAATCCCACAAACACTTTTATCTTCAGAGTTTTTATAAGTTCTAAATTCTTTCTCCATTTCATCATTTCATATATTGAGTTTCTCATTCTCAAGCTCCCATTTGTTATGTGTTTATTAAAATTTAGAAGTATTAGCAAAAATTAAAATTTAAAAGTAAAATTAAATAAATAATATAGAAATAAATTAGTGGGTGATAATCTTGAAAATAAAATAAAAATAATTACATAATTAGTGAAGAAATTACGAGAGCGGTGCATCTTCACGTAAGTAAATATACGTGAATGCATAGTTATTAAATTCAGATTCGGGAATTATTCGGATTAATTATTTTCATTAATTTAATGATCCGGTCAAAAAATAAGTCAAAAAAACGGAGATAATAAAATTCGAGTTCGGATTCGGATTCGAGAATTATTCGTTTACAAAAATAAAAAACGGATAAAAAAATTCGGATGTTATTTTTAATATTTGCAATACTTGTTTCATGCTAGCTATCCATTATCATATGTACGTAACATACAAATGATATAAAAATTAAAATTTTAAATTGAAGCTAAAAATATTATATCTAATCAAAAAATATTATACCTAATCATCTCTTTTTTCTTTTTTTTTTTCTAAACTCATTTCCTATTACTCAAATAATTGAATCAGAGAAAGAGAAAGTGAGAGGAGGGATTGAGCACAAATTCAACTAGACCCACATCACCCACCAAACATGTTCACCTTAAAGACTAGAGAGAGTAACAATTATATGACTTAGTCAAACCAAACTGGGGTGAAATATTTTATTATTATTATTATTATTTTTTTATACAAGTGTGAGAGATTACCTCAAGAAAGATAAACTTTGTCAGTTTTTGTTAAGAAAAAAGGGAAAAGTAACATTAGGATAATAAATGCATAATTATCACACTGTTTTCTAAAGGCCTATTGACTTATTCAAGATAATTTTTTTTTTATATGGGATAAAATTCGGTTCGATCGAATTATTCGTGAATTTAAAAAAAAATCTATAAAATTCAAGAATTTTTCAGAATTTTTTATTTGATTCGGATTCAGACCAAATTATTCGTAAAATTAGATAAAATTCTGTTTCGGCCAAATTATTCGCATTTAATTCGGAGAATTTAATAACTAGGGTCCCTAAACGTCCTTGATCCATGGATATGCCATCTACTAAATGAGGAGAGAGAAAATAGATATTATTATCCACAGACTAGTGACATTCATGTATGTGGAGATCCACCGGACTTAGAAACTACCAAGCCTAGGAATTAATTGAAGAAGTAGACAATACAAAGCCACATGAAAATAAGCCTTATATTAAATGATCTCTAGGCTCTGGCTAGTACTGTTCTGGTCTTCTGGGCTCCCCATACATGCATGCTTGCAGGTGGTGGTCGTTGTATGTATGAATATTGTAGTTAATATTCCAAACTACCCAAGAATGAATCTGAACGACGATGTGGAGTGGCCTTTGAATGTACGAATGTTGTAGCTAACATTAATTAATTCGTAACTACTACCTTTCATGAAATTGAATGACAAGTAGGGATATAAACATAGGAGTATAGGACAGGACTGGATCTGGATTCTATACACATCTATGTCTCCATCTCTGAATACCACTGTTTAATATGTCAGAAAGAGAGAGAGATTTTTTTTTTTTTTTTAATAATGAGAAATGTTACTTTGCATGAATGTACTTGGAATCATTTTATCTGAAGAAAAGAGAAGGGAGGGAGGAAGACCAGGGACCCAAAAAATCCTAATAACACACACCACTATTATATATATATATATATATATAAATATCTTTTTGCTAAAGGTGAGCAAATGAATATATTAACTATAAAGAACGAGTGAATACATAAAAATATCTTTTAGGTCTCTGATTCACCTTCGGTATAGTCATCAACAAAAGAGAGACCCAAAGTTTAGGGAAAAAAACAACTATATAAAATGATGACGAGGCATGTGATGAGAGTTCCAATCGAGCTCAATGTTCATAATGGAGGAGCAATATCCCAAACAAAGGAAACTCGAGTGGCGGCTGCGTGCTTGGCCAACTTATCCACTACAGAATTTATCTCTCGACCAGAAATTTTTTATCCAAATAACCTTTATAGAACCATCACTTTTGTTGGAAGTACCATGAAATTTCTTGAGAATTGATGCAACACACCACTGTTTGTGAGTCACAATCAATCAAGAGCTCGTCAATTCCCTTCTTAGATGCTAAATCAATCCTATAGGAAAAGGTTACAAATTCAGCCTTGAAATTGGCACCAAATCCTTCATAGATAACAAAACATCCAAAATGATTTAAACCATTGCGAATGATACCACTTGCTCCAAAGCAACCAAGATTCCCCAAGGAACAACCATTTATGTTGAGCTTGCTATAAGCAGTTGGAGGCATTCTCCATATTAACTCCTTAATTCAACTGAGGGGGAGGATTTATAGTGATAACATTTAGGGGGCGTTTGGTTCGAATTATCCATCGGATCAGATTTCAGGGATTCAAGATTCTTGACCTAACTCATATGGATGAGTTTCTTTGGGATAATTTTCTTCTGGTTAAAAAACTGTTTGGTTACCCTGATTCTGTTACTTGATTATGAGTGGAAAATTGTTTGGTTACCCTGATTCTGTCAGTTGATTCTGAGTGAAAAATTGTTTTGTTACTCTGATTCTGTCCATTGATTCTGAGTGAAAAACTGCTTGGTTACCTGTGAGTCTTTGAACCCATGTTCTGTTAGCTAAAAAAAAAACAAAAGCAAAAAGTAAAATTTGTTCCACATATGTACTTTATTTTTTATTTTTTTATTTTTCTTTTTTATAATAATATGTAAAAAAACAAGAGTGGCATTCGTGAACTATCAAATCCAAAAGTGTAGTAATTATGTCAAACACCAACATCACAAAGCCGAATACAACATAAACCAAGACTCTCAAAGGAGTCAACACCAATAGATGTCACCTTGAACAGCCCCAGTAAATGAAAAGAGTCTCTTCTAGCATCTTTTGCCAAAGAAACAGTAAGAAAGAATCCCCCGGCTGTATATAGCAAGAATACATGGTCTAGTACTATAATATTTGTGTCATGTATATGGAAAGATGTGGCCATTTCAATCATAGGACATGAACTGAATTAGTCACATGTTAGAATCTATCTAAAACCTAATTAAATCAAATATCCTCTCTTATACTGGTCATAACCTAATTTCTCAAAATTATATTTTATCATTTAAAATTTTTTTGTTTCTGGTTAATAAAATTTAATATGTGAAAAGGGAAGGTGATTGTACCTACCCAAAAATGTTCAGCATCCACCTTCGGAACCATAAGGTGGTAGATCTAAATATATACAGTTCTAGAGATTTTTTGTAGACCCACCAATCACAATTCCGATGACCATAAATAATAATAGAATTACCCATATAATTGTGTATTAAATTTCCATAGTGACTTTTTGTTTGCAACTAATAAAAGATAACAAAAACATAAAAAAAAAAGAAAAAAAATACAATGTTTGATTTGTTGTTTTTAAAATAAACTAAATTTTGTTTCGTAAGAGTTCGACAAAAGATTTCCTTCACCCCTAAATAATTCCTTTCTAATAATGATGATATGCCTCTATAACTAAAATTAGGTTTATCATTAACTCCCATACATTATTATTTAAGATCATAAAAACCTTTCCTTTCCCGTCTAATCAAAATGTTTAGATGCCCACGGTGAAGTGATAAAAGAAACTCAGAACTAAAAGTTGCTTTTCTTCTCCTATGATTGAAGTTCTCAATTTTATTTTATTTATTTATTTTTTTAAGTGCGGCCTGTGGTGGGTTTTCAGACTTTGATTGATCCCATCAAATAATTTATGAGTGTTTCCCAGGGTACTAAACTTATGGAAAGGAAAAACACAAAACTAAACAAGGAAAAAATAAAGATGAGTATTGAAGGTTATTGCCTTATTGGTGACTTTCTCTGCTAGATTGGTAGGTAACCATATGGATGAGTTGCCATCCTCCAAACTAATAAATACTTTGAAAGAAATTAACTCCTATTATAGCTTAATTGGAGACTTTAATCGAAGTGGGTCTTGTGATAATGAATGCTCACCAGAAAATATCATATGATAATTAATAATCTCAAAAGGAACCAATTTGGTTCATAGATGGGGTGCATGACTTGATTCCATTTGGTAATTATTTTTATTATATGACACCTCTTTTGTCCTTATACACCCCCCCCCCCACCAAAAAAAAAAAAAGGTTAACTATGGTAAATACCAAGCAAGAATCTTTATAGATCACAAGGCACGCAAAGAGGCAATATTTCAATGAATTTGTTAGTTGAAATACCACAATAATGAAGTATAACGGTTTACTACATGTTACATGGTAGTAATAAACCATGTGATAACAGTATCAGCCAAGCTTCTTATTCATACAATTTCAGTTTAAATTGAGTAGAGGAAATAACTTATTACAAAAGATATGTCATTTTGTATACTGTATTCATCACTATTTGATGGCATTTTTATAATTTTATTAAAATTTTGAAAGAGAATTTGAGTAACTTTCCTTGTTTAGTTTTAGACTAAAGATCATTCTCTAGTACCTAGCTACTAGAAACCCATTTAGTGTCTCTTGCACTTAACTAGAATTTTACAATTAGTACCATTAGTTATTAGAGGGCATTGCAATACAAATGTCATTCATTCTATTATGATTCAATACTAATCATCCAACTAATGATAATATTTTATGTAAACTACAGGTCGCAGGCGGCTTCTAAGAAGGGGAGGTATGAGTATGAGAAGCTTGCCATGGCTCAACTAACCCCAGCTTGAAGTCAATACATTTTCCCTCTCTCTCTCTCTCTCTCTCTCTCTCTCTCTATATATATATATATATATATATATATTACAGACAAGTCATGGTTCCTATAGGTCACAGGTCTGGAAGAAGACCAATGCCTCCATATAGCCATGTTGGTGACATATATTGCAGCTAGCTCAAGACATGGACAAGACCTGATCAAGAAGTACTTCATCTCATTAATGTGGTCTTTTAATATTTCATAACTGCTACTAAAGATATTTCATATTTAGTTGGTCCATGCTTGTGTTGACTCTGATTGCATTTAGAGAGAGAGAGAGAGAGAGAGAGAGAGAGAGAGAGAGAGGTGTTTTGACTTGGAAGGTAGTGGAAATTGAGTTAAATCAAATAGAAGGTGACGCACCTTGAAGAATAGGCTGCGTTTGGTTGTGAGGGAAATATGAAATGAATTGAATTTACTTTTTGAGTCGTTTGGTTGCAACAGAAGTGGAGTGAAATTAATTTACCATAGTTGTTTGGTTGGATGTAAAATTGATGTAAAATAGATATAAAATTTTAAAAAACTAATAATCCAACCGAACTCCTCAAAAGAGACGGGGGGTACTTTTCAATTCAGAAGCCACCCAGCTCCTCAAAATTTATATTGGTTATATGAATCAAGTCATTGAAGGTATGTATCAAATCAAACAAAATGTCATCAGATACTATGTTTTATCACTAATCAAGATAAACCATTTCATTCTATATATCAAATGAATGCAGCATAAATAAATATTTAAAATAATAAAAAAGATGATCTCAAAGAAAACGGTAATAGATCACAATTGATAACGACTGAAGGGCCCATTCCAAAAGTCCTTTAGTCAAAGCAAACCCAACAGGTCAGTAATGCTCCATTTAGCTCAAATCCAAAGTCTGTTGGTCAAAACAAACCCAATTGAGTCATGAGAGAGAGAAAAATTGTTGAGAGTCATGAGCGGGGTGAGAATCGCGAGAGTGGGAAAGAGATCGTGAGAGTAGGGTTTTTTTTTTTTTTTTTCCTTCCTATTTTGGTGGGAAAATAAAAAAGGAAATTTTAATGATTAAATGAATTTTTTTCACATGTAAAATATATTTCCCTTGCAATCAAATATCTAAATTTATTTTTTCTGGGAAAAAAATTCCACTTTACATAAAAAATTTGCATTCCCCTTACAACCAAACAAAGCCTAAGGGAAACTGTTAGAACAAACATCAAAGAAAACACAAGAAAAACAAAAAAGATTTACACAAGACATAAAGATTTAATGATGTTCATACACCAATGTAGTGTGTTACGTCCTTGAATCAAGAAGAAAGTGATTCATTATATCGGAAGAAGTTTACAATTAATAGAGATATCTCAAGAACACCTAAAATTGGGGCAAGAACACTGTCGAGAAACCCTCAAATGAAAAATCTCAAATCTCACAATACTTACTCAACCAGATGATAGTATATATATATACTTCTCCGAGTCAAATCGATATATTAGGTCGTGGCCAAATTTTATTGACATAGGTCAATCTCTCAAATGGGTCAAGAATTGAGTCAAATATAAAAAAAACTCTATGATCCGGCCCCTTTTTTTTCCCTTTGTGGAGGGGGATGTCTCTGTGTGTGTGGTGGGGGGGGGAAACCATGAAGTCTACTGTCAATTATATTTTGTCTTTAAATTTATGTAACTTTATCTTCTCCAATTAATGAAAGTTCCTAGGTAGGCACCACTTAAACCGTAACCTTCAAATATACATTTTTGCATTATATGGATATATGGCTCATAACTAGCTAAGGGTGCAACCAGGTTGGGATGGGCAGGGTTTTTCAAAACCTCAGCCCAAGTCTGTCGTAGACTGAGGTCGAACTGGGATATCTTAGGCCATGCCCATATCTGCTGAGCCCAGAGAAGTCCAGTCCAGCCCGAAAAGCCCAAGGTCGGACCAGGTTGGCCTTGTCTGACCTTGGCTACCCTTACATATCGATTGCATCTTCCCATTGTAACTCACCTTCGAAAATAGAATTAGGCCCCTTTTCTCTATTTGGCCAACCCCCAGACACCCCAGCGCAAGAGAGAGCGAGAGAGAGAGAGCATAAGGGATTTGAAAAGGTTTTGGGTTACCCATAAGGTTTCAATGCGGGCTTAGTCCAATCCCACCTGAAGCTAGGGATGTAAATAGCTCGGATACGGATTGAATTTGAATTGGATGTGTTTGGATCCGGATATTTTCTAATTGGATTCTGATACCCCTAAATGAATATGGATGTGGACCGAATTTGGATTTTCAACTATCTCTTTACTCTCAGACTTATGTAATCTGGACATTCCTTCCCCTCCCCCAATAAATATAATTTGCTCTTAATCCATCTTTTTAAGTTGTTTTAACTCTTTTTTAATTCTCTAGAACATGTTTAAACTTCAAGAACCCTTAAAATCATTAATTGATGATTTAATCGGATCGAATAATTATTTTTTGGATAATTCGGATTTTATTTTAGATACCCTTTAACCGAATACGAATACCCCTAAATGAATATAAAATGCAAATTCGGATTCAGATTTTGAGTATCCATTTACATCCTTACTGAAGCTATGTTTTTCAGCCAAAAATTGTTTGAAATAGGCTAGCAATGGAACCTTTAAATTAATACCATTTCGATCACGAAGAACACCACCAATTACAGTTGGCTTTCATAAGTATAAAATAAAAAATCAAAGTTGGGCAGGAACCCAGGCAATGTTTGAACATGCTTTGATGAACCCAGTTTAAATTCAATGGCACTCATTTAAAAATAAAATAAAATAAAATAAAAAATCATATATATGGAGGGGCTGAGTGGTCAAATCTAGTCCGAATTGATAAAATTGATCAAAACCGATCAGAAAAACTAAGAACGATCCAACTGATTTTTATTGGGCTGGTTTTGGATTAAGGTACGATGGAATCGATTGAAAATCAAACCACATCGAACTGATCAATAATCAAATCAAAATTGAATTGAATGAATCCATTGATTTCAATATTAATAATCTTTCCATCCACTTAGGGATATCAACACACTAAAACCTGAAATCCGATCAAACCCAACACAAGATCGATCGAGACCGATTTATTCCTTACGTGGGTAAGTCGCAATAAGCACGGCAGGCCCAACTAGGCCCGATTGAAGACCCTAAGTGGAGGGGTGGAATAAGAGGATGAAGCTGCCACGTTAGCCGATAGGGTCATAAGTCATAATTCCGACAGAAGTTATATTCTTGTTTTCCCACGGAATTAATCCAAACAAGTGAACAACTATGATTTTTCTGGATTTTATCATTTTATTCCAAATTATCTAACCCTTATTATACTTTTCTCACTCTTTCTCTTCAAACGGACAAAGGGGGCTTGTAATTTATCCAAAAGAAAAAAGCAGAGCTTGTTGCTCGAATTCACTCCCGCGCTTTATATTAACTCACAGTGTTCTTTGAGGGAAAGGGAGAAAGGCAAGAAGCAGAAGAGAGAAAGAGGGACAGAATCTCAAGGATGCCTGTTGCTCGACCAGAGCCTTCTGATGCTCGTGTCATCTCTCATGTCGACATGGATTGCTTCTACGTTCAAGGTCATCCTCCTTCTCTGCCATCTTTCTATTTAAGTGTTTTCCCCCTCAAATCCTTTTTTTTTTTGGGGTTGTTTTGGGGTTGGGATAGCTTCTATTGTTGATTTGGGACGCATTTGAGACACATTTTTACTAACCCATTTGATTTTCTCTATTTGATATCATATAGTGGTGCTTGATTTCCCTTTTTGCCATCAATTCTTTGGATGGGTTTTTCGAAAACTTGATCCTTTTTAACAAAGAATGATGAGAAATCTTACGATGCATCCTATCTACTGTGAGGCTTTGATCTCCATTTGAGGATCAAAGCAAGAATTTTGGCTTCCTAACACATCTAAGAAGGGTTCCTCTATATTTGTTCGCATTCCTGGTTCAAGAATTATTATTTCTTAGACGATCAATATCGTGTCTAAAGCAAGAATTTTGGCATCCTAACACATCTTAGAAGGATTCCTCTATAGTTGTTCGCATTCCTGGTTCAAATTGTGCCGTATAGTAGACACTCTTCTTGTCATTCGATAATTTATTTATTTATTTAATTATTTTTTTTGGGTGGGGGGGGGTGTGGTGGGGTAGGTGGTTGGGGCGGGGTGGGCGATGGAATAAGTTCCTATTTCTCCTCGCTTCCTTGACACAAATTTACAGAAAAGGGAGCACAGATAATGATAAGAAAGCTAATTTTTTTACATTTTTTCAGTCAACTTGGATTGAATGATTTGGAGTAATTGATTACAATGTCATCTTAGTTTCAAATACTGGTGGCAAATTGGCAGTGTCGGACTCTACCCTGAAAATATAAAAACAATTGTTGTGATTCGTGCATTTAAACTTAAGATTTCGATTGGTTTTCTTTGTAGGCAGCATACAGCATTGTGGTTGTTAAATATAGGTTTCTCAATTTGAAACAGTTGATTTCACTTTCAATTATTTGCCTTTTCCTCTCTGCTGTGTTAGCTTACTTCTTTATGTAGAAGACTTGGTGCGTATAAGCATACCTGTTTACATTTTAAGCCCTTAACTCTGTTTCTGATTATCAGTGAGTAAGCACTAATAAACACTTAATGATTTATTTATGTGGTTCGATCAGTTTGGACTGTATCTCATCTTATATATCCATGAAAGATGGAACCAAGCATTCTTAAGTTTACCACCCCCCCCCCCTCCTTTTTTTTCTTGACCTACTTGAGGATCTACAATTGCCCTTAACTCAGAAGGGGAGGAAGCAAATTGAAGATGTGACAAGCTTATATGCCAGACTGGGGACTCTACCACTGCTTAGATGCATCCCAAAGATCTAGAGTGTGAGACCAGTCCTTAAAATGCATCTTGGATATCAAAACATGTTCATAAATGGGTTAATTTTTTTTTTTTTTTAGATCGTTTGTTATATGGTGATAATACTTTTTATTCTATAGACTGTAGATACAGAAAAATAACTCTTAGCCCCTTCTTATACTAAATCATGCCAAATGACTAAAATATCCTTAAATGCATATCGTGTCACAAATACCCTTCCATGAGCCTGTATCTTACCTCATCATACATCTATCTTTGAATGCAAATAAGAAAAATACACCTGAAAATTGTATTTGGGATTATTAGGAATATTTTACCCCCTTTGTTTTTCTTTTGGTGATGTGGGTTGAACTTTAGATTTGGTCATTTTAATCTTGATTTCAAGTGATGCTTGTATGCCTGACTTGACTTACTGTATTAGCAATAAGCATGCCTAATTTTAATTGTCTCTTCAGTGTTGTAGTGCATTTAAAATGATGAAAGGGTCAGGTCAATATCAGTCTTATAGAATGATATACTCATTTTTCATTATATTTTAAAACGTAAGGATCCTTTAACCATATTTGATGTTCCCCTCTCCACCCTCGCTGAATTGTATCTTTAGATTATTTAAAATTGAAGGATTTACAGTACTCCAATAGCAGCTAACTACGGGCATGGTTTTCCTGCTTTGCATATATCATTTCTAGCCAAAGTTAGGTAATTTGAACCCTCCTAAGTCTAATGAATTCGATGACCGGTAGAGAAGTCAACAGAACAAGAGTACTAGTCTGATCCATAATTTGAATTTTGTGTTATGGTTCGCACACTGGTGGCTTTAAACACTGAAGAAATTATTCCTAGTACTTTTAATCTGTTTTGTGCATTAGTTTCATACTCCATAAGATTCTTCACTTCTATTTCACGGGGCAAATGGAAATTTATTTAGAGAAGAATTGGAATGGGAGGAGATGTTGTTAGTTGAGGAAGATTTTTAGTAGAGTCTGACAGATTATCTGCCTTATAAAGAAAGTTATCATTTTTCTAGAAATTCTTTTCGTACATTTTCTGCTTCTCATGTGGTACTTGTTGTAACCTTTCAAGTACTTGGATTAAGGTGGCAGGTTTTGAGCCTTTTTTTTTTTTTGGCAGTTGAACAAAGGAAACAACCAGAATTAAGGGGCTTGCCAACTGCTGTGGTACAGTACAACTCCTGGCAAGGTGGGGGTCTCATTGCTGTCAGCTATGAAGCTCGCAAATATGGAGTGAAGCGGTTAGTTGGATTTTGTCAAAATTTTTGGGTACCCTGATTTTGTTTTTTAATAGTTGGAATCTTTAAGGGCTGGTATAGGATTGTTATATGTGTACATTATTTTCAGTTCAATGCGAGGAGATGAGGCCAAGAAAGTTTGCCCACAAATTCATTTGGTTCAGGTCCCAGTTGCACGTGGTAAAGCTGACTTGAACTTGTACCGCAATGCAGGTTCTGAGGTTTGTGAAGCCTAAGTTACATGCTTTTGTAGATTTAAACTTGTATTATTTGTCTGTTCATGTACAAAATGTTGTTTATGGTGCATAGTGATTTAAACTGCAGGTAGTATCCATTCTTTCTAGGAAGGGAAGGTGTGAACGTGCATCAATTGATGAAGTGTATCTTGACCTTACTGATGCAGCTGAAACAATGCTCTCAGAAAATCCTCCAGAAATGTTGGAAGCAGTAGATGATGAGGTTCTTAAATCACATGTTTTGGGCCTTGATGAGGTAAGAGACAATTATAAACTCTCTCTCAAACACACAAGTAAGATTTTAATTATCTTCATGAGAATTTACACTTGAAATCCTGGATTGTGTGCTACATATCTTGTGATATCCTCATTGTGCTTTCACAACAAGAAGATTTATGCAGTTGGTATGGTGTTCAGGATGAAGGAAAAGAAGTCGAAAATGTGAGAGAGTGGTTCTGTAGGAGCAGTGCTGAACATCGGGATAAGTTATTAGCTTGTGGAGCCATTATTGTGGCAGATCTTCGTATGCAAGTTTTCAAGGAAACCCAGTTTACATGTTCTGCAGGCATTGCTCACAACAAGGTACCAATGATGATTCAATTGCTGTTCATTTCCTCCCAGAGTGCTAATATTGTGGATTTGAAGAAGGGAAAAGAGGGCATTAACTTTATAACTGTGTTGAACTCATCAGCTTATGGATATTGTGATTTACAGATGCTGGCAAAACTAGCAAGTGGCATGAATAAACCGGCACAACAAACTGTCGTTCCCTTATCATCTGTGGAAGGATTGCTAGCTTCCCTGCCTATAAAGAAAATGTAGGATCTTACAATGTACCTCTTTTTTGTTTCCCTTTTCTTTGCTTAATGAGTCACACCAATGTCCTTTTTCCTCTTTAACTCAATGAAACTGCTCTCAATTTGTCCTTCCATAATGCATGTATGTTTCTTATGCTTCAAAGTGGAATGGATTTGCAGGAAACAACTTGGAGGAAAGCTTGGAAACTCCTTACAAAGTGACCTTGGTGTGAACACTGTTAGTGATCTATTGCAATTTCCAGAGGAAAAGCTACAAGAGCGATATGGCATAAATACAGGGTCTTGATATATTTCCTTCATTTCATTTTGATTACTTAAGTGGGTTGGTAGATGTGGGTTATCAGTTACAATTATTAGTTACAAATGGCAATGTAATCCTATTTAATCCACCGTAATGAAGTAGAAGACATGTATTTGAATTCCCTTAATTCTCTCTTTGAGAGTGAGGTTGGCATCCTCCCAATTAGCCACCGATCCCTATTATCTCTCTTATGAGAATGAGGATGGCATCCTCCTAATTAGACAAACCATTATTTTCCTATTTTCTCTCCCCTATCTCCACTCCTAATTTTTCTTTTTCCCTATTTTCTCTCTCATCTACCATGCTCATAACATCAAGACCTTCATGAGGATTCATATTTAAGTTCAAAAGATTAAAATTTATGATTTTTAATTACCAGTAAAACTAGTGACCCAAAAGCTCTTTCAGTGGAAGCATCCACAATATGTTTGCAGTTTTCTGAATCACATGTTTGATTGATACTTTTGATTTTCTTTTCAGGACTTGGTTATGGAATATTTCCAGAGGCATCAGTGGGGATGAAGTCGAGGGTCGTATTCTTCCCAAGAGTCATGGTTGTGGGAAGAATTTTCCTGGTCCACAGGCTTTGAGGAAAATTACTTCTGTAAGCATGCTCTTCCCTAATAGATGGGTAACTCTTATCACATTTTAATTATAAGTCTATCTAACTTTCTATTTCAGTATGCAAACAATAGGGAGATAACTCTTATGGGATAACTCTTAAAGTTGCAGAATGCCAAAATAGAAACAAACAAGAATAAAAAGGAAGGAGGGAAGGAGAAGAAGAAGGGATAGATAAGGGTCTCTCACAGTACCTGCCTCTCACAGCAAAGAAAACTTAGCTTTCTATTTTTATTCAAACTCATAAATCGTTGTCCGTAGGATTCAGCCTCTCTCCTTTTATTTACAATAATCCAATTACATCTTAGAATAGCAACAACAACAACAACTCTGCCTTATCCCAACTAAATGGGGTCGGCTTCTTTCAGCTGTAATAATACAATCTTCCTGAAATACTTCAAAATAAAATCCTGATAATAATGGAAACTAACTAGATTGCCTTCCAATTACATAACTGAATAAATCCTAATAGAAACAAAGCTAATTGAAATCTATATAATAGAAAGCTAATTTATAGCAGCTGTAAGAGTTCTCCACGCAACAGCAACTGGTCTTCAAACTTACCTCCATAAAGCTGTCCACGTGGCCCACGAGATCTGGGATTTATTCTAACCATAAAAGACCCTTAATTTTAAACTAAAATTATAAAAATATGCATCCAATAATATAAAATGACTAAGCACTAACCCCAATCTAACGTGGCCCGTTAAATTGGCATAGAACTGAATCTCTGTCAGCTGACCTTTGGGCTAGACTTTGTGCATCAGTGGCTTAGATTAGATTGAGTTTAAGAGTATTGGTTTTATGGAAGTTGATTTCCTACGGTATTATGTGGGGATTGTGGAAGGAAAGAAATAGACAGATCTTTGATGATAAATCTAGGAGTTATCCAAGAATCATTTCCATTATTGGCTCATATATCATGTGATGAGGAATGGCATCAAAGGGGCTTAAATCTTGGAGGACTTTCCAAGTGGTGATCATTGGGTGCAGTCGTGCAGATTATTCATGACCTTCCATCTGAATGATAAGTTGTTCTTTTGCATCATTGCTGTATAGTTTGTCTTTCTTTTCTGTTTTTTAATATCATTAGGGGACAGTCCACCATCTTCTTATTCATTGCAATTACTTTGTGGTGGTATTGCTAGGTACTTTATAACTCCTGTGCATGTTTATGATAATCCTTAATTGATCGATGCACTATTGCATTTTGTTCTAAAGGAAAGAATTTGGAAACTTTCCCTTAATCAACAATTCATTTATGGCAATAGTGAGCTTTTGCATAGGGTGGTTCAAAACATTTAGAGATTTTACCTTTTTGGGGTTCGAATTTTGGGAAATATAGTGCCTTGTTTATCTAGCATTAGGGAGAAGCAGAAAATTTTTTTGCGTGTAGCCTTGCCCAATGGCCTTTTGTACAGAGTACTTGGCTGTACGGTATGGTTTGCCGCTTTTGTCTATTCTTTTGTATAGCGTTAGGGAGAAGTAGAAAAAGTTCCTACTTTTCAATGTCGCAGCCCACAGAGAACTAATAAAATCCGCAGTTTGGACTTGGCATTCTGTCCTTGATGAAATTCGTTATCTGAAATTTTTGGTAGAATTGGTGACCAATGTGTTCGATTCTTGTATTTCATTTAGTTCATTTGAGAAATAATTTACTTTTCAATTTTTTCGAGAAGTTGACAAGTTAGTCATGTTGTTCATCCAACCACCTAGTCTACATGCTCTTCATTCAGGTTCAACGCTGGCTAAATGATCTTTGTGAAGAACTAAGCGAACGGCTTCAATCTGACTTGGTTCAAAACAAGCGGGTTGCACACACTCTTACCTTGCATGCTCGGGCATACAAGGTATCTATATTGGATACCTCTCTTTCATGAACTTCTGCCTTGCATTCTGTGTTCATGCTAACTATATATTAACCTGCAGTCCAATGACTCAGATTCTCAGAGGAAATTCCCTTCAAAGTCATGTCCTTTAAGGTATGGCACTGCAAAAATCCAAGAAGATGCCCTTAAGCTATTCAACTCTGCACTACGTGATTTTTTGGGTTCACACAGAAGTGAAACCCTTGGAAATCAAAACAATGGATGGGGTGTAACAGCTCTTTCTGTATCTGCGAGCAAGATATTAGCTGCACCACCTGTAAGGTTTAGCTACTTGCTTACCATTTTCTGTAATTTTTCTTCGATTCCACACTTTATCTGCTAATTCTTAACTGTCTGTCTATTGCCACATTAAAGTATTGCATCATATACTGAGGTGTTTGTTTGTAATGAATGTACTTATCCCGATTCCCAAGTAGATCTGAAAGTCAGAGTTCTAGGTCATACTTTCTGGTTGAATGTTAAAAAGTTGGTTAACTTATTCAGAAAAGTACATGCTCACATGACTTTGAGAGAATATATTTCTTCTCTGTTCCTTTTTTTATTGTCCATCTGCATAAAATATTTCCGATTTTTCTGTATTCAGTCACCTATATGAGACTGTTATGTATGTTTACTCTTCATGCTGATATATAAAATTAGTTTTCTTCTTATTAAGAAGAATAGAAAAATAAAAGTGCATTATCCAACAGTTTATATACATGTGGCATATTCTGGCACATGGGGACATCGCTGAAAATGACAAATAGAAGGAAAATGACAAATAGAAGTATTCTTGTTTGATAGGATTCTCCTAATTGACTAGCTCTTCAACAAGGTCTTGAGGGCTAAGAAACTACTAACCGTGTAGACACATGACACAGAAATTTCAAAGTTTCATACTCTTGAAGGATGGAACTCATGAACAATATATGAAATGTGATAGATGCGGAGTAGATGAACACCAGTATCAGAAGAAAGTAAAAATATAACTGTTTGGTTTTATGAAGTCAGCATCTGATGGTAGTACTCCCCCCCCCCCCCCCCCTTTCTCTTTTTATAATATTGATAATAGTGCAGAGGAAAAAATCTCCCCTTGGTATTTGTGGACTAGGGAAAAGCTTTAAAGTTGAACAATAAAGTCCTAGTGTATTAAGGTGATTGCCTATGAATTCCTTTTGGAGGAAATCCAAAATCAGAGAAATTCTGGAATTGGTCATAGAATGTTTTTGTGAAAAATGCATCAAGTGTAAGGTACTTATGGTTTATAGCAATTGGGGAACAGATAGCATTTATCAGATTCATCTTTATCAGCATCTGTACTTACTCTCCTTTTTTTTTTTTGGGGGGGGGGGGGGTGTGGGGTGGGGGTGGACATTTGTGGAAGTTTGGGAGAAAAGACAGATCCGTAAATTGGGAATAGGTGTTTAAGCCAAAAGATGGGGGCTCAATATTTCAAAAGTAAAGGAAAAGAAAAACAAGCTGTTACTTGAAATGGTTGTGGAGTTCCTGTTGCTGTTGGAATGATCAGCACACTGCATCCCATTTACCACATCTGATCAGGAAGCCATCATCTGGCTTAATAAGAAGAATCAGCCCTTTGGATAGTCTATCATATTGGTTTGTCAATAATATTAAAAAATTGGTCTGTATAATACACTATATGGTGTCAATAGCTTGAGGAAATATACATGTTTCTATTCACCTGATCTAAGATCTGGTAGTGAGTAGTAAGTGCTTTTCTTTTCCTAGAAGAAGTTTTTCCTAGTTTTATAAAAATATAAAAATGGTGAAAGCAACAAAATGCAATGCTGACTATAAATGTGGGGAAATGGAAAATACAAACTGATTTCCATATATTTTATCTCATAATATACTGCATAATATTGTCATTACCATTTATTATTTAAACTTAATGATTATATTGAGAATATGTATATGAAAAAGGTAAAAGAAAAAAAAATAAATAAATAAATACAGACAACGCATCCTAAGTTGTTTCCATATTATTATGTGAACTCATAATTTAAGACGCATCTACGTTATCATGTGCAATTTATCTTAAATTCTCATAGGGCTTAGATCATTACAAATTAATTTGTATAAAAATTTAAACATTGAATACTGTTGTTTAGATCAGCTTATATTATGTTAATATATATTTGTATGCATCTGAACATGAAATCTACCCATGTTCCCCCTCCTTCAATATGTTAGTGAACCATACATCTAAATTTTTGCCAATAAATGAACTTTATTTTTTGCAATATTAATGTATTTTTCACTTGTTTAAGAAAGAAGAAAATAGTTAATCAAAAAAATTGGAGAGGCGGGGCGAGTGGATTTTAACCAAAAAAATTTGTCCATAGCAGATTTTAATTTAAATTTTGAAGTTTGGGCCTTCTGTTCAAAGTCCATTTTTTCATCAAAATCCATCAAATATGGTGGACAAATGGCATATTAGAAGTTTCATCTCTGTCGATGAAAATGAGTGAACAGACCCATATCTCAGTCATATATTTTTCTGTTTTCAATCAATCTGGTAAAATAGTCAATTCTATGGATTTTGACTTTGCCTTCTAGGGAAGAAACACATTTGACTAAATTTCGACAATTTCAATTAAAGCTTGAAACAATTTTCATCTGGGCAGCTGGAGAATAAATATGTATACATATATTTACATGTCATGGAGCACTTCCTTCTTAATATGTCAGAGTTTTTTTTTTTTTTCCAATAACTTCAATATTTGAGAATGGGATTTGTTTATTTTGGTTAACCAGTGTCCAAGATTTTTTTTGTTTGTGTTTAGTGGTAATTAAAGATTTTGATTGTTTCCCTACTTTGTTTTGCATGGATCCATGTAGCCAACCCTATTACGTTGTTTTTGTTTTAGAATATTCTTTGCAAATGATTGTGGCAGGGAACAGGTTCAATATTGAGGTTCTTTCACAGTTGTGAACCATCTTCGTCTTCATCAAAGCAGAATTTCAGTGAGATCATCCAAGATTCTGCACCATTGTCCCCCTCAGGTATTCTTTAGTTATACTTACATAAAATCTCTATTAATTCACTGTGCTGCTTTCTTTTCTCCTTGCCCTCCTTTTTTTCTCCATCAATTTATGGTCCTTTCCTGAGTTGGATCAAGGTTTGGTTGTGTTCAGGAAGTTTAAGCAGTTCAGGACTGAATCAAGCAGAGCCACAGAAAAGGTCTACAGCGGAAGAAACCCAAATCAACTGTGGAACCTCTACTTTGAATCAAGATGAACAGAAAAGGGAAAGTTCTAACTATAAGGTTGTTTAAAAATGGCATGCTTTGTGATTAGTTATATCTCTGTCTGCTGTGACTTTAATTCATCATGCTTCCTTTATTATACACCATCCTTCATTCTTATCATGTCAATGTGTTCTTTTTGGCTTTTATTCTGCATTTATTTGGCTATTATTAGAAGTTTTATCATGTTAAGATATTTCTTCATTATGTAGTGCAACTTTGGCGGAGAATGCAACATCATTACTATTATTCAATTATATCACCTTGTCTATGAACAAAAAGTATGTGACCAAAACTAATCTAGCAAATAGCACCTTGTCTCTTTTGTTTCATAAATACTTGTAAACTAGGTTTCTGTTGTTGTTTGTCTATGCATTTTCTCCTTAGAGGTTTTTAGGTGCTATAATTCCCATCCAGATGATATGGGCATGCAAGCTCTATAAACTACTATCTACCATTAAACTATTTTCAATGCTAAACATCAATTTTGCTGCTTTGGTTGAAACACAAATCATTTCTTCATGAATTATTATGTGTAAGTCCAATCATAATGAAACCTCAGATGATGCTTGTAAAATAGATTTCTCTTAGTTTTTCTGCTAATTCTTGTGGTAGGGAAGATGTTCGATTTTAGGATTCTTGAAGGGATCCAAACCTTCTTGCTCTTCATCAAAACATGAGGGTGCTGAGATAGCCCAAGAAGCTCTTCCTGTTCCACCCTCAGGTAATATCGTTGTGGCATTTTTCTTCTTTCTACCCTTACAATTCTTCCTTCCTAGATTGGCTTCCTTTTTTAGTTGGATTAACAGTTGTAGTTTCATTCAGGAATTGATTATTGTACAGAGCACAATCCAGGTCTGCCATTAAAAAGATCTCCCGAGGAAGAAAACATTGTCAGCCAACCAAGTTCGGATCACAGTCAACAGAGAAGGGAGATGTGGACCTACAGAGTTGATGAGATTGATCCCTCAGTGATTGATGAGTTGCCCCCGGAAATCCAGGAAGAAGTCCGAGGCTGGCTTCGGCCTCTTAAGCGAGCTAATCCTGTTAAACGAGGTTCTAGCATCACTAATTACTACTTACCTTCCAGAAAGAAGTAAAAAAGATTTATTGTTCAGAATATCCTCACTCTGTCTCATGACTCTCATCGAAAGGGAAAAATTGTATCTTCCAAAAACAGAGAAACTTTGTTGATTCTTGTTAATGACCTGGATGGTTATCTATGTAGAAACTAGTGTAGGTTCTAGCAACTACAATTTCTTTGAAACAAAGTCTGTATTCTATAAATTGGTATCTATAACACAATAAGGAATTGCTTCATCGACACTTACAGCTTGGGAGAAGGAATGCTTGACTGTCAGTGTTGCTATAGGGGATTCATTCAGTTGTAATGTAAGTAGTTATGTGGTGAAACAATGTTCTGGAAGATGCTTTTTAAATGTTTATATTAATGAGAATACATTCATCATTAACTGCTACTGAACTTTTGTTAATTGCTGAAGTTGGAGAAGCTAAGAAACTTATAATGGGCACCATAAAGATTATTTTTAGTCTCAGTTTGGATCTTTACAGTCTGAACTCTGAACTTCCAAGAATTGCTCCAGTTTTATTTTTAATCAAATAATATGGATAAACATCCTGGGAATTCTGGGGTTTATCACTATGTGGAGATTTCAAGCTGTTGGCATGCCCAACCCTCTCCCTTTCTTTTTTTAACGAATCGATAAAATTAAAGTTTAAAACAGACATAAGTTGCAAAATTCCCTAGAAGAGGTTAAAAAGGATAAAAGAATGGAGTATTATTAAAAGAAGGCAAAAGGTTATGTGCATGGCCTGGTGTCACTTTGACCATTAGATACACATAAAGCGACCTTGTGTAATACCAGATTTTGCCTCCTATTGAATGAAGGGTATCTGTGTACATACACGACCGTGTATGAAAACAAGAACCCTTACAGGAAAGAAAAATGCCAAAGAGTAAAAAAGTTGTGGGTGGAGTGGAGAGAGAAGATGGTGAGAGGGTAAACCAGGTGTATAAATATTATCAATTTTATGGATTTTTTTTTTTTTTTTGAGTACAAATTTTATGGATATGATCAGTTATGAAACCAACAGAGATGCTCAAAATAGCTTAGTGATCTTTGTAAGTTCATGAGGTTGCCACTTCGTGAGCTATTGGTGGACATTTGAATGAGGAGTTACTCCCACAAATCTCACTGGTCAAATTTCAACCTGAACTGAAAATGTCATATGGGTCAAAAGCTTGTTCAATGTTATAGATACAATAATACCACTAAAACCCTACTATTACATAATGGCGGTATGTGGCAATTTCGGAATTTTTGTATAGCAATGGACTATGCTTTGATCCCTTTAACATATTTACATTTGGATGAAATTTGACCAATAAGATGAGCGCCAAACTCTCTGTGCTTGGGGCCATGTCCACTATTTCCTCTATATGGTTATTGATAAATATTAAAGAGTTCGCCGCATTAAAACTACTTTTAGTATGAATTCTCGAAATAGATTCTGGGTCTAGAATGCATTTTGAAACCTAATCTTCTCTATTTTCTTGCTCGATAATGCACTCTAGGCTTATAATTTATTCCGAAAATGTATACTAAACACAGCCTAACTTTATCCATAAAATATTACTCTTAGCTCCAAAAATATGTTGTAAAATATTCATTTCTGCTGTTTATTATTTCATAACTTTTCACAAGTAAGCAACCAAAAAAGAACCTCTTAATAAGTAATACAACTTCATCTAGGATCTGTGGATTATAAGAGTACTCCACAGTGGCAGGAATTGCAACAATTTATGATGGATATCCATCAATCTTGTTTGAAACAACAAATAGCTAAATTTCTTAACTCTTAAGGCTTCTTTTGGCTTGCAGGAAAACTCTAAAAAAGACTTCTAAAAAAAAAATAAAAAAGAAGAAGTAAAGCGGGTACAAGGCTTGCTCCAGCAAGAGGCATATTCAAACAGGAAATGATCCATATATAGTGAAAGTAGGATAGCCATTGAGGTAGAAGGGGAGCCCTCTTTGAGTAGAAAGCAAGCAAAACAAAAGAGCCAAAAAACCAACACTTTATAAATTTTCTCCCATATCAAGCAAGCATATATGCCAAACAAAAATAATACAAAAACCCCCCTAACTCTCTCCCCACACACTTCCTTACATCTTTCCCCATTTATGGTTCTTCCTTAACACATGTGGGTTTGTCAAAGTAAAAAAGGAGAGATGGTGTGGATTAAGACTCATCTGAGATGCCAAATTAAAATTAAGATAAAGCCCACTTCACAGCCGACCCTCTTTGTTCCCTTTTTCTTTCCAGGCCACCAAAGCTTCCCTATATGTATCTCACAACTCCACAAGTCTAAGTTTGTGCTCTTGAGATAAGCCACAATAGATCAGAAGGGCTTACAAGAAAGCAGCTGAGCTGAATTGGGTATCACAGCTTCCATTAGAATTGGTTTCCATTCTATGGATCGTAGAAGAGATTGTAAGAGGTTGTGCATTCTACTTCTCTATTTCTCTATTGCAGCTACCCTCTTCACTCACTGTGGTAAGCAATTCCCTTTTTTTTTTTCTTTCCCTTCTTCATCCTTTAGATTCAGTTCAGTACTGGCTCAATGTTCATTTGGGTTCTAATGGATATGGGGAAGAGGTGGTGGTACTTGTTCTTATTATATGTTCTCTTCTGGGGCAGATGCAAGGAGATCAAAGCAACTGTTCAAGTTTAAAGGTACAACACTTCCAAGAAGTTCAAGTATCAAAGCCATAAAGAAGCTAAGATTATCAAATCACTTAAATGTAGATCCATCTTTAGGTTCCACTAATGCCCAACCATATGGTGTGATTTCACCTTTCACTTTGCTACCTTTTGAGTCCTCAGGCCCAATTCCATTGCCTGAAAGTACAACTCCTAATTGTTTATATCCCCCTCCTACAAGCACTACTCCAACTCCTGAAATCTATGAGCAACCACCCCCACCTCCCACTTCGGACCTCACACCCATTTTACCCAACCCAAGCCCACCTCCAGGCCCACCTATTACTGTGCTTAACCCACCCGAATGTTACCCGACTCCGAATCCACCAGAATCTGGGCTTAGCCCGCCTGAAATAGTGGTACCAAGCCCACCCGAATATTACCCGACTCCAATTCCACCGGAATCTGGGCTTAACCCGCCAGGAATAGTTGTACCGAATCCACCCGAATATGAACCTAGCCCCCCGGGTCTTGTTCCTAGCCCACCTGAGTATGTCCCAAGCCCCACGGTGTTTCTACCGCCTGTCGTGTACCCTCTGCCGAATGTGCCACCCCCTTCTTATACGGCACCGGTGAAACATCTGTGGTGTGTTGCTAAGCCAACGGTTCCTGACCCGATCATTCAAGAATCCATGGATTATGCTTGTGGGTCTGGAGCTGATTGTGGTTCAATTCAAGCTGATGGATCTTGTTTCCAACCTGATACATTATATGCCCATGCTTCCTATGCTTTCAACAGTTACTGGCAAAGAACCAAAGCCGCAGGAGGCACTTGCGACTTTGGAGGGACAGCCATACTGGTCACTATGGATCCAAGTAAGTTAAATGGACCACTGCCATTTTAACCCACAAGGATAGAGACTTTCCTTTTCTGTTTCTGAAAACTATTTTAAATTTTAAAAGTTGAAGGACAAGAAGGACCCAAAACTATTTCTACAAATTAATATTAAAACTGTTTCTTATATGCATGTAGCTTAAACAGGCAAGAGCCATACCCTGCTCCCAAACACAAAACAAAGAACCTTAAGTAGCAAGTAAAGTCACTTTGGCATAATCTAGAAAAAGTTATTCTTTTGGGTTTTTCTTAAATCTTTGGGGTGATTATATATAAGATAATGGGGGTCCAAATTTTCTAATAGATCATTGGAACTATGAAAAGATTTGTGTTTATGCTTATGAAAGTACATTATATTATAATTAACTAACCTCTTTGTTTCTTTATATTATCAACAGGTTATGATGGGTGCCATTTCATTTACTCTTGACTATGAACCTCTGGAAGCTATTATTAGGTTACAGCTTCTTTTAAAGATCAAATAAGGCAGTGTAAAGGAAATATCACTATTTTTTTGTCTTTTTCAAATCTTCTATAGAGACTTTAAACTTGAATTTTGCAATCAGAGATGATATAAAAATTATTTGTCAGAGAGGGTCTCATAAGGATTCAAATTCCTAGGGTTTTGGCTTAGGGATTGTGATTCAAAATTTTATTTTTTTCTTTCACTTACCTCTGCCTCTCTTCCATCAGATGTATAAACTGCATTGCAGTATCTCAATGTAGTACATACTTACAAAGTAATAAATTCAGGTAGACTAATCCTCTCTCTCTCTCTCTAAATAATAGTGGTTCATGAACTGCCAAATGGCAACATATGAATGGTTAAGGAGGATCCTGTGATAGAGGACCACACATCAATCTTTTTTATAAGATTTAAGATTCAAATGAGTAAGAGAAGTGGTCCAAAATTTACTCCAAGTTTCACAAACTTAAAAATGAAATGTAATAGGAGGAAATTTAAAAAAAAGGTGATTCTCCTCATCACAAACTTTCGGTTTGACTCTCCTCCAATTGTTAGATGGGTCCATGTCCGCTATTCATGGACCCAACAATATGAATGTTAGATTTTTTTTCCTTTTAAAGGAAAAAAATTGTGCAATGGTAGAGTGCGGATTCCAACATGTATCATCTCACATGATAAGATGTGGGGCTGTGGAGTCTGTACGGATACTCTCTCTCTCTCTCTCTCTCTCTCTCTCTCTCTCTCTCTACCTTCTCTGTAATGAGTGTGGCAGTGTGATGAGGATTGAGTGCCCAAGAACATCTGGACACACACCTCGAGGTCATCTCGAACAGTCGATACACACCGCACTGCCGAATTCACTGAGAGGATATATTCACCAGAGAGGGGTTTCTCATTTTTCTTTGTATTTTAATCAACTGAGATATTTGAGAGGAAGTTTAGGCTTTAACACTCAAAAAGCAGAGAGAGAGAGAGTGAGGGGGGGGGGGGGGGTATGTGGACATGTAGTTAGTAGATAGAGTCGCTACAAATATAACAAGACAAAGAATCTAAGAAAGGCCAAGCATGGGGTCAGAGATCCTGGATGCCTGTCCCAGATTCTATTAAATAAAATGGAATGGTGATTAGGTCACCTATAGGGACCAAGCAATGTAATTCCATCAATCACATGATAGGAAAAATTATATAGGGGGCATTTATGACAATATACAGAATATGTATGCATTATTACAGGAAGTTCCTTAGATGGCGAGTTCAAATTGTCTGCAACAGTAGTGAGGTGCAGTGAGCATCCAAGGCTGGGAAGGTCTGGCTGTGCACCCCTGCCGTTGGATGCTTACTGCAGTTTACCATCTCACTGCAGGCGACTTTAACACTTAGATAGCCCAGACAGATGGTACAGTCAAACTTAGGCCCAAGCTGCTTCATGTACTGGGTTATGAACTTCATATATAAGGATTGAAGTGTCCAAAACAGTACAAGACCCCAGAAAAGAATCACCTGATGCAAGTTGGGCCTATCCAATACTTTAGTGGGTCAAAAACCTGAAAGCTAAGCCCAGCAGAGCAGCTATGTAAATGAGGTGAAGTTTTCAATAAGATCTTCTCTTGCCTTGATCAAATGACTCCAAGCATCTAAAGCCTAAGCTTTCAATGAATCAGATATAGCTAGGTATTATCAGGATTAGACTCTTCTCTTCATAGGTCTTCACAGGAAGAGAAGATAGGATCATGGAATGTAAATGGACCACGTCATGACCAGGCCAAGTTGCGCAACAGACAGTGCCGACTGCCGACTGCGGTGTTGGTGTCGATGTGTAGATGCATTGGACAAATGTGTCACTCAATATGTTGGAAGTTTTTAGTAACTAAGTTAGGAAGCAAAGGAATGGATCAGCGTCACAACCAGACATTCTACTGGTCATTATCAATCAAATTTTCTTAATTTGAATACAATCTATTGCAATTTGCGAATATTACACATTAAGACTGTGTTTGATATGAATTCTGGGAATAGATTCTAGTTCTTGAATGCATTCTAAACCCAATTCTTCTCTATTTTCTTGCTTCATAATGTGTTTTAGGTCCATAATCTATTTCGAGAATGCATACTTAAGCAAACGTAGCCTAACTTTACCCCATAAAATATTACCCTTTAAATCCAAAAATAAGTTAATAAGGAAATATTCATTTCTGCTATTTATCATTTCATAACTTTTCCCAAGGAAAACAAAAAATCTTAATAGGTAATACAACTTCATTTATGATCTGTGGATTCTGAGGTAAAGGTTTAACTAAGATTGATCAAATGACCTCAAGCATCCTTAGACTAAGCTTTCAATGAATCAGGTAAGGATAATACCAGGATAAGACTCTTGTCTTCATAGATCTCCACAGGAAGAGTAGATAGGATCATGGATTTTTAATGGACCAGTTTCTGACCAGACCAAGCTGTGCAACAACTTGTGCTGTGTTGATGTTGATGTGTAGATGCATTTGACAAATGTGTCACTCACTATGTTGAAGTTTTTTCAGTAACAAAGTTAAGCAGGAAAATAATGGAGCTGCATAAAACGAGACATTTTACTGGTCACTATCAATCAAACCTTCTTCATTTGGATCCAACCTACAGCAATTTGCAAACCCTAAAGCAAGGCTATTAGCCCTCCCTAGGTTTCCATCAGTATCTCATGTTATGCCTCTGATTAGATTTCTTCATTTCTTGGTGTGAAAATGACTCCTTTTGGTCTCCTCCCTATAAGAGGTTAATCCAAAGGCTAAAGTGAGTACTTTCCTCTGAGTGAAATGAGGACTAAACTTATTATTAGGGTTTTTTTCATGAAGATTGGCCATGGAATTGAAAAAAATATCTTGTTTGGACCTAACTTGTCGGCAAATGCTTAAAAGTGAAATAATTGATATCCCAATAAACACACTAGTTTTGTAAAGTTAAGAATAGAGGAATATCATATCACATGATTTTATCCATGTTTTATACCCTTCAAATATTTTTCTTGAGATAAGCTTGCTCCTGTTCAAAATCAACTGCAAGGGAAAACCTCATGACTGAAGACTGATTACTTCTTGTCTTTAAAGAGAATGTGGAAGAAAGAGTATATGATTAGTGTTTGCATTGACTTGCCTTGAAGTGTAAAATTCTAATCCAAAAACTTGAACTATTAAGTGGAGAGACCCAACTAGTATATGAGACACCCAAAGTCCCAAAGTCTCAAGCATAACCGATGTAAGATTATTCTCAATACTCCTCCTAACGTGTAGCCAGAATGAGCATGCATGTGGAAAGACATGCAAGGTACGTCTTTCCGCATGTATATTCATTCTGACTATACATGAGACGGAGTATTGGAAATAATCCTACATTGATTAAGTTTGGAGCCTTGATGTCTGCATATACTAATTGGGACTCTCCACCTTACAATTTGAACTTTTGGATTAGAATCTAACACGAGGCCTAGTCACTAATACTAATATAGTTTGTTGAAGTTGAATATTGCTGATAGAAGGTTAAGCAACAATAACAGTGAAGCCACTGGTCTTTTTCATATGAACCCAATTATTTTGAATCTTTATTTTGAGCCCTACGACATTGATTGGCTCTATTTCACCATTTTAATGGCACTAATCTAACCCATCTAATCTGAGATAAATCATATTGATAATAACCCTTTAACCATTTTTTTTATTCCTTCATTCTAGATTGAAGCCTTTAAGTCTTTGATTCCCACTCTTAAATCTATTCTAACAAGAAAAGTTCCACCACTGGGATTTTGGGTTATCACAAAATAAATATACCAAACTAGGAAACACACATACAAGGACATGCATATCTAACATTCAAAAGATCAGGACTGATGACTTTGCTACAATGACATGTTACTGTCAATGCAAATGAAAACCCTTGAGTTTGCATTGAAAGGAATAATCTTTTCAAAAAGTAATCTGGTACACCAGCTCACTAGGAAACCTATACTATGTCCCATCTCCATGCAAAGAGACAATCATGATATTAATGTATATATATTCAAACTTCTAAGTACAGTCAATACTTCCAAGATGATGAGATGATAACAATCACCAAATCTAACAATTGTTCAGTGCAATTGGTTAGCTGTGGTGTGCAAAAATCCCATACTCACTAGGACGTCTCAAGTTCAAGTCTCTAGGTTGTTACCTACTTCCCTCCTTACCTACAAAAAAAAAAATAAAACAATCACCAAATCTATAGTAATAAATAACAAAATCTCACTCAAAACCATTGGATTGAAATCAAACTATTACCTCTACTCCCATTATAGAAATCCAAAGGTGCAAAAACTGAGACCATATATGTACAAGAAGAACTTTTGTATACTAAATCATAGCTCTATATCCCCGCAAATCAAGAAAGAGGAGATTGGATCCAGTGAAGAATCACTTTTAGGGTTCGTCGTTTTGTATGGTAAATAGTTGATGATAGCTAGAGAGAGAGAGAGAGTCACATGTACCGAAGGGCATATTCATTCATGATTCATGGGCTCACTCACGGGTTCAATAGTAGTAGTCACTACAAGTTAAAGAAAATTTAAAGAAAAGCGCGTTTCTATATTTGTCTCAATCACTACTATGCATATATGTGACTCTTCAGAACATTTTACCAAAAAAAAAAAAAACTCTTCAGAACTGTTCTCTGGAGTGGCATAAGTCAAATGAGCCAAGGCAAACGTGTCCATTTTACTACAAGGATCCCTTCCCCTCTCCCCCTTGTCTTTCTCTCTCTATAAAAGACTATATGTGACAATGGTTTCAGCATTCATTGCAAGAGATAGAAGGAGGTAGCCAGAGACTTGGTTCTTTCTCTCCAGCACAATGTAAAGAAATTACTTCCCCTAGCTCATCTTGTTTTTCTGAATCTTTTCTCCTTTTATTTGGGCTCTTCATTATAATGGGTAAGTTTGTATTGGCTAATCTCTTGATCTTTCTCTTGAATTTGGGAGCTATACTCTCATCTCTTGCTTGTCCTTACTGCCAATTCCCACCTCATCCTAAACCTCATCCAAAGCCTCCTCCTAAGCCAAAACCACATTGCCCTCCACCATCTGTGCCCGGCAAGCCTCCCAAACCTCCGGTGAGTCCACCCCATGGGCCTAAGCCACCATCACCACATAAACCTCCAAAGCCACCACATAAGCCTCCTGTCAGCCCACCTTATGTGCCTCCTAAGCCACCATCTAAGCCACCCCCTGGTGTAAGTCCACCTTATGTTCCTCCTAAGCCACCATCTAAGCCACCCCCAGGAGTTAGTCCACCTTATGTTCCTCCAAAGCCACCATCACCACATAAACCTCCAAAGCCACCACATAAGCCTCCTGTCAGCCCACCTTATGTGCCTCCAAAGCCACCATCTAAGCCACCCCCAGGAGTTAGTCCACCCTATGTTCCTCCAAAGCCACCATCTAAGCCACCCCCTGGTGTAAGTCCACCCTATGTTCCTCCAAAGCCACCATCTAAGCCACCCCCTGGTGTAAGTCCACCTTATGTTCCTCCATATGTTCCTCCAAAGCCACCATCTAAGCCACCCCCAGGTGTTAGTCCACCTTATGTTCCTCCTAAACCACCATCTAAGCCACCCCCTGGTGTAAGTCCACCTTATGTTCCTCCATATGTTCCTCCAAAGCCGCCATCTAAGCCACCCCCAGGTGTTAGTCCACCTTATGTTCCTCCTAAACCACCATCTAAGCCACCCCCAGGTGTTAGTCCACCTTATGTTCCTCCTAAACCACCATCTAAGCCACCCCCAGGTGTAAGTCCACCTTATGTTCCTCCAAAGCCACCATCTAAACCACCCCCAGGTGTTAGTCCACCTTATGTTCCTCCTAAGCCACCAACTAAGCCACCCCCAAGTGTAAGTCCACCTTATGTGCCTCATCCACCTCCCTATGTAACTCCACCATCTCCACCTTACGTGCCTCAACCACCTCCCTATGTAACACCACCATCCCCACCAACAGTACCTCAGCCACCTCCCTATATACCACCACCATCCCCACCAACAGTACCTCCTCAACCACCTCCCTATGTACCATCGCCGTCTCCAACGGTGCCGCCGCCGGGAGGAACTCCATGCCCACCTCCACCACCACCAGCACAACAAACATGCCCCATTGATACACTCAAGCTAGGTGCATGCGTGGATGTATTGGGTGGTCTAATTCACATTGGGATTGGAAGCAGTGCTAAGGATGCTTGTTGTCCAGTGCTTCAAGGTCTTGTTGACCTAGATGCTGCTGTGTGTCTTTGTACCACAATCAAGCTCAAGCTTCTCAACATCAATCTCATCATCCCAATTGCTCTTGAGGTACTCATCGATTGTGGCAAGACCCCACCTCCAGGATTCAAGTGTTCTGCATGAGCATCACTCCAATTAATTTCAGGTGATCGGGAAACATAAAAATGGCTTCCATGGATTACTATCTTAGTGACCCATTTCACTTGTGGTTGTGTCACCGGCATTGGAAGCATTCACGTGCAAAGGAATTAGTGTGTTGAGTGTTCTTTTTGAAGAAAAGGAGGAAATAAAAATGGCAGAATAAAGTGAATTTATATGCTGGTTTTGTTTTCTGTATCCTGTGGTAAATCAAATCGGTATACCACAGGGATATTAGGGTTTGATAAAAGAAACTGTCGCAATGTAGTGTGATTGGTGATGGTGACTTCTAGTTTGGTTTTTTTATTTTATTTTATTTTTTGTTTGATCAATGCTCTATATATATCATGATTGATCTTTGTTAATTATAGCATGTGGTATGATTAGTCTTTGTTTGTTCCTATTTATTAAAAAAAATCTGGGTTGAGATGTTGATCAATTATTTAAGGTTTTGGATGTATCTTAATATATATTTAGATTATCTCTATTTAATGCTTTAAGATTATGAGCTAGATCCCAAATGATAGTACTTTATAAGAACTAGAATTTCAGCAATGGTTTTTTTCTACCCATGGTTTTGAATTTTCTAGACCAGCAGTCAGCATGCATGGGCTGGCAAACACCACCTCGGCAACTCAAACTCTGTTGTGGGCCCACAACTTGCTCACTTCCATGTAATGCCATGGTATTATCTTGAGATATAGAAAAGTCATTTCAAATCTAGTAGTTTTGTCTTTGTTTTTTACCTTATTTTGTAATTAATTTTTTCCCTAGTAAATATAAGAAATCATCTTATTTTTTAATAAAAAAAAGATTTTTTAAATAAAAATTGTTTGATCTTATGGTCTTTGCATGGTGTTTGCATTGACACAAGGATATGTAAAATTAACCCTTTATCTCTTGTGAAATAAAAAATTAAAAAGAAAAATCTCATTCATCTTGATGCTCGTTCATTCTCATTGCCCCCACCTTAATGGAAGCAATTCACAGGTTTTCAACCAAATTTTAATACTATTTTTGTTATTTAATACTCAAATTTCAATCAATTTCAACCGAAATTTATATTTGATCAATTTAAACACAAAACTTATTGGTTATTGGATTTTCATTGGAAGTTTGGATTGGCTTCCACTATTTAATCTTAATTCATGTTAGTAACTATCTATAAAAAAAAATAAAAAAATAAGTAAATAAATGTGGAATGTTCTCTAAGCAAGTGGCATACATAGAAGCGCACCTTATAATAAGGTATGATGAAACAATTTTGTGGCAATAATGTCATTTCATATGAATGAAAGAGATAGAGAGAGAAAGCTTGAAAGCATTAGCATACTAGGGGTGTCAATGATCTGGCTCTTCTCCAACGACTGCATCTTCCAACCACCTTCCAATCATCCATCTAAGGGTTGGGAGGGCTTGGTCGCGCATTCCAACACTGGCCAACACTTAGGGATACGTGTTTAAGCACTCCCAACCATTGGATGGTCATTGAAGGATCATTGGTTTTGGAGAGATCTTTTTCCGTGTCAAGATAATCGATTTGGTTGGATTGATAATGGATGAAACCATTGCCGATCTAAAAGGGAAGGTTCAATTTTGGTCGTTTTCAGTTTTGGTCTGATTTGGAATCAGTTTATTTTGTTTTTCAGTTACTGTATGTTTACCATGTGTGTATGTGTGTGGGGAAAAATGTTTTTTTAATGATTTTTGGGCATAGTCTTATATCAATTTAAATTGATCGTTAGATACGATGCAATTTTGGCCAGTTCCATAACACCTCAAAATCAAAAGGGACTCAATTAGGGTTGGGTTTTTCGACTAAGTTTGATCAATTTGACACTCCTAAACATATTCTCTCAGAGACCCTATTTTCAAAAATAAAATTCCGTCAACTTAAAAATTATGGCAAAAAACTTATTTAACTAAAATTGGGAAAATAAGCTGCATCATTATTTTTTGCATTTTTTTGGTATATATATATATATATATTCAAAAAATTTAAATTTGATTATTTCACATAAATGTTTAAAAAATTGTACAAGATAATAAGACCTATTAAAAAATGATACAATTAAAATTCATATCTTAGAAGAAAATATATATAGTGCACGAGAATCCTACCATTTCAGGATCTAAGAAACATCATAATATACACAGCCTTACCCACTTCATGAAGAGATCTCATTAAATCTATTTTAATCAATTTATAATAATAATAATAATAATAATAATAATAATAATTAAAATAATAAGAAATAATTAAAATAAAATTACAATATCTTTATTCACCACTTAGAATACAGCTAGATCCACATAAACTAAAATAACTATTAAGTTGTTAATACCATGACAAAAGGGGAACAAAGATGTGAGAGAGACGGGTCCACAAAAATAATTGTGGGTGAAAAGCTTTGCCAGTACCGGACACATTTTGTGTCCATGAACCTGAAAGATGACAAAAGATGGCTCGTACATTTACAATATGATGATGAAAATTTCATTTGACTAAGTTCATGTTCTTGGAAAAAAAGGGTAATAGAAAAAGCATCCCGAGGCTCTACCAGCAGAGCTGGTTGTCACCTTCTGGTATATGTTTCAAGACTACAAAATCATTTTCCCTATATATTGTTATATAGTATGAACCTTCTTGCTGACCTTTTATCAATCACATGGCTTAGGCTCAGAAGTTTGTCCCTTTGAGGAGAAATAGTTGCCAATGGATGCTTATAAGAAATGATATTGCCATCTCCTGACAGATGGTGGATGAATAGTTTAGGAATACAGATGTGAAGCACAATGGTTTCATCCAATTTTTCCTCAACCCAAGACAAGTGGTTAGAACAAGAAAAAATAAATTAAAAGAGGTGGGGAGAGGGATGTTGCAAGCTGGTATATGAGAAACCAGTGGTAAAAAATAACTTGCTGGGAGAGGCATTGTTAGATGATGTGTAGGGGGCAGAACATTTATAATCTCAGATGGTGTATTTTTCGGATCAAAATCCTCTATTTTTCTCATCCCTGTTTTTCTTTGTTTTGCTACCTGTAGAACGCGACACGTGGACAATAAGGAGACCAACGATCAAGATTGGGTGAGGATTATTACATCCGGTGTGTTGGTCTTAAAGTTGTCCACGTGTCGCATTTTGCAGGTAGCAAAACAAGGAAAAACAGGGATGAGAAAAACAGAGGATTATTTTCCGTATTTTTCCATTATGGATGTAATTTTTTTTATTTTTTTTTTCAATTTAGGCAGTTGGGTACTTGGGATAACCGTATAACAATAAAGCTGTTCCATTCAGACCAAGTGGTTGAGGTTTTAAATCGAAAAAAAAGATCTTTCTACAAAATGAGGATGAAAGTGTATATTATGATCTTTCTTAGATCCCAGTGACGAAAATCACTAGACACACTCTTTAGGATTTGAGTATGGAGTTCAAATCTTTTGCAGTGTATTGTGAATGATAGTGAAGATTCAATAACTAAGAAGACCCTAACATATATCCCAGCCGTTGAATCCTTAACGCTGCTCACTGTCTCCCCTCATAAGATTTTTTTAGCTTTGGGTACAAATGTGCAAAAGAATTTCTAAAGGAGTATCTATAGTTAGTGTATTTTATGAGAGAAATTTTCCCAAAGACGAGATAGGGGACACTACTGGGTCCATTGGCGAAAAATATTTTGACAAACTGGCTGGCATTTTGACAGTACAATGACGATCATGGTGGGGGTCTCCTCTGAGATTGATCTGTCGGTGGAGGACGTTGAAAGCCAAAATACATTAGTGGGGCTTAATGCTATTCTTCTTTTATTTTTGGTAAAAGGGCTCAATGCTATTCCGGAATTTACCAAAGGAGTAAAGACCACAATCTGCCGGTCGTGCACTCCTGTTCTTAGACTCAGTGGCAGCAAAATAATCATCTCAAACCCCATGTTAGATGCCTTTATACACGTTTCCATTGGTTCTCATGCTGACTTAGACACCTTGATGCACGCTTCCATTGGCTCTCATACTGACACGGCCTTAAGATCATAGTTTAAAATATCTCTGACACGATACGATACCCTTCTGATACATATTTTAAATTTAACTGATTGATACGATAACCGATACCAATACTTTAATCATTGATCTTAAACATATATTAACGTAATACCCTATAATTCATATCTTAAATTTAACCAACCGATACTTTAAACCTTGGCCAAGACTACGAAGCGTTCTCTCTCCCTTTACCAAAATACCCTATTAAGTTGACATATTATTAGTGTACTGTGGACTACAACTAGATGCACAATAACAAGTCCTAGAGCAAGGTTGTGTTGATGACTTTACTTTTGGGGTTGGAGAACTACTAATCCCCCAGTTACTTGGCATAGTTTCATTGTTTGAAGGGTCATTAATTCCACCCTCCCTACCCAAGTTTTCCTTCAGCAGAGGTCAATTATTATTTCCAATTCTTGTCTTTGCTAAAACACAAGAAGTTTCTTGTCCAATAAAACCATACCATTCCTATGCACATTGCAGATATCTGGAGTGATAATGATCCAACAGCTGAAATCATGCTCTATTGACTTCACAATGCACAACTTTCTACAACATTTCTCAATACTTGATGGAATGAAATTACAAAAGGCAGTATGCAATAATTTCTAAGAGAAGATGAATAAAAACATCTTCACTTCAACAAATACAATTTGGCATGCATGAACTCATTCTTCTCCTTTCAATCAATGTATTGTTCATATTGGGTTACAAACCCTTGTGCAGTTGATGACTACCTGAACTTCAATTAAAAATAATAAAGGCAAAGAAAGGGGGGAGGGGAAAATTATTACTACTAATACTACTACGCCTTCAGCAGTATGAATACCAATAGGTAAAGAAACAGTAATGTGAAAGGGGAAAAAAAAAATACTCCTCAGATTATCGAATAAGAGCATGATCATGCAACTCTCAGCAGGATATCAAATGGCCCACAAGACCTTCAAGCAATAGTTTGAACAGCTCTGTCAAAGCTCTCTTCAGCAGACACCATACGTTTGACAAGAATGTGGTCAGGATGTGAAAGTTTCAATTGGCTGCAGAAATAAATTATTGCAATTAGTTATAAATAACCCACTAACAGCAACATAAGTTTCATTTGCTCCCAACATACAAATCCATTTAGTAAATCATTTCAAAGCATCCCCTTTTAAGCTCCACCACCTATGGCAAGTAAGCTCACCATTCTTACGATTCTCCGTAGTACAGCACATATCCATGACCACTAATCTATGTTGTGTGGCTAGGCTCGCCCCCTAGTATAACCTTATAGTCCTTGCATAACCTATCAGACCTTCCAATTTGCAAGAAATATATTTGGCTACCACGATGCCTATTTTTAAAGGTAACCAAATGCTCCTCTATTTCCAAAGTAAGTATTTAAAATAGATAGTTCATATGCCACAGAAAAAACTAAAACTAAGATCCCCCTCTTGAATCTTCTCTCCAAAATCATATCCTCCACGTATACCTTCATAGCCTCTACAATCTTTCCCAACATGTCCATTCAGATCACCCTCTATTATAATATTTTCTCCATGAATAAAACCTTGCACTAATCGATCTATGTGTTCCCAAAGTTGTAACTTACTACTTTCATCCAATCCCACTTGAGGTGTGTAAGCGCCTGTTATATTGACAGCCTCTTTCTCCAACACAAGTTTAATGGATATAATCCTATCTCCAATCTTTTCACATCCACCACATCATTACTTTTATCCCCCTACCAAAGTTTAAAGTTGTCTAACTCCTTAGCTTTTTTACCCTTCCATCTAGTCTCTTGAATATAGGCTATGTTAATGTTTATTCTAATCATAACATCTATCAATTCCAGACTCTTACCCATTAAAGATCCAATGATCCAAGATGCTAATCTAATCCTACACATTTGGACTAGCTTCTTTACCCGCACTAGTCCACGGTGCGAGAACTCTTGCATACTTGTCACCACAACCTGGCACATCACTTACAGGGGATTCCCTAGCTAACATTTTCTACCTGATCCATTATCAATAAAATTAATTAGTACCATGCTGAGAAGGCAAGCATACATAAGATTAGAATTGTTTGTTATTGTTAGTGCTGTTTTGTCCTTTTCCAAAAAATCTTGTGAATTTACCTTGTTGAGAGAGATTCTCATTGAATTACCATGCCCAACACTAATAGTTTCAGGCAAGAGCTAGTTTAAAAGTTACTGAGTTGAGATGGAATATGTTGATAGCTTACCTCAGAAAACGAGATGATTGCTTGCCAAGGTGAAGACAGCATACATAAAGGTTGGCCAGAGTTTCAGCATCCTTTGCATCCTGGAAAAATATTAATCACTGATTAATTTTACATTTTTTATAAGTAAATTTGTCGTTTCTGTAGCTTCCACCAAAAAATAAATAAATAAATAATACCTTGTTTAGTGCTTCTAGCAACAGGGTTTCAGCTTCATCAAAGTGTCCCATGTGCATGCAACAGACAGCCTTGCCATTCAGGACCAACGTGGTCATTGGAAACTTCTCAGAGAAATCTTGGAAGATCAAGTATGCTTCTTGTATCTTTGAACCACCCTGGAATAAAAAATAAAAAAAACAAGACATAAAGGTCATAAACAGGAAACTTATCTCATTTTCAAATACACCAATGCTAAAACTTGCATTTACCACTGCCAAATTCAGCCATGCATTTGCTAGTTGGGTTAGAGTGTGGTCCTCATCAATTTGTTGCATAATCTTTAGCTGTTTCTCTGCATGATCCGCTCTATGCATCTTAAGAAATATTTGAACATTCAGCGCATGCCTGCAAAAGATGAAGAAGCTTGTCAGTATCACATAGACTGTTGCATTTCTTTCACTAAATGGAAGAGAAAAAGAATGCAACTGAATCCAATAAAGAAACCAAGGCCCCGCACATTTAGAGAACAATACTGGAGTACTGAGCTCCCCAACAGCTATATTTGGCCAACTACATGTATCCTGCTCCACTATTCCACCTTACTTAGTGTCATATCTTCTGTTAAATCACATACAATCACATCCTTCCCACACTTCACAACATGGATTAAAGATCAATAAGTTTCTGTCAGATCTACAAAATTATTTTGATTTCAACAAGGTCCAAAGAATCCAGTGATTTCAGTTAACCAACTCACACACAAAAGTTAAGTTCTCACTTCAAACTAAGTTATTTTCATCCTTCAACTAGTCCTCTTAACAACTTCAACTTTGCTAGCAGTGTCACAGGTCTCCACTACACATGGCTCAATTATCTAGTTGACCATCTGTCCTATCAGCTGTCTGCTAGTCATAAGTTCCCTCAAATGCATCTTTTCTGATTTTATCTTTTCTAATCTTGCTACTTATCCATTTCAACATCCACTTCACATTTTGAAATGACAAGGAAGAGAATTTGGGTTTCGATGCATCACATTATACTGTTGAAATGACAAGGGAACTAGGATTTCAATGCATCACATTAGGCAAGGGGAGATCTAGTTTTATAGAACAAACAAAGAACTTATGAGGTGTTAAGTTTGTCTCGAATTCTTGACCCGTTTTGAAGATTGACCCGCTCCGACATATTTTGGTGGCAGCCCAACCCTCTGCTTCCATCACAGATCTAGCATGGGGGTGCAGGGGCGTAGCCCCCGTGGTATGGTTCAATCTGATCGACCGCGACCGGATGGGTCATCTCGCGACTCGGAATAGGGGTTTTGAGCTAGGGTTTCAGGAGGAGTTTTCTCGCCTCTGCTTGGGTGTAATCTTTCTTCTGCATAGTGAAACATCTTCTTCTTCGCCCGAGGACGTAGCACACCACACTGGTGTGTGAAACTCGTTAAATCTCTGTTTCGTGCAGATCTTTTGTCTATTTATTTTCGTATTTCTTAGTGTTTGATCTAACAAACTGGTATTAGAATGTTAGGTTACTTCGATCCATGTCTTCAATGAAATACGATATTGATAGTTTCGACGGCAACATCAGTTTTAGACTATAGCAGGTTTGAATGATGGTTGTTCTTACACAGCAGGATTTGAAGAAAACCCTATTTGGGAAAACCAAGAAACCTACAACTATGACCGATGATGATTGGAACAAGTTAGATGATAAAGCCCTTTTAGCTATTCAGTTGTGTCTTTCGAATGATGTTTTACAAGAAGTTTTCTTAGAGAAAATAGTTGCAGAGTTATAGATTAAGTTAGAGAATCTCTACATCACCAAATCCCTCACCAATAGGTTGAGATTGAAACAACAACTGTGTACCGTTCATATAGGTGAAGGTACTTCTATCAAATCTCACATATCTGAGTTTAATTCTATTGTTACTAATTTAAAAAGGATAAATGTTAAAATAGACGATGAAGATTTGGCTCTATTATTGTTATATTCTCTGCCTCCATCTCATAAGCATTTTAGGGATACCATGATTTATGGTAGAGAGACAATATCTGTTGAGGATGTCAAAACGAATTTGCAAAAAAAACAGAAGATTGATGATGAGTTGACGTCTATAAATAAATCTGATGGTGTTGGTTTGGTAGCTAGAGGGAGAACAAATGAAAGGGGTTCAGACGGTGACAAAAAGAAGGCTAAATCAAAATCTAAGCACAAGAATTTAACCTGCAATTACGGTAAGAAAAATGGACATATTAAATTTGAATGCTACAAGCTTTAAAATAAACAGAAAGCTGGTGGTGGTGCCCAAAATCAACAAAAGAGAGATGATTCTGCAGAAGCTAGTATTGCTAAAGATGAGGGTGAGTCCGATATGCTTTTGGTGACTGATGATAAAATTAGATCACAGGATGAATGGATTCTTGACTCTGGTTATTCATACCACATGTGTCCCAATCGTGAATGATTCTCCACATATGAATCAGTTCAAGGTGGAATTGTGTTGATGGGAAATAATGTCTCTTGTAGGTCTATTGGAATAGGAGCGATCAGGATCAAGATGTAAGATGGTATTGTCAGAACTTTGTCTAATGTCAAGCATATCCTTGATTTGAAGAAGAATCTCATCAATTTAGGCACGCTTGATTCAAATGGGTGCAAATATACAACTAAAGGTGGAGTCATGAAAATTAGCAAGGGTGTTCTCTTGTTAATGAAAGGAATTAAGATTAGCAGTTTGTATGTATTGCAGGGTACTACAGTCACAGGGTCTGTTGCAGTAGCTTCATCATCTATGTGTGAATCAGATGTCACAAATTTATGGCACATGAGGTTAGGTCATATGAGCGAAAGAGGGATGGCATCATTAAGTTAAAGGGGTTTGTTGTGTGGTCAGAGTATAAGAAAAATGGAATTCTGTGAGCATTGTGTGTTTGGGAAGCGGAGGAGAGTCAGTTTCAGTACTGCTATTCACACGACCAAGAGAACTTAGGACTACATTCATTTAGACTTATGGGGACCCTCCAGGGTTGCTTTAAAGGGGGCTGATGCAAAGTACTTGCTTACTTTTATTAATGATTTCTCTAGGAAGGTTTGGATCTATTTCTTGAAGCACAGAAATAAAGTATTTATCACTTTAAAACAGTGGAAGAATTTACTTGAAAAGCAGACTAAGAAACAAATTAAGAGGTTGAGAACCGATAATGGCCTAGAGTTCTGTGCAGATGAAATTAATGAGTTCTACAAAAATGAAGGTATTGCAAGACACTATACAGTTCATAGTTGTCACGGCGTCAAATCGATCCAAGGCGGTGGAGGGGTGGCTAATCGATTTGGCGATGAATTGCCTGTTATGGCGTTGCCATGACGGTCAAATCGTCCATGTGTCATTTTTTATTTTTCCTATTTTCTAAAGTTATTTAGTATGCTACTTTTTTATTTCCCCTATTTTCTAAAGTTATTTAGCATGCTACAAGCCTATAATATATACCCTATAACATATAAAACCAACATTAAGCAACATCAGATATCAAAAATCAACATAACCCTATCAAAATCACCCTGCAATTTACAAAAAATCGACCGCCTAGTGAATCAGGCGTGACTTGGCGTCCATGGCGTTGCCATGGCGACACCTATCAGCCAATGGTGACTGCCATTTGTGAGTCACGTAAATCGTAGCACTGCCATGAACTTCTTTTTCAGCCAGGACGCCAAATCGCCGCCTTGGCGACACCATGACAACTATGATACAGTTGTTAAAACACCCCAACAGAATGGAATGGCAAAACGTATGAATGGAACCTTGTTAGAAAAGGCAAGATGTGTGTTATCAAATGCAGGATTAGGCGAGGAGTTATGGGCAGAAGCAGTTAACACAGCAACCTTGTTGGTGAATCGATCTCTTTGCACAGCTATTGAGTGCAAGACTCTGGACTAAAATTTGGTCGGGTAAGCCTACAGACTACTCTAATTTAAAAGTATTTGGATGTCCTGCTTATGCACATGCGAATGAATAGAAGTTGGAACATACGGCTAAGAAATGCATTTTTCTTAGCTATACATTTGGAGTGAAAGGATACAGGTTGTGGTGTCCTGATCCAAAGTCTCCAAAATTTCTTATTAGTAGAGATGTTACTTTTGATGAATCTGCTATGTTGCATACCAGGAAAGAAGCTCTTGTTTATTGTGATGAAGGTCAAGAAAAATCTAGAGAGAATGTGGAGTTTGAAATTGGTGGTTCATCTTCAAACAAAGCACAATCTACTTCAGTTCAGCTGCCTACTTTTACTGAAGGAGATGATGCTTAAAAGAATCAAGAAAAAGAATGGTACAACTTTGCCAAGGATAGACCAAGGAGGAATATTAGACAACCACAAAAGTATGGGCGTGCTGAATTTGTTGCTTATACATTGTCTGTTACAGACACAATTGAAAATCGTGAGCCTACAACATATTCTGAAGTTGTTACTTCAGTTGATTCTACAAAATGGTTGGTTGCTATGAATAAAGAGATAGAATCTCTTCATAAAAATTCAACTTGGGAGCTTGTCAAGCCGAGAACAGGAAAAAAAATTGTTGGTTGCAAATGAGTCTTCAAGAAGAAGGAATCTGCTTCAGTTGTTGAAGATGCTAGGTACAAGGCACGTTTGGTTGCAAAGGGCTACAGCCAGGTACAAGGAATTGATTTTAATGATGTTTTCTCACCTGTTGTTAAACATAGTTCTATTAGTATCCTACTTGCTCTAGTTGCTATGCATGATTTGAAGTTAGAGCAACTTGATGTGAAAACAGCATTCTTGCATGGTGAACTAGAAGAATAGATTTATATGCATCAACCTGAAGAGTTTGTTATTGAAGGTAAGGAGGACCATGTATGCTTGTTGGAGAAGTCCCTATATGGTTTGAAACAGTCTCCTAGACAATGGTATAAAAGGTTTGATTCGGTTATGGCTAGTTTTGGATACTGCAGGTGTCAATATGACTGTTGTGTTTATTTCAGAAAGCTCTCTAATGGGTCATTCATATATTTGCTGCTTTATCTTGATGATATGTTGATTGCCACAAAAGACAGGAAAGAGGTCAACAGATTGAAGGAACAATTAAGTTCTGAATTTGAGATGAAAGATTTGGGGGCAGCAAGGAAGATCCTTCGTATGGAGATCAAGAGGGATAGAAAAACAGTGAAGCTGTGGCTATCTCAACAGAAGTACACTGAGAAGGAATTGAATTGTTTTGGCTTGAAGATGCCAAACCTGTAAGTACTCCTCTTGCATCTCATTTTAGACTTTCAGCTGCTCTATCACCTCAGACAGATGAAGAGGTGGAGTACATGTCACGTGTTCCATACTCTAGTGCAGTTGGCTCCATTATGTATGCTATGGTTCGCACTCGTCCTGACATTTCACAAGCTGTTAGTGTGGTGAGAAAATATTTGTCATGTCTAGGTAAAGTTCATTAGGAAGCAATGAAGTAGATATTTAGGTACTTGAAAGGGATCTCTGGTGTTTGTTTGGAGTTTGGGAGGAATGATGATAGTTTATCTGGTTATGTTGATTTAGATTATGCAGGTGATCTTGACAAGAGGAGGTCACTCACAGGCTATGTATTTACTCTTGGAGGAAGTACAGTTAGTTGGAAAACTACTTTACAGGTTACAGTTGCACTATCTACTACCGAAGTAGAGTATATGGCAGTGACTGAGGCAATTAAAGAAGCTATTTGGCTTAGAAGTTTGTTGGAAGAACTCAGCATGGATTATGGGATGACTGTTGTCCATTGTGATAGCCAGAGTGTTATTCACTTGACTAAAGATCCGACGTATCATAAGAGGACGAAGCACATTGATGTTCGGTATCATTTCATCAAAATGATAATTGCTCAAGGTAATATTCAAGAGTTGAACATTGGTACTGAAGACAATCCAGCTGATATATTGACCAAGCCTTTGTGTGTTGGTAAGTTCGAGCATTGCTTGAACTTACTTGGTGTTTGTTGTGTTTGAGTTCAGCCCTTTGGAGGGCTATTGGAGAAGATGAAGATTTTAGCTATTTGTTTGTTTGTCAGAGGAGAATTCAAGCTAAGGTGGAGATTTGTTAAGTTTGTCTCGAATTCTTGACCCGTTTTGAAGATTGACCCACTCCGACATATTTTGGTGGCGACCAGAATGGGAAGTTTTCTGAGATCTATGATGGAAGCAGAGGGGTTAGGGCAACCCGATGGGTCGACCTGCGACTCGGAGTATATAATGTACTGTTGTCTTGTTGAGCAAGTCATTGTATTTTGAGGGGGTTTTCGAGCTAGAGTTTCAGGGCGAGTTTGCTCACCGCTGCTTGGGTGTAATCTCTCTTCTGCATGGTGAAACATCTTCTTCTACACCCGAGGATGTAGCACGCCACACTGGTCTGTGAAGCTCGTTAAATCTCTGTGTTGTGCGAATCTTGTCTATTTATTTTCGTATTTCTTGGTGTTTGATCTAACATGAGGAATATACAGTTTTGGCAACAATTGCTGCAAACGAATTAAAAAATCTTCACTTGCATTAACAATGGGTAAAACTAGGGTTTAGAGATGAATTTGGAAAAATCTAAGGTGGGGCACCAATGGGACCTGTTAACAGAAAGGATGGGGAATTGATTTACACCTAAGGAGAAGAAGGGTTTTTTTTTTTTTCAAGGTTTAAGGAATGGTGCTGCTTCGCAGCATATTAACAAACCCACTGGTCATCATCAAACAATTACGTCGTTAATTTAACTAGATAAGGGTTTCGATGTATCACACTACGCAAAGGGAAGACCTATTCAACGGTGAAAATTTGTCAAAATATTTTTGTTTCTTGAAACATATTTTCCTGAAAATAAAAATTTTGTAAGCTGAATTCGCTTTCATAGGCCCATATAATTTGTTAGCCACATAATGCTTTGTTTTCTCATGAAAATGCAAGGACATTAGTATGAATAACTTATTAAATGCCAATATTTTAATTATGTGCAGAATAACTAATGTAGGTGAAAGGACACAATACGCTAGACACTAACAAAATATGGTGTGAAACCAAACTACACTAAGGATCCTTAAAGTTCCATTGAAAAATTCTTCGTATTTTCCTTATTTCCCCTTCCCTCCATTTCCCAAAATTTAACAAATTTCAACCATTTCGATGAAATATTTTGATTTCCACAGGTGTCGAAATGACCTATACTGTTAAAATCTCAAAACTTGGATCTAGTTTTGCAGCAAAAAAGAAAGAACTTATGAGGAATATACAATTTTTTACAACAAGAACTGCAAGAGAATTGAAAATCCTCACTTGCATTAATAAGGGGTACAACTGGGGTTTAGAGATGAATTTAGCCAAACGTAACTCAGGATACCTATGGGACTCGATGATAGAAAAGATGGGTACCTGATTAAGACCTAAGAAAAAAAAGTTAATTTTTCAAGGTTAAGAAATGGTGCTGCTTTGCAGCATATTTTAGTGAAACTACTGGACATTATCAAACAATGTACTTTGTTAATTATAACTGAAAAAGGTTTGTCACAGGATCATGTTGATGGATGAAAGAGAAAGATTTCGCCAATTGTACAGACTATAACTGCATACAAAGAAGAAACAAGTATACCCACCTCCCAACGAACAAGACCAACGGTCCCCAAAAGATAAAGTATATAGGAAAACTAGATGACTTATGACCCATAAAGTGCTCCATAGTTTCTACCTTCTGCTTTTCCCCACGCAGTGGAGGACTCGGAACAAGTAAGTTAAAGCTTTTATAATGATTCTAGAGGGAGCAAAGATGGAACAATGTCTCACTCCAGGTTGCTACCTTATGCTTTTCCTTACTCCAAGGGATTCTCAGAGCCCAGACATAACCCCTCAAGTTCTCATATACTCGTAGCTAGCTATATTGGCCTTATAAACTATAATTAGGAATTAGCTCAGTCCTGGAATATTTTCTTTTCTGGACAAGAACTAACACTCATGGTTAAAGGTCCAATAATAATCAAGCAATGCTTTACCCAACAGTTTAACTACCACATGCATTCCATATAACATTTAAACTATCTTTCATAATAAGAAAGGTATCAAAAACAGGATATCTCAACTTACTCTATTTGTTTACACCATTTCTTCCCAGCAGGCATCTGTAATAGACTTTACCTTCTATGGAGATTTATTTATAGAATACATAAACAAACGTTACTAATGGTCAATCCAATTCAAAGGAGATATGAAATAACAATTTAATCTGCTAAGCCGCACACAAGAAGTTTAATCATTGTCAAATGAAGCTTCATGCCTTGTTCTACCATAATTCTCATAAAGTACCAATAACTAAAGAATAAGAGCCGCTAATGATGTTTATGCACAAAAATCAGCTAATGATGTTGTGCCTGAAAATTATCTAATTGTATCAGAAATTCTAAGATAAAAAGGCAATGTAAGACTAACAGTTCCATAGTTCCACCAGCGTTAGTAAGCTTAAGAGCCTCATTGTAATCCTGCTCATGCATGTAAATGATCCCTGCAATCAGCCGTAAAACAGGGTTGCTTCCAATGGCTGGATCCTGTAACCACTCTTGGAGACCCGAAATTGAAGATTCCTGCACAATTATACCAACATTCATCATTCATCTTAATATAACGTAACGTAATCTCAGTGCCCGAGTCACATATCACACAACATGAGACGCCAATCAAGATTGCAACCACAAGCTATCCAGATTCAAAACCCACAAAACCTTGAATAAAAAGGGAACAGAACATCACACAAAAGGAAAACTTCAACATTCATCAGTAAAGGAGCGCGGCAGATCTGTGAGTGTTCGATAAATTACTTATGGAGTTAAAATTCAGGTAGATCCAGTTATTATAGTTAGATCTTAAACATCAGAAGGATCAGGAGCAAGAAAAACCAACCTTATTTTCTGGACCAGAGAGATAAAGGGCAAGCAATTTGACAGCTTGAAGAGGTGTGGGAGCCGAAGAATCGATCTCGTTGACCACAAGCTGCAAACATGAATGAGAAAGAAAAATTAAGAAGAAGAAGAAAGGTGGAAAAATTAAAAAGAAAGAAAAATCGAAAGTCATTGTTGGTTAAATAGAATGAAGTGAGGTATTGAGAGAAGCAAAAACCTGATAGCTTCCTAGGGCAATGTAAGATCTATAAACAAGGCAATCTCTCTCGATCGCATCTTCTGTAGAGAGATTGGGAACGTCGCTATTATTAATGGCGGCCTGGTAAGCTCCCAAGTAGAAGTTGTTGCGAAGGCTGAACAGATGATCTGGAGACGCCATGGCTACTTCTCTGCTAAGCTTTGTCGTGCGTTAGATCTCTCTCGCTCTCCCTCTCCCTCTCTCTCTCTCTCACACGGAAACAAAGAAGGGAGTCGGGAATTGAAATTATTTTGGGAAAATTACCCGATTACCCACTTTTGGTTTCACTTTACTAAATTCCCCAACTTGTGTTTCAGTTAACAACAATCTCCAAAATCAAGTTGAGGGTTACAAAAATATCCAAAACAGTAATTCTCCCTTAATTATGTTTTTTTTTTTTTTTATCATTTGACCCCCAACTTCTTGCACCCTACTTTCTCCAATATCCGATCACCTTTCCTGCAATTCTCACCCTACCTTCTCCTATCACAGTGTTCACTCAAATCGAAGAACAGTATAGCGGGTGCTAACAAAATTTTTTTTGATCAAATCCACTGGTTTCCCAAGAAATTCCTCCCACGAACAATTTCGTTTGATCAAATCCATGATAAGTCAAGTCAACAAACCAAAAACCCTAACACCCTTTTTCTTTTTTGATAGGCTTCTGGTGGCTTGCAGGTGTCTCTCTTAAAAGAACCTTATGCTTACTACACTCTAATGGCGGAAAAGTAGTAGTAGCAGAAGCAACAACTTCCACATTTGTAACAAAGCAAGTACTCTAATATTTGCTTAATTGAGATTCTCTAACATTCAGCAAAGCTGAAAGTTGTATATGCGTGATTAGTTGAATATATATAAATTTCCCTTATACTCAATGTTTCTCATTGATCTATTAATGAGTGTAGTTCTGTGTACTCTGTTTTTCTCGTTCTGTTTCATGTGCTCTGCAGATCTCTTGCTCCACAACCCTTTCAAGTTTCACCCCAGCTTCTTCTCTTTCAATGGAAGAAAAAGAAAACCCTAACACCCACAAAAGCAGAAACCTCAAGAAAACCCATCTTGTTGGACTCGTCAATGATCACTAAGAGACAATGGGTCGTGCCGACACCTACCAAGCCGAACACACTTTGAGATGGAAGTGAGTTCTGCTTACTTTGGTGGACTTTCCCATCAATTTTTGGAAGCCCCTTAAATGGGGCCTCAGCTAATAAAAAAAAAAAAAAAAGTTGTTCACTCCGATCACCAAGTCCATAGTCACACCCAACACTGGCAACCATCACATGCCAGCAGCCATGATCATGAAGGAAGGGCAAGAAAGATGGTGACGTATGGCGAAGGCCAGGGGAGGGCGAGGGGTACAGGGAAGGTGATCGGACATTGGAGAAGGTAGGGTGCAAGAAGTCGGGGTAAAATGGTAAAAAAATAAACATAACTGACTTAGAATCACTGTTCTAGGTATTTTTGTAAACCCAAACTTGATTTTGAAAATTTTTGTTAACTGAAACACAAGTTGGGCAATTTAGTAAAGTGAAACCCAAAAGTGGGTAATCAGGTAATTTTCCCAATTATTTTCCACTGGCCGTACAGGAGACGGTGCGAGTCGTGCAACCATGGGATTATGTATCGGTCAAAAAGGATCGACCATAATGAGTCCGATCAAGCCGTTTAATCTTTTTTTGCTTTTTTTTTTTGGTTGAATTTACCTTTCCAAATATCAATTCGGAAAAAGAACCTTGTTCTACTGCTGCAAGAAATGCCCAAAGATAGGCCATGCAAAAATGTTGGTCCTAGCCCAGGACACTAAAGATAGTGGTGCATCTCCTCTCATTGGTTCCGTGCGCTAGTGTTTCCTGTGTCAACCTGACAGAGTTCTTTCGCCCAAGGATTTGGGGAAAAGAACCTTGTCTTATTGGCGTAGGAAATACCCAGAGACAGGCCGCGTAAAAAGATGACACTACACATTTACAAAACTCTATAGGATTCACAACCTCTATACGGTTTTAGTATATTCCCCAAAGTACTCTCTCGTGTGCATTTGAAGCTTTGAAGGCTAAGGGTATTACCACTACAGTGACATTGAAAATTTAAAATGATCAAGTTTTCATCCACTCATTGCGGAAGTGGAATTCTTAATCTTCTTAATAAAATTATAGCAAAACCAAACATTCTTTTATGTTTTATCTCAATTTTAAGATTTATGGCCTCATTTTACTGATATTTTATTAGGGTTCCTGACCGACCGACCCACCCAATTATCAACATACCATGCTCGTCTTATCTAAGCTCGTTTAGCTAAAAGAACATTCACGATGCAGTCTTAGAAATTGACGAGCCCACCTAAACTTGACTAAGACTAGCCCGGCACGACTACTTGACACTGCCAGAGGGGGGAATAAGGTGGGATGGATAGAGGTTCAAACACAAGACTTCTGCATCGTATGCCAGACCTATAGCTGGCAGCGCCCATTGGGCTACAAGCTCATTCCCAATTGAGGATTATTATGAGGTGTAAGTTTGGCCCGAAGAGCTGGAATCAAGGTGGGAGAAACAAAAGAAAAATATCCTCCATAACTATAATGAACAACATCAAAGTATCATGAAAACAGTAGTAGGTCTAGAAACAATATATATAGGATTTCTACATATAAGAGTGAAAGATATATAATTGAGTTTTAAGAATCAGTCAAGGAAATCGTAGTCTGAGAAATTAGCATCAAACTCAGAACCAGGATAATGTTCCTGTTTGAATCCATAGAAATCATCATCTCCAAAATCACCGTCAAAGTAATCTTGGTGACGATGTGGATAACAAACCTCATCATCATCATCAGACAAACCGAGACATCCCATCCTGTCAACTATGGATGCACGTACATATCCACCATTACCATAGACTCTGTGTTCATCTTCATCTTCATCCTCAGACTCATCAGAAGGAGTTGCATCCTCAACTCCATCATGATCCTCATCGTAACCATGGTCGTCGCTATTGCCAAACTCGTTGCTGTATGCCTGTATGAATACTCTTCTTCATATCCAGAGGAAGAATCATCATAAACTTCTTCTGGTTCGGCCATTTCAGATCAAGCTAGGATCCTGGATTAAGTAGAAGATTGGATTTATCTGTTAATACTTTGGTATATATAAACCTTTTCAGAAGATGAAAAGCATGCATGCATGTACTCTTTACGATGAACAAACCATGGGAATGGAAACGGTATACCTTATAATTTAAGGGCTAGCAGCTAGCTAGCTTCGGAATTATCACTTGAATTTAATTTCCAGTATAGAAATTAAATTCAAATAACACAAATCACAATGCTGACTTTCCGTTTAACAATCAAAGTAAATAAAGACACAAGACAGGATATAAAAACAATTAAAATATTAGATAAAGGAAGAAATTATTGGACTGTAGGACCTTTTCATGTTTCATGCTCATATTTTAATAACACTTGAAGCCAAATTCTTATCTGGTATTAAATTTCTATATTTCAGCTAATTAATATTAGTGGGGGTTAAAAACAGCTCAACTACACTTGGACTCCACTCAAAATAAAAACCAATTAAAAGAAGAGAGAGATTAAGTGGGGTCTAAGTGTAAATCAAACACCGTGTGAGAATCATTCTCGTACGAGGACTTGATCCGCACTTCTCAAGCCCACCTTGAGCTCGGATAAGGCTCGGGATAAAATATTTCAACCGGTAGGTTGGTCTCGGTTGGAATTTTTGATTGGTTCCAGATTAGGCTAAGGTTTTAAACTGAGTCTAGCTCAATGTAAAAACGCAATCCTAAAACGATGCAGAAGATAATAGAAAAACAAAAACAGATAATGCACAGTGGTTTATGAGGTTCGGAAAGATTGCCTACGTCCTTGGTGGGATGAGATCCTGCTTCACTATCAATGGAAAATAGGGTTACAGAGCTCGTCCTTGCACCTCTTAATATTTCTTGCATTACAGAGAAAGAAACTCTCACTTCAAATATATAGCGAAAAACCTTAATCCAACTAATCCCACGCCCAGCTAACTGGCTAGCAAGACCATCATCTTGCTTGTCAAAACGCCTACACCAATACTTCTGGGATTAAACTGTGAAGAAATACAGGACATCGTACACAAACACTTAGCCTAGCCCAAATACAATAAATATTATATTAATATATACAATAACATATAGAGAATTGTTTGTAGCTCCTGTATTGAAGCGTGCATGGACGAATGAGATGGTGTGCATAAGTATCAACCACATAAAAAACCACCTTACCCTTTTGTGGTTGATCATGTTCTCTCATATTAGTGCAAGAGCCATAAGGATGGACAGAATTCCTTTATTAGGTCAGAGATATAATAACAATATGGATAATTTACCAAAAAAAAAAGATACAATACAGATTGATGCAAAAATAGGACCCTTCCTCACCCAGTGAAAATGATTGAAAACTATACTTTACCAGTTGGCGTTCCGTATTTGTAAAAATCTCAAAGTGCAATAGTTGTCAGAGACTTTTTTTTTTTCCTTAGGGTATTGAAAGATAAAATGTTCCTTCTAGCCTTATTGGATTGCCAACTTCAACCATCTGCTTAGGTCGTTTAAAAATATTAAAACAGTTAACCATTTTGAGAATGTCCAACAAAAATAAGGAAAAAGTTCTTAAGACCATTCTTCTGTTTTTTCTGTTGGAACATGTTGATTAGTTCTTCTTAGTCGGTCTAAATGGTTCCTTCAACGATTCCTAATCTTCTTGCTTGAGTCAATCCTTTAAGTACTCCACAGGCCTCTAATTTTTGTGCGCACCCTACATAAGCAGAAGATAATGATGCATAAATACATTCGTCATTAATAAGGAAAATAACTTATTCTCATCCTACTTTTCAAGTTGCAAAATCAAAACTGCCATCACAGAATACAAGGCAAGCATCTCTAGGTGTAAGCCCTTGGTAAACTGGCCATTGAAAAGGTATTGCGGTATTGGGTAGGTTCTCATTTGGTTGGTCTGATTGGAATCAGTTGAAGATCATACATTCATTTGTGATATTTGCTAAGGTAGCTATTGGGTTAAATGGTTTACCCTGCTTGACACAAGCATTCCAAGCTCTCCACATGAAATAAAAAATTATGGCAATAGGGAAAAGAAAAAAAATATTGTTTGGACTTTGGAGAATTTAGACAAGGAAATTATGTTTTTAAGCATATAAATAATAGAAAATCCTTTTCAGGTGTTCCATTCTTAATCCTAATGACCCCATTGCCCAAATTCTTTTGGCATAGTAACAAGAGAGGAATAATAAGTAACATTCGGTTTCCCTTTCATTGAAACAAAAAGGGACATAGATCGTTAATTATCATAAACAGGTCTTTGCAAGTTGAAATAATTTTCATAAAAAAAAAATTTTAAATTTAGGATGGGCTTGGATTTCCTTAATAGTTTCCACAAGGATGAGTTGGACGAGCAAGTAGATGAGGTCCATTATGCTAAAAGAAAATTTACCATTTCTTTTAGGATTCGACTTCTCTTCTGAATGTTTATCGTTCATATTGATCTATAACTATTTAGATGAGTATCACGTGTTCTGACGATAATTCAATATTTTTAAGAAAAGATACAGAGAACAAGACATAATCATTAAATCACTATTTAGACACGTAGTGTTACTCTAAATAGCCATGGGCAAAACATGAGCGATGGACACTTAAAAAAGAGCCGAATCCATCCGTTCGGGGGTGAGCTGTCTTGAGGGTAGGGAGAGACCCAAGTTGGAAAAACAGAAGGCTAAGCATTGTCTTAAGCACTTACCCTAATAGGCGCCGAAAACATGCCACGTGGATACCACTTCCATGCTTTACTCTTTCTAACAGAACACGAGCTGGCCTCGAGTCCTTTTGTCCTTTTTTAACTATAGACATTTGACAGCTATGGACCACGACCACTCGGTTTGCTTAGTCAGAGGATCTGGGACCCACACAATCTGGCGTGGCAGTAATTTTGAGGTCCCACACAAGGAATCCACATGTACTTCTGGAGCCGTTTTTTCTTACAGCGAGACTGTCGTGTGTGGAAAATGAATAGCACGAGATACCCATACGCACCCAGCACATTTTCATAATCCCGAAATGCCCACGTCTCAATGACTGCACTATCCTCTCTCCAAGGTAACGTTAAAGGGTGTTTTCGTAAAAAGATACTACCATCGCCCACTATTCCCATTATATAGCTCGTCCTCTCGAAATTTCAAATATCTAACTCCCTCTGTTCTCTGTGAGTCTGTGACACAGAGAGCTTGAAATAGCAAGTGATGATGGCGTCTGAGAAACAAAAAGATGAATTTAAGAGTTTCCAGAAGCTCAATGAAGAGCCGTCGGAGGAGGATCGTTGTGCAGTGGAAGAAGTGGCACTGGTTGTACCGGAAACGGATGATCCCTCTCGTCCGGTGATGACATTCCGAGCTTGGTTTCTGGGTGTTACTTCCTGTGTCATCCTCATATTTCTGAATACGTTCTTCATTTACCGAACGCAGCCTCTGTCGATATCTCCTATTTTGGTACAAATCGCTGTCCTGCCAATCGGGAAATTCATGGCGTCGACATTGCCCAACAGAGAATTTCAGGTATTAGGGAAAAGATTCAATTTGAATCCAGGGCCCTTCAATATGAAGGAGCATGTGATCATTACTATTTTTGCTAGCTGTGGGGTGTCTTATGGAGGTGGAGATGCCTACTCCGTCGGTGTCATTACGATTATGAAGGCTTACTACAAACAGAACTTGAGTTTCATATGTGCGCTTCTACTTGTCTTGACCACACAGGTTGGTAATGGTTATCTTCTTGGGTTTTTTTTTTTTTTTTTTTTTTTGTTTGGGGGGGGGGGGGGTTGTATGTGTAACCCCTTTCTTTTCATTGATTGGTTTGGATTTTGGATTCAAAGATTGAAATAAGTAGGTTTGGAATCGTGCAGGTAAAACTGTTTCCTTCATCTCTCTTCACCTAATCAAAATCTTATCAGTTCAAAATGAGCAGAGGACATAATACTATAGAAAGAGAAGAAATCTCTCTCTTTCTCTCTCTCTCTCTCTCTCTCTCTCTCTCTCTCTCTCTCTCTCTCTCTCTCTCTCTTAATTGCGTATAAGTTTTATGCTTTGGGTTTTAGGAATGTTTCCTTCTTTGGCAAAAAAAATTTGTGGTATACAATATGCTATATTGTGATGTTTCTCTTCTTCTACTAAATCCTCTGCTTTGCATTCATTCTGGGTTCTTTGTCTTTTATTTTCACTGATATGAATTCAACAAAGTAAACCGGGAACACAAGTTTAAAGTTTTTCTTGTTATCATTTTCTTTCTTCTCTAACATTATTTTCTTCGTACTATTTTGCAGCTTTTGGGGTATGGATGGGCTGGGATGCTTAGGAGATATTTGATAGATCCTGTTGAAATGTGGTGGCCTTCAAACCTTGCTCAAGTTTCTTTATTCAGGTATTTCTTTTACTTTTTTCCCACCCCTTCTCGACTCTACTGTTGGTGCGTCAGAATTTCTAAACGTGAAAAGTTGATACAAGTCATACAGCAGAATAATACTTTTCGGATTCAAACTTGAATGCTTGTTTCAATATAAGTTGTTTGGGAATTCAAAAATTTCCTTGTTTCAAAATGGAGGGCTTAAAAGGAAAGGTTCTGTAAACAACTGATGGTGCACATCTCCCCTTCCAACTTTGTGAAGAAGATGTGGACAGTCTTGCTTGGAGGGTCTAATATTCTGTCTCAGGACATTAAAGCATAAATAGCTATCCAGATACAAACACTAGATGAAATTGTCCGCTTACTTTGTTACTGGTTTCCTTGGATGTTGCAGAGCACTCCATGAGAAGGATTCTCCATCAAATGGTCTTACAAGGATGCGATTTTTCCTTATTTTCATGTTGGCGAGCTTTGTTTACTATGCTCTTCCTGGTTATCTATTCCCAATCTTGACTTTCTTCTCATGGGTTTGTTGGGTATGGCCTCATAACATCACTGCTCAGCAAATTGGTTCAGGGTACCACGGACTTGGAGTAGGCGCCTTCACCTTGGATTGGGCTGGGATCTCAGCTTACCATGGCAGTCCACTGGTGGCACCTTGGCATGCTATAATCAATGTTGGGATTGGATTCATCATGTTTATCTACATAATTGTCCCTTTATGTTACTGGAAATTCAACACCTTTGATGCCCGGAAGTACCCGATATTTTCGAATCAGCTCTTTACTTCTACTGGGCACACTTACGATACCACCAAGATCTTAACTCCACAGTATGATCTCAATGTTGCTGCCTATGAGAGTTATGGGAAGCTTTATCTCAGTCCTTTATTTGCTTTTTCACTTGCATCAGGATTTGCAAGATTTACAGCAACACTAGTTCACGTAGCCCTCTTCCATGGCAGGTAGACTGCTTTCTAAATTCCAATGCTGAACTTCAAATACTCATGAAACTTCAGTAGTTCTAAATTTCACTGATTGGGGTCTAAAATGCAGGGACATCTTGTTACAGAGCAAATCTGCCATGAAGAATGTGAAATTGGACATTCACGCGAAATTGATGAAGAATTACAAAGACGTCCCACAGTGGTGGTTTCTCACTCTGCTAGTTGGCAGTGTTCTGCTATCTCTCTTAACGTCTTTTGTATGGAAAACAGAGGTGCAGCTTTCATGGTGGGGGATGCTTTTCGCTTTCGTTTTTGCATGGATTGTTACCCTGCCAATAGGAATCATTCAAGCAACTACAAACCAGGTACTACATCCAAATTTCTGAATTCTTGGCAAGTTTGAACATGATTGAGGGAAAATAACCCAAGAGTAAGCATAAGGAGGATGGAAAGATTGCAAATTCAAATTTGGCCTAACAAAATTTTTTTTTCCATTTCTACTGAACAGCAACCTGGATATGACATCATAGCTCAATTCATTTTTGGATATATTCTACCTGGAAAGCCCATAGCAAACATGGTATTCAAGTTTTATGGGAGAATCAGCACCATTCATGCACTGTCATTCTTAGCTGATCTGAAACTTGGGCACTACATGAAAATTCCACCTAGGAGTATGTTCACAGCTCAGGTCTGCAACTCCACCTTTACTAAAGATACTCCCAATAGAAAACTAAAACTTCAATGACAGTTAAAATCTTTGGCAGTTGGCAGGGACTATAATATCTGGTGTAGTCAATCTCGCAGTTGGATGGTGGATGCTGGAGAACATTGAGAATATTTGTGATGTTGAACAACTCCATCCAGACAGTCCATGGACATGCCCAAAATTCCGAGTCACTTTCGATGCTTCTGTCATTTGGGGCTTAATTGGACCAAGGCGGCTATTTGGTCCTGGAGGCATGTACAGGAACTTGGTTTGGTTATTCCCCATTGGAGCTGTATTGCCTGTACCTGTTTGGCTACTAAGCAAAATGTTCCCTGAAAAGAAATGGATTCCATTGATCAATGTACCTGTCATCTTATATGGTTTTGCTGGAATGCCACCAGCAACCCCCACCAATATAGCTTCCTGGCTTATTACTGGAGCCTTCTTTAACTACTTCATCTTCAGATACCGGAAAGGGTGGTGGCAGAAATACAACTATGTTTTATCGGCTGCATTAGATGCTGGGACAGCATTCATGGGTGTTCTCTTGTTCTTTGCTCTACAGAATAAGGGCCAGAATTTGAAGTGGTGGGGGACTGAGATCGACCACTGTCCATTGGCTACATGCCCTACCGAACCTGGAGTTGCAGTTAAAGGATGCCCTATTTTTCAGTAGCAAGAGGGTGCATCTATGAAACGTTTGGAAGCTGAGAAATGATACAGTTGCTTAAGAGTGGAAGAAAAGAGATGTCCAAGCTCATTATCAAACATTTTTTGAACAAGTACTTTGCTAGAACTAGTACATACCAAGTTGTGACCCAGGTTTATAGGTTGTAGAGAGACATGTCATACACTATAACTGCAACTAGGAAGTACCATTATTCTTATTGTTCTCTCCCCCAACATATACCAATAAGTAGAGTTAAAGGTTTTCAATTATCCAATTGGCATCAACAAATGGGATTCAATTTTGTTTCTTCTCTAACAATTCTTTCTGAGTAAGTTTAAGCAGGGAATGTATGAAACCTTTCTGGGGTTCAATGGAATCACATCCCTCTCATTATTGGGAATGTGAGATAGTTGACGTGTCCACAGAAGGAAAGCATTTGAAGTTTTGAACTGTACAATTCTGGGTTTTAATGTGAGACTCTCTTCTTGGTCACTGCATCAATTAGTAACATGATTTTCTGCACCTAGTAAATGTATGTCAGTAGGGAATATATGAACGTTTCAACAGTACACTCATAGTTGCCAAGGTGTCGCCCTAGGTGTCTATGCGCTTTAGTGGCCTTGCGTCTAGACTGCCTTCAACGTCTTGGATCACCTTGACAACAAACTATGGTTCAGTGGCATCCATCTGTGTTTCTCCCAGCCAATGTTGATCAACTGAACTCAGAAGTTACCTAAGAAACCTTAATCAACTGAACTGAGGATAAGAATTCAATCCTGCAATATTTCTTAGGAGGAGTTTTCTCAATCTTCATCCATGAGTGTTATTGAATGCCATCCTGAGGTGTGGTACTACTGAAACATGCTTACCTCTCTGACTAGCAGCATAGCTTCTCTTCTCCCCTTTTATCTCTTTAATTTGGTTTATGGTACACCTTTGGCCAGGTGAAAGGCTGGATCATAAGTAGTAAATTTGTGTATTAAACATGTTTATACAGAAATTTTGAAAAATATTTTCCAATTTATATATCCCTAGGCTGTATGTTTGCTGCATTTTCTGCTACTACTTTTGCTGCATTTTTTCATTTTTAGGGTATACTTGTTTTTTGTAGCTATGTATATACATATTAGAAATTACGTCCCCCCCTCCCTCCCCTGTATTTTGTCAAAATTGTATGTAGATCCAAGGATTTGAAGAGATTATGCCCCTCTCCTAGCTTTGAGAGTGTTAATAATTTTAAACCTCAAAAGACTATATTACCCTTCATTGAAAAAAAAAAAAAAAAAAAAACTTAATTACATAGGAACAAAAGCTCGGATCAAAATCTTCTATAGTGAGCAGTGAGTGGCAGTGAAGATCCAACGGCTAAGAGGGCCTTGACATACACCCCAGCTGTTGTGCATGAAAGCCCTGTGGCGAGCACTCCTCAACCTCTTGCAAATCTCGGCAATCTCAGGTGGAAAAGAAAGCCTTACATCTCCGGTGAGCTGAACTTTCTTTGCCCAAATTCAGGAACTCCAACGCTATTTTCCCACTCTCTACAGTTGTTGGGATCTGCGAATCCAAATCGTATCTTTTTCACTGCAAGTCCAAATACCATTCAAATATATACTCTGTAATATGAAGGTCAAGGTTGGTTTACCTCATTCTATTCAAAATATACTCTGTAATGCATCATACTGGTCAAAATTGGTGTATGTCATTCTTTTTTCTTCCTTTGTTTAGGGATTGGCCTGGGTAGGTTCTTGAGGAGGCTCCATCAATGATGAGGAAACATGTTCCATCATCCATTTCTTCAATATGTACATATAAATCTTTATAAAGACAAGTTCCTAAAAGAAATTGAAAGAAAACCAATAGAATCCACAACTAGTTAGACAAGTCCAAGTTCCCATTTCTTGAAGTAACATAAAAGTCATCCTTTCCCGTTCACTTGCAAGTTGGAACCCATCTGACAAGTCTTCTTACAACATATCATATGCTCACTGTCACTAGAAATAAAAAAAAGCTCTTCAATTTTTGTCTTCATGGTTAGGTTTAATCAGAATCTTTCCTTGGACTTCCGAAGGCTTAACATATATAGTCAATCATCAATAATTCAGAAAAGAATCTATACACAGTAAAATTTAATAATTGATTAAAAAACATCAATAGCTCAGAGAAGATTCTATATAAAGATACTTCAATAAGACTTCACTTCAATCAGTTGCTTGCTTCCAATATATACTGATCAAAAACTGAAATTTTTGAAGATCAAATAGATCAAAATACTCTCTCATGGGTTCAGAAAATGGATTGGGCAAGGATGATATACAACAAAGGAGCTATTGGAGATGGAGCAAACAAGATTTCTTTCCTGAACAATCCTTTCAAAACTGGCACACCTATAGATCAGCACTCTCACAAACATGTTTTCGATTCAAGGACCGACTCATCAGCTGATCTGATGATGCCAATGAGGTTGGGGAGCTTCGAAGACAAAGTGAGAATGACATGAAAAGGTGCCTCAACTGGTGGGATCTCACATGGTTTGGGTTTGGTTCTGTCATTGGTGCTGGTATTTTTGTTCTAACAGGTCAAGAAGCCCATAACCATGATGGCCCTGCCATAGTACTGTCCTATGTTGCTTCAGGTCTTTCAGCAATGCTTTCTGTCTTCTGCTATACAGAATTTGCTGTAGAAATTCCGGTAGCCGGGGGATCGTTTGCTTACCTGAAAGTGGAATTAGGAGATTTTGTTACTTTCATAACTGCAGGAAACATACTCTTGGAGAGCATTGTTGGTAGTGCAGCTGTAGCCAGGTCTTGGACTTCTTATTTTGCAACACTTTTGAACCGTTCCTCCAACTCTTTACGGATACAAACACTTCAGCTCGCAAATAATTTCAATCTCTTGGACCCAATTGCAGTAGCAGTACTGATGATCTCCGCAACACTTGCAATGATAAGCACTAGGAAGACATCATTCTTCAATTGGATTGCATCAGCAATAAACACAGTGGTGATACTTTTTGTGATAATTGCAGGATTTATTCATGCCAACACTTCCAATTGACACCTTTCTTTCCATATGGGGCAAAAGGAGTCTTCCAAGCAGCTGCAATCGTGTACTTTTCCTATGGTGGATTCGATAACATTGCCACCGTGGCCGAAGAAACCAAAAACCCTCCGAGAGATGTTCCATTGGGTCTACTTGGATCCATGTCAATAATCACAGTAATTTACTGCTTGATGGCCTTGTCATTGAGTATGATGCAGAAGTATACAAATATAGACCCAAATGCAGCATACCCTGTTGCATTTCAGAGTGTGGGTATGAAATGGGCAAAGTATTTGGTAGCTCTAGGTGCACTCAAGGGAATGACTACTGTTCTCCTGGTGGGGGCACTTGGCCAGGCTCGCTATACTACTCACATTGCAAAGGATCACATGATCCCACCATGGTTTGCTCTTGTCCACCCAAAAACAGGTACACCCATCAATGCTACTCTCTTGATCACCATTTTAAGTGCATGTGTTGCTATCTTCTCCGGTTTAGATGTACTGTCAAGCTTGTTATCCATCAGCACACTCTTTGTTTTTGCGATGATGGCAATTGCACTCCTAGTGAGGAGATACTATGTGAGAGAAGTTACTCCTCAAAAAGACCTTTTGAAGCTGGTGGCCTTTCTGTTGATCATTATAGCTTCCTCAATTGGTACTTCAGCTTATTGGGGTTTAAGGTCTAATGGATGGCTTGGCTACACCATAACCATTCCATTCTGGTTTTTTGGGACGTTGGGACTTTCATTGCTTTTGCCTCAGCAGTGGATGCCCAAAGTCTGGGGAGTTCCTCTTGTTCCTTGGCTTCCGTCCTTGTCGATAGCAACAAACCTGTTCCTGATAGGTTCTCTCGGCTCCCAGGCTTTTGTGAGGTTCGGAGTCTGCACAATTGTAATGCTGGTTTACTATGTGTTATGACTTGGCTCACCAAATGGCAAGCTCTGATCCAACAAAGGTGGTGGAAAATAACAACACAGGAAATGAGGGAGCTTAATGCCAGAAGAATCTTGGAATTTCAACTAGCATGTTGGATGATACAGACTAAAGTATAGCAAATGTACCAAACCAGAAATTCTCTTGTAGTTCTGATAATAGCTAGGATACACAATTTTTACAAAATAAACTTTCATGTTTGGAAAGATTCAAGATCTAAATAGGTCATACTCATCTAATATGGAGGTTGGTGATATAATTGAAATGAAATAAAGGTGAGCATGCACCACACAGATCTTTGATTTCATCTAGATTTATGGCTAGAGGCCAAGTGACAGCATTGAGGAAAACAAAGCTAGATTTATTAAATCCGACACATAATTGTGCAGGGGATGACAGTGTTCTAGTCCATGAAAAGAAGTGTTTTTTTTTTTTTTTTTCGAAAAATCATCTCTTTCTTTCATTTATGAGGTGCCTGAAAATTGTGGAACAAGCATATCTAGATATGGGTTGTGTTTATGAAGTCCCACAACCTTGCCATCTGTGTGAGCTGCATGGTGAAAGCTTTAATATCATCATAGAAACCAGAAAAATGGTTGGGGATACGTATTCATCCAAAGATGAAATGAGAAAAACAGGGTAATGGGTCTTCAAAATTCAGCTGTGCCTCACTAGTAACCAATGCTGACCAAATGGAACCATTTGATCATTAGGAGAGATTGGCAAGGATTCAAGGAAATGTTTCCACAGACTGCTCAATGTTGCAGTATTTTTTCATGAAAGAGCTGTATTTTAAGAGATAAAAGATTTTCATTCTTCTCTTCTTGGCCTCAAATATTTTATGCATCCCAGAGAGGCCTAATTTGATGTTGATTCCTTAGAAGGTTGCTAATATCCTTTGCTGCAGTTTAGATCTTTGTTTCAATACTCAAACATGGACATCTATTTGTTCACTTGCTTAGAAGCATGATTAGTTAGTTCTAAATGCATGTATGCCTTTTGGGGGGAATAAAGAGTAGGCAATTTCATGGGTATAGGTGGATCCAACCAGAGGATAAAGCAGTCAAGCCAAGATAGTAGCATCCACTAAATCACTACCCAATGAAATTTCCTACAAAATTTTGATCTTGACCACTCTCGTCTCCCAGGGTTGATCTCTTTATGATCAACCTTACTGTAGTCAGTCCTTAGGCCTTTTCATGCTTTCATCCTGTAGATATATCTTATCCCAAAGTGATAAATAGCTACATACTTAAGAATGCTTGGATGCTAATTCCCAACACTCAAATCTTTCCGCGAAGCTGGTATTACTCTCCTTCCTCCCTGTGCCTGCTGTTAACTATGATGTTGGCTATAGAACCTCAGTACATCCTGTATTATGGTTTCAAAAAATCTAATGTTTGTGATCTGAGCAGGAAAACCATGGCTATTCTCCATAGTCAGAGAAAGTCTCCAAAATTCACATTTCAGTTATGAAGACTTCTGAGTGATTTCAATGGAATTCCCCAATCCACATGTTCAACCACCCCGTTTAGTTAGGGTTTTATTTTGAACTCTTTAGTTCATGGGGTAGAAGAGATTGAAAGCAAATGATTTCTAAAATTAGTGAATGTGATAAAGACTTCAACCAGGGAACAGAAAAAGGCTTTAAACCCTAAGGCCAGCAAATTAAGTAAACTAGGTTATTGGGTCTATTTGCTTCCCCTCATATTGTTAGTTCTTGTTATTGCCATACATTGGTGAATTATATGTTTTCTTTCAACTTGAGAGGTTAATTCAGTATATTAACTAATGTTTCCCCATCACTTGTGGAATACATGATTTTCTACTACCCCTTGGTGTTTACCTCTTAAAAAAGTTAACCAGGATAATAGTGGAGGCATCATATGATCCACTCGGGTCGGCGATATTTGGTCAATATTCCTTGTTGACATGTCGACACATGGTTGGTTCTTAGACTGTTTCTTACATCTTCAATTTTTTTCCTGAACTAGAGCTCTTCATGGGAATGAGTTCTTCAATATCAGCAGAAAAATATGTTTTAAATATTCCCAATATTTAACAATATATTTCAGGCTTGTTTGGTTTTCCCTTTTCAGGCTATATATATATATATATATTTTTTTTTTTTTTTTTTTTTCTATGGTGGAGTTTTTGCAATAACCTTTTCTGTTTGTGGCAAAATTTGTACCGGAAACCAAGGGAAAAACTTCGGAAAAAATTTAAGCTATCTATTATCTAGTAATTGAGGGGGAAATTAATGGATAACCAGTGGAGAGGATTTTTCTGGAATTTTGATCCAATATGTTCATAGTGACCATTGAAAATGTAACATCCTCTAAACTTGTAAGTTTTGAGTATGTCTTTCTAAACTCTTGAATATTCCATCATAGCCGAATAAATTCAAAAAACATGACCGTTAACATCAAAACCAAAATGCCACATTTTCTTCACAAGTTTGAGGGATCCTCTGGCCTGAGTTTCTAGTTTCTAACATAGCCTCCATGAAAGTAGCCAACTATGTGTGTCCTTAAGAATCCCTTTTGTTTTTCTAATTGGATGATTATATGCCTATGCGGCCCCTTGGCCTCTTTTCTCAGGGTTGTGTCTAGGTATTCTCTACGCTAAATTGGCAAGGTTTCTCCCAATAATTAAAAAGAGGGTGTCAAAATCCTTATGAGTTTTCACGACTTTAGGGTACTCACATCAATTGTAAGATCATTACTTTCACGTGGAACCCCAACCCCAATGAAAATTCTGATCCAACTCTAAATCTAGGTCAGAATCGACTTAAAAATACCGTAGTCCTAGTTTCCATACAAAATCAGTCCAAAATGAATCTACCTCGACCAATTTATCACATTAGGGTTTTAGGTATTGGTATCCACTAATAATAATATTGATATAATACACATCGAGAATGAAAGGAATCCAAAGGCAATGAAGTGGGAATTGGTTTACTTGGCGATATCGTGTGGACTAAAGTGTCTCTTATGTAAATAAAAGATTGTTTGAGCTTAAATCCTCATGTTGATTTTTCGTTAAATTATTTAGAGGAAATTACATTCTCCTCCCCTTGGACTATGGCCTAATAGTAGTTTTCCTTCACGTACTTTCATCAATGCCAATCCCCTCCCTCAGAGTTTGAAGATTCTTTCAAACGTCCCATTAATGACTGGTGATGTTATGTCCAATTGTCCAAGGGAGGGGAATGTAACTTCCTCAATTATTTATTAAAAATATGGATTACATTACATGTTATGTATCATTAAATACTTTGATTGTACTTTAAACTTAGGGGTCCCCAACTTCTTGGGGCTCTAGCCATTATGCCATGTGTTAAGGGTTGTTCTTAAACCCAACATTAGTTACAATCTAATGTTGGCAAAAGGCACAACCATGCACCTAGACACAAAGATCGACAAAATAATACCCTCACCCCTATGAAATACAAAAAACCCTACCCCTATTGATGCCCATGTGTAATCCCCAATGCATAGGGACTGCCCTATCAGGGAATGTTCTTTTCCCCTTCATTTATGTATAAAATAATCATTAGAGAACACTTTTATAATGGTTAGATCGAATTTTGCCTCTCAAAATCTAGAGGATCATGGTTTTAAAAATTGGATCGAATCCATTAGGGTTGTTCAGACACCGCAACTGATACCATTCTGAATCAATTGAGACCAATCATGCGTTTTAAAACCTTGACAAGTATTCATGACGGACCTAATTTCTTTCCATCCAAGGCCAATGTTTTGAAGTTCAATCTTGGTCATAGCTAGTAAATCCGTGTATAAAATATACGTATCCTTATTGCATCCAAACGTTTCAATCAAAAGTCACACTTTACCATATCAATCTAAGGGCCCATTTGATAACGTTTCAAGAAAAGCATTTAGAAACGGCAGAAACGGAACAAAAAACATTTGATAAAACTGTTTCGTTTTACTTGTTTCTAGAAATAGAAATAGAAATTTCTACCTATTTATGGTTCAAGAACTTGTTTCGCCGTTTCTGGAAACGACTTGTGACCATTATTTCACTGGTTACTATCGACTTCTAGAAACATAACTTATCAAACACCTTCAATTCATTTTCTATTTCTAGAAACGGAAATTTATGTTTCTTCCGTTTCTTGAAACATAAACGGCAGAAACGTTGTCAAACGAGCCCTAAAAGATCAATTTTATATGGGTATTCTACAAGCACCAGTATTATAAGCAAATAATGTGTATATAATACATATTTATACATTTTGAAGAAAAAAAAAATTAAAAACATAAAACCAAATAAGTCAAATAGAAAACCCCAAACATTTTCTTCTTCGTTTCGTCTGAGACTGTAGGCTGAGAGTGGAAACCCTTGACCCTTGCTTCTCCGTCTTCCTTCCTAGCGGCCGGTGACGAAGGCGAACATCAAGTGAGATTTACTTGCTTCCTGTTCCCCTTTCCTCTTCCCACTTGTGGTGGAAAAGGTTGTTGCCACGGTGATTGCAGTAGCAGGTTATTGTTAGTCCATTTCAGGTAATATTTTCCAGAGAAATATCTCGTGTATGAGTCATCATTTCTGTTTAATTGTACTTATGAGAATATGAAGGTTACTTAGATTAGAATTGGTTATATTGGGTGTAGTTTCTAAAAAATAGATTACGTTGTTTTTCCGTTTTTTTGGAACAGAAATAAGGTAAAACCGGAATGATAAGTCCGGTTTAACTTCTTTCGATTTTTTAAATGATCCGAAAAACCAAATTCCTCACACTCAAAATCAATTCTGAGCAAAAGGCGCAGAATCAACAAGTGACTCACTTAAGTAGGAGGGGTAAAACCGAAATTTAAGCTCAAAACATAACAATCCTTTGAATTCAAGGGTGTTGTGAACCCTATTACACACTTTTCTCTTAGAACACGACCAGGGAAGAGAAGCAGAGGAAATGAGAGCAAGATCTCCCACTTCTTTCATCGTCTTTTATCTGCCGTTGGCGAGGTGATGCGATCGGTCCCTCTCTCTTTCTCTCCCTCTCTCTGCTAATTTTTCTTGTAGTTTTCAGCTTTACTGTTGTTCCAGCGAGAGAGAGGTCGAGGTCGAGGTCGAGGTCGAGGTTCCTCTGTGCACGAAGGTAAGTTGACTCTCTCTCTCGATTTTAGGCTTCGGTAGGATGCGATCTTGTTCGATTTTAGGGTATTTTAGGCATCGATTTTTATGTTTTTTATGCTTGAATGTTTGTTCGATTTAGGCAAGTATGGAATTAGGGTCTAAATCGGTAGCCTCTCTCCGTTTCCTGCTCTGAAAGACCTCAATGCAACCAGATGTTCTTTGTCCCACAGCCTCTCTGTTTCTCTCTCTCTGGTATCCTCATTCAAGAAAGGCTTCCCAGGGGTAGCTAAGATCCTATCAAAGAGGAGCAAAATACGCTGTTTCTGTCGATTGTAGGGTCTCTCACTTTCTGGTGCTCATAATTGTCGCTTGAGCTTCACCTCAGCGACAATGGCATCAATCGATTTATTCAGAGGTCGGTTTTATTCTTCTTCTCCTTCGTTTTCTCTGCATTGAAGCTACTGTTCATGAGTATCTTCTCCTTCGTTTTCTCTGCATTGAAGCTACTGTTCATGAGTACTCTGGAGAGAGTTTCATTAGCAAGAGCCATGCCTTCGTAATCTATGGATGCAGCGAGGGTCTTTATTCCTCTGTTTCTAATCAGACCAGGAGTGGCTTCAACCATTTCACTACATGGAGCTGCTTGAATTAACTCCATGTCAGTCACTGCTTGCACCATTTGGTGATGAAACTCCAGAAATTGATCAAAACAGTCAGCTGGAGCTTCTTGTTTTGCTTTTTTTGCCAAGTCTGAAAGCATCCTGTAGGGAAATATGAGTACCTCATTAATTATTAAATAATTCCCTAGTGGGGAAAAACAACCATGAGGTCTAAGGAATGTTGAATGACCTCAATACCTGAGAGGCAGAGGCATCTCTTAGTGCTTGAAGAGCATTCTTCTGGCTGTTTGGTTTGAGATTACATCTGTTTCTCTATGTTTAATGGATTATTTAATAATGGCAATACACTAAAGATCTCAAATTATAAAGTTACCTTCACACATGCTCTTCTTTTGATTCAATTCATGTTAATTTAGCATACCTAGAGCTAAATTTCTGTTCTTTTGATGATTCTTTTCTTATATTATTAAATTTTTTAATTGGCTTATTTATTGTGTTATCCAAAGAATTAGATAAAAACTTTGTATTGTATTATCTAAGGAATTGGCACTCATGGTGAAGATGGCATTTTATGTAAACATTGGTTTCTAACAGAAACGATTATGTTAAGTGCGAACCATACATGTTTCTGTTCCTTCCAGGTTACAAAATCCTTTTTTTTTTTTTTGGGTTACCATACAGCATTTAAGACATGTCATCTTAGAAAAACAGAAATGTGAAAAAGTGTGCCAGACCCAGAATCAAGTTTAAAAAACAGAATTGTTATAGTTCAGAGCCTTACTTGCTTTTGCTTAGTCTTTTAAGTTGGGGGGTTTGACTCTTTGAGACATCCACATTGGCAAGTGAAAAACCATAATCTCAATCTCAATCAGTATGCTTCTAATATGCAAAATGTGTCATATTAGTGTCCCATATAACACTTACCAAGAACTCTCATATGCAGTAGTCAGATCATCAACAAAAAAGGAAGCAACATGGGCAGCAGGTTGGGAAGACGGGTCATTCATTTTGCTAATCTCCCTATTAAGCTTCTCATGCCATCAACTTTCAGCAACATCAAAGAAATTGCACTCAAAACTATCCCTTCAGCTTCAAAGGTGATCTAATGTGCTATCAATGGTTTTCCGCTTATATTTGAACTCACTTTTAAAATATATTTATATATTATTGATGCTTCTCTTTTTTCCTCTATGGGTACAAAAAGATCGAAATTAAGAGAGTTCTTGAATCATTGTATGGCTTTGAAGTTGAGAAGGTCCAAACCCTAAACATGGAAGGGAAGAAGAAGAAGAGAGGTGGACTCCTGATTGCAAAACCAGATTACAAGAAAGCCTATGTAACCCTAAAGAATCCATTATCCATCTCTCCTGATCTCTTTCCGATGCGCATAATTGAGGAGGAGAGGCAAAGAATGAATAAGCAGTCAAAGTCAAGCATTGTTGAGGAAAAGGAAGTGAAATCTCATTGGCTTGATGGCATCGGCGACAACAGCAGATTTAAGCCTGAGAAGCAACCAAGCAAGCAGGGAAGACGTGGTGGTCGTGGTGCTTTTGGTGATACCAATACTGGGACTACTAAATTCCCTTGGAGTAGCATGCATTCATCCAAGTAATTTGTCTTCATAATTAAAGAAAGCTTCTTTTCTATATTTTCCTGTAGCTTTGATTGTGGAATTCTCAAGGTGTTGATTTGAGCGATCATTTTGTTCTTGGATTAAGTTGACGCAGGTGAGCGGACTTCATTTTAATCAGAAAATAATTGAATATCTTTATTCAGTGAGTAGTCTTTTAAACTTTTGTCTGTTCCTTTAAATGGGAAATTCACTAGGGAATCATCTCTCTTCCCTGTGAATCTTTAATTGGACAGCTGAAACTTTTATTGAGCAAAAGTTGATGATTTTCTACATTCCTGTTCTGTAGCAAGAAAACCTTTCGACCTTTGTATAGAAACTTGTTGATTGGTTCACTGCATTACAACACTTATAAGCAACATCAAGCATCTTCAATAGGCTCAAGATCCAAAGTCCAAACCATGATTCAGTGGTTTCCACCTGGGGAGATCATCGATACAAAATTTGAGTTCCTTTTCAGTAGAATTATGCGGGACTTTTCAACCTTGACCAGTCAAATCGTTGCCTGTGGAGTAGTTATCCATTGCCATCCTGTCTTGTTTTCAATTTTAACAGGAACTTCCTTCCTATTCCATTGTGTAGAAATTGCAATGTGAGACCAGGCTTATTAATAAGTTGTCATTATGACATTGTCCTCATTATTTTTTAGCATGGAATGTATGAATTTCCTTATGGGTTCTTGTGTAGCATGTTTTCTTGGTCCATGGTCGGTATGTGTCATGGTAAGTTTAAGCAGGGAATGTATGAAACCTTTCTGGGGTTTAATGGCATCACATCCCTCTCATTATTGGGGATGTGAGATATTTGATGTCCACAGAAGGAAAGCATATGAAGTTTTGAACTGTACAATTCTGGATTTTTAATGTGAGACTCTTTTCTTGGTCACTGCATCAGTTAATAACATGATTTTCTGCATCTAGTATATGTATATTATTCTGGTTTTCATGTGATACTTTGTTCTTGGTCCATGGGTCTATGATTTTCAGTAGGGAATATATGAACCTTACAATAGTTCACTCATAGTTGCCAAGGCATCACCTTGGTCTAGACCCCATCTAGTCCCTTAGTTTACCTTGACAACTATGGTTCAGCGGCATCCATCTCTGTTGTTTCGCAGTGTATAAGTGTGTTTAAACTAAAACTATACTGTTGACCTTGGTCGGCATGATCTCTTCAGTTAACAGTCCTCTTTATTTTATTTTATTTTTTTTTTTTGGGGGGGGGGGTGGTGGGGAGCAGTGAGTGGGAAGGGGCATTAAAATAAGGAAGATTAATGAAAATATATACATGAAAGTAGCCCTAAAGGCCTCAGTAAAGGAAGTAGTTTGTATTCTACGGGGTCTGGTACAGTCCTGTACTGTACATCATTGTTTAGGATTCTCAAAAGAGACGGTATGTAGAGAACAAAAGACAGTAAGATTTCTTTGCCATGCAATTTGAAGAGCATGTCAAATAGCCTGTAATTCATCTTTAGGTGTTGTAGGGTTGCCAATAAAGCAGGAAAATGTTTGAATTACAATGCCATCTGAATCTCTTATTAGGCCATGAATTGATGGCACAGGATTTGTGAGGTACCATTACCAAATCTGTGTTAAATCTTATAAAATATTGCTTAGGGGTTGTTTCTCTCAGCCAATATTGATGTTAGTAGAAGTTACCTAAGAAACCTTAAAACAACTGAACTCAGAGGATAAGAATTCATTCTTGCAATATTGCATAGGAGGAGTTTTCTCAATCTTCTTCATCCATGGGTGTTATTTTCAATTTTTATACCAAATTATATATGCCCTTATCTTGTACCGTATCTAAATTTGTTGAGAACAAATGCGCAACAGCACGGAAGAAATCGAGCAAACAAAGGAATTTAATGTTTGTTTGACAGTCTACATCCACTAGAAAGAATCAGAGATTCTCTTCCAAGCCAGAAAAACTCTCCACCCACTCCTTACCTCACAAAGTGATCTTCCATGCTTGTGTTCCAGGCTTTTCACAGAGAACATATAGGAAACCCTAAAAATTATAAACTTCGTACATAAATGGATCCATAACCTGATCAAAACATATACAAACCTAATGGTAATTATATATACCACTACAAAATATAAGATATAAAACCCAACAATCAAAGCCTATAGATTTTACAATGAAGCATGTCAACACCACCACCAACTGCTCTTGAAGAGTGACATAGCAATACCCATCACCCAAGCAAAAACTTCATATCATCAACGCATTGATGCTTTATGCTTATATCATGAGTAACATGACTCATGTATTCCAAAAATGCTGACTGTTGTTTCTTCTCAATGAGAAAAACTTAGTCAGCAGTTCTTGGCTATTTATAATTTTTCTTATTCCCTTTCCTTTGTTATCTCTTAACATTTTCTGTGTTAAAAAAATGGGGAATCGGCCGAGCTCATACTAATTTCTATCGATTCGAATCGATCCATGCATTCAAAAGGAGTTTCTAGGTTTCAAACCAACTCCGATTGAATCGGTATCCGAATGGACTGTGTCCAATACAATTGCCTATCCTATTTGAACCTTCTTGCATATATAAAAGAACAAAAAATCTCAAGAAATATCAACCAATTTGAGCTTCAACTAAGCTTCCATGTAGTGGATATATACTAGTGCCATAAAATAGTTTTTAAGGCGGTAAGGTGACGGAGGCGTTTGAGAGTCTTTCAGAGCGCCTTAGCGATAAAACGGGCATAAAGTGTCGCCTTATCGATTAAAGCGTTCATGTGTAATTTTTTATAAAACCAATCTATTTGACTCAAATCCTAGTTGAATCCTATTACTCATATGTTAAATATATATTAAAGGTTCATATTCATACCAATGTAAGATATTCATCAAGAAAACAAATCAGTAAAGTGAATAAACTATGTTCATCTTCATCAATCATCAATCATCAATCATCAATCATCAATATTCAATCATCAATCGTCAATCGTCAATCATCAATCATCAATCATCAATCATCAATCATTAATCATCAATCATCATAACATATTAACATATAATATAAATGTATAATTATAAAACAAAATTATAAATATAAAGAAAAGAAGACATAAAAAAATACAAGTATTTATTATGCTTACCTCTATGATGCCAAAATGAGTGCCTAAGCCCTAAGGTCATCCACTATATTTCTATTCCTGTCAAAGAAGAATGAAGCTCACCGCTACCGGAGCAAAATGGTTTCCTGGATCAATGGTTCTTCCTTGTTCCTTGATTCCTTCTCAAAGTCATTTTTTAAAACCCTTGACAAAATCCAACCCTATTTGTGAATCGGGTTTTTGTTTTGTTTGTTTTGGTTATATTTGGTGGAGTAAAGTTAATCCCATACATCTCAAGTGTTATCAAAACCATACACCTACCAATAAAAAATCTATATTTGGAATCTTCATCAAGTAATTTTAAAATGTGTTTAAAAAAAAAAAACCCATAAGGCGCCACTTCACATAAGGCGGAGCACTGCCTTACCATTTCTAGACCGCATCAGCGCCTAGGTGCTGCTAAGGCGTTGCCTTACCAGCGCCTAGGAAACTATGCCATAAATAAGCTATTTTTCCCAGGAGGCAAAGGAGTCTTAAGGCATTTTGCATACTGGTTCAGTTTTTCTTCCAAATGAGTATTAAGGCATTTTGCATACTAGCATCTTGCAAAGTCTCCTATTTTTTTCTTGATGATTAGTTTAATCAGAATCTTTCCTTGTGGACTTCAATCATAGTAAAATTCAACAATTGATAAAAAAAATATCAATAGGTCAGAGAAGATTCTATATAAAGTAACATTGAAATTTTAGGACTTCACTTCAATCAGTAGTTGCTTGCTTCCACTATATGCTGAGCCAAAAACTGAATTGAAGATCAGATAGATCAAAACACTCTCTCATGGGTTCAGCTAATGGATTGGGCAATGATGATATCCAGCCAAGGAGCTATTGCAGGTGGAGCAAGCAAGATTTCTTTCCTGAACAATCCTTTGAAAACTGGCACAACTATAAATCAGCACTTTCACAAACATGTTTTCGGTTCAAGGACTGACTCACCACCCGATCTGATGATGCCAACGAGATCGGGGCGCTCTGGAAACAAAACGAGAATGACATGAAAAGGTGCCTCAACTGGTGGGATATCACATGGTTTGGGTTTGGTGCTGTTGTTGGTGCTGGTATCTTTGTACTAACAGGCCAAGAAGCACATGATCATGCTGGCCCTGCCATAGTACCGTCCTATATTGCTTCAGGTTTTTCAGCAATGCTCTCTGTCTTCTGCTCTACAGAATTTGCTATAGAAATTCCGGTAGCCGGGGGATCGTTTGCTTACCTGAGAGTGGAATTAGGTGATTTTGTTGCTTTCATAGCTGCAGGAAACATGCTCTTGGAGAGCATTCTTAGTACTGCAGCTGTAGCCAGGCCTTGGACTTCTTATTTTGCAACACTTTTGAACCTTTCCCCCAATTCTTTAAGGATACAAGCACCTTATCTAGCAAATAATTTCAACCTCTTGGACCCAATTGCAGTAGCAGTACTGATTATCGCTGCAACGCTTGCAATGATAAGCACTAAGAAGACATCATACTTCAATTGGATTGCATCAGCAATAAACACTGTGTTGATACTGTTTCTGATAATTGCAGGATTCATTCATGCCAAGACTTCCAACATGACACCCTTCTTTCCTTACGGGGCACAAGGAGTCTTCCAAGAAGCTGCAATCGTGTATTTCACCTATGGTGGATTCAATTACGTTGCCAACATGGCCGAAGAAACCAAAAACCCATCGAGAGATATTCCATTGGGTCTGCTTGGATCCATGTCAATAATCACAGTAATTTACCGCTTGATGGCCCTGTCACTACCTATGATGCAGAATTATACAAATATAGACACAAATGCAGCCTTCTCTGTTGCAGGTCAGAGTGTAGGTATGAAATGGGCGAAGTATTTTGTAGCTCTAGGTGCACTTAAGGGAATGACTACTGTTCTCTTGGTGGGGTCACTTGGCCATGCACGCTATGCTGATCACCACTTTAAGTTCCTGTATTGCTTTCTTCTCCAGCTTAAGTGTCCTGTCAACCTTATTATCCATCAGCACACTTTGTTTTTGCGATGATGGAAATCGCACTTCTAGTGAGGAGATACTATGTGAGAGGAGTTACTCCTCAAAAAAACCTCTTGAAGCTGGTGGCCTTTTTGTTGATCATTATTGCTTCCTCAATGGGTACTTCAGCTTATTGGGGTTAAGGCCTAATGGATGGCTTGGCTACACATAACCGTTCCATTCTGGTTTTTTGGGACGTTGGGGCTTTCATTGCTTTTGCCTCAGCAGCGGACGCCCAAAGTCTGGGGAGTTCCTCTTGTTCCTTGGCTTCCATCCTTGTCGATAGCAACAAACCTGTTCCTGATGGGTTCTCTTGGATCCCAGGCTTTTGTGAGGTTCGGGATCTGCACAATCGTAATGCTGGTTTACTATGTGTTTGTTGGTGTCCATGCAACTTATGACTTGGCTCATCAAATGGAAAGCTCTGATCCAGCAAAGGTTGTGGGAAATAACAAAACGGGACATGAGGGAGCTTAATGCCAGAAGAATCTTGGAATTTCATCCACCCACCTTCCTTCAGTGTGCCATACTGAAATGATTTCAACTAGCATGTTGGATGATACAGATTAAAGTATAAAATATGTACCAAATCAGAAATTCTCTTGTAGTTCTGATAATAGCTAGGATAAGCAATTTTTACAAAATGAACTTTCATATTTGGAAGGATACAAGATCTAAAGAGGTCATACTCATCTAAAATAAAGAAGGTGATATATTTGAAATGAAATAAAGGTGAGCATGTACCACACAGATCTTTGAGTTGATTTAGATGATCCAATTCCTGGATTCTATTCCATGGCTAGAGGCCAAGTGACAGCATTGAGGAAAACAAAGCTAGATTTATTAAATCCAACATGTAATTGTGCAGGGAATGACAGTGTTCTAGTCCATGAAAAAGTTAAAAAAAAAAAAAAAAAAAAAAAAAAAAGAAAAGAAAAGAAAAACCATCTCTGTCATATGCGAGGTGCCTGAAAATTGTGGAACAAGCATGTCTTGACATGGGTTGTCATTACGAAGTCCCATAACCTTGCCTTCTTTGCGAGTTGCATGGTGAAAGCTTTATATCATCATAGGAACCAGAAAAATGGTTGGGTATACATATTCATCCAAAAATGAAATGAAAAAAGCAGGGTAATGGCTCTTCAAAATTCAGCTGTGCCTCACTATTAACCAATGCTGACCAAATGGAACCAATCGATCATTATGAGAGATTGGCAAGAATTCAAGGAAATGTTTCCACAAACTGGGCTCATTGTTGCAGTGTTTTTCATCAAAGAGCCAAAATTTTTTAATTTTTCTCTTCTTTGCCTCTAATATTCCTTAGAAGATTACTCTGTAGTTTTGATTTTTGACTCAATACTCAATATAGACATCAAATTTGTTCATATAATGCTTCTAAGCAAGTGAACAAATTAGAAGCATGATATTAACCAAAGAATAAAGCAGCCAAGATAGTAGTATCCACTAGATCACTACCCCAGAGAACCAAGGAATTTCTGACAAAATTTTGAACTCGACCAATCGTCTCCCAGGATCTCTTTATGATCAATCTTACTGTAGCCAGTCCTTCAGCATTTTTATGCTCTCATCCAGTAAATATATCTCATCCCAACCAGATAAATAGATACATACTTAGAATGGTTGGATTCCAACTGACAAAATTCAAATCGTTCCTTGAAGCTGGAAGAACTCTCCTTCCTCCCTGTGCCTGCTGATAACTATGATGTTGGCTATAGAAGGTTCCATTTAATCTAATGTTTGTAAATTTAGCAGGTAAGCCATGCCTATCCTCCAGGGTCTGACAAAATCTTCAAAATTCACATTTCAGTTGTGACAACTTTTGAGTGACTTCAATGGAATCCCCCAATCTACATATTCAATCACCCCATTTAGTTAGGGTTTTATTTTGAACTCTTCGATTCATGGATAGAAGAGATTGAAAGCAAATGATTTCTAAAATTAGTGAATGTATATTAACAAATCTGGGGAGAAAGACTACAACCAGGGAACAGGATAAAGACGGTCAATTATGTGTTTCAAATGCCATTTTCATCAATTCATGCTAGAGATCAATTGGGCTCTATTCCATTCTAACTACTTCACCACTTGCCTTCTGGTCATTCACTGAATTTCATCAAAAGGAATGTGTCAACAGACATCATAACAAATTCAGTTAAGTAGTTCCTGTGATCTCCAAGATATACTTCAATAGAGTATCCCAGGATGAACATTTCATCATGCAGTGTTTAGTTAATAGATTGATTTCCTTTCCAAGACTTTAGGACCTAGAAATTCTGCCCTAGTGAAGATAGTTTGCTGTATAACAGAAATGTGGTAGAAAATTAGAAGAAATAGTATATTGACTTCAATTTCTCTATCCTAAGGAAGTAATAATAACACCACCTTACACATTTTTCCCCAAGAAGTCAAGGTTTTTATTTCTATGAAGTCTTCAACATTATTTTTCAACTGATTGTACATAGGGGATATCAACAAAATATTATGACCAATGAAGACCTTTAAACTATCAATACTTTGTGTGTAAAGGTTTCAAGCTGCTGCATCTGCTGCTGAGGGAACCTTCTTAAGGACAGAAACAGGATCTCCAACCTTAATAACCTTTGGTTTCCCTCGAGTTAGTGATTCCTTGCAGACCAAATGCTGTCCAAAGTAAACCTGTTAAAAAAAAGTCACCACCAAAGAATGTAAATTATGTTTCTCCCCTGTGTCAATGATACTGACATACACATCAGATCAACTTTCTCACCATTCCCTGCTGTTTATCGTTTGGACGTAGAACTTTGCCTGAGCGGAACTTCATGAGCATTTCAGTTGGTTCAGTGCCTGGAATCCCATTTTCTTGATTGATTGACGGTAACTGCGGACGATGAGAATATGTGGATTATAATTTTCAAATAAGTAAAATAGGGAAACTAACCAAATATTCCTAGGGTGCAAAAGGATCATGCAGGTTGATGGACCTTTGGGCCAGCTCATTAGGGTGCAATACCAGGTTTAATCATTAGGGCCAAGGAGCTGGGGCTGTTCTTAGGCTTAAACTTAAGGCCAGCATATTAAGTAAACTAGGTATCTTTTGAATATCAGACTTCTAATGAAATGGACATTAAGAGCCTCCCTTGTCAAACTGAGTTGGCTATGTAAGCAATGCGGTATGCAACATATTGATTGATGATCAAATAAAACAATTTCAGAGAATTGGTTCATAGGCTGGGTATGGAATGGAAGATGAGCTGAGGCCTTCATCCTAAATAATTTGGTGACCAATGCCCAGGCCAAAATTCAGATAAATAGGCTAGGCATGTGTAGCACCAGTTATGCCTACTTGGCCCAGAACCAGCTCAAGCCTGTTATGAAGGTTGCACAGACTTCGGGCAGGCTTGAACCCAACCCAGTTATAGTAATGTTACACTGGTCTCAAAGGACAGATCAGGGAGAACTGCATTTCACAAAATAAAGAGGATTAGAAAAAAAAAAGTAAAGCCTTTACCTTGCAACGACTGCATAACTTGACGCCATAAAATGTTAAATCGTTTATTTTGATTTCTGTCCACAAGTCTTCAGCATATGGTTCACAGTTCACACCCATCGACAAGGATGCTAAGAAATTCAAATGATGCAATTCTTGAGATTTGAGAAACATTCTGACATTATCTATGAAATGTATTACTGATCAAAAGACATAAGAAATCTATTTACTTACTTGGGTCTGAAGCGGTTAACTGGTATGAGCTCTTTGAGAAGTTCACTTAATTTATTCAAAGATCCCTGCAAAACAAAAAGTTAAACAAGACAAGTTTGAGACTATGGAAAACTACCACTACTCTTGCATTTCTCTAGTTAGCTTGACAAACCTGAGAAAGCAACATGAAAGGAAACTGGTCAGAAAACATGGTTTTGTATCCACGAGCATACTCCGGATCGACAGCCCTTGTTTCTGGTCCTACAAGGTAACAAACACATAAATGAACTGATGGTATACAATTCAATTAACAACCACCAGAATATCAAAATGAAACATGAAAAATTAGGTTTCTCCTAATATGACAAAATTCAACTCAACTAAGCCTTATCCCAACTAAATGGAGTCAGCTACACAGGTCCTGTTTCTCTTAGTGCATAAACAAATTAATCTGGAATTGAGATATATTTCTCATAATGAATTTTTTCTAATCATCAATTTAAGGGGGGAGTAGAGAGAGAGAGAGAGAGAGAGAGAGAGAGAAGAGAAAAAAAAAAAAAAGGACATATAAAATGTTTTTTAAAATTTATCAAAACAGTGTTTATTTAAGTTAATTAAATACTTCAAGTACTCGCAGAAGGAGATCTAACACATACTCAAGACCTACCTTTAATAAAACGCACTAAACGACTGGGTTTCCCAATATAATTTGAAAACCATTCTGATGCCTCAGCTCCCTCATCTAACGCACGGCCAGACCACTCCCAAACGGAGACACCATCAATAACTTTGCCATTTTCTTTTATAGAAACCTTTAGCTCATTCATTCCAGGGGCCCTTAATACTGCAGGAGAAAGAAGAAAAAAAATCCGATAAAACACTTCAGTACAATTTATCAAACCAATAAAATAGAAACCAACACTTCTCATCTTATTCATTACAAAATTGCAGCTGCTTTTAAAGTTTCAGCCAATGAAGTTGTCCACATAGCAAACTGAGACCTAAAATTTTGTAAAAATATCAAATAGTTACACGATTGAGAGAATACTGTCATGCTACTTTGTGGAGAGATTCACAACCAATTTACCAAATGTTCTCTAGTGAGTAGTGACCCATCTAGATATAGCAAAGATAGCTTAACCTTGTAATATTAACTGTCCAAAAATGCTTCCCACATTTTCATACTTTTATTAGCCATCTATATTTTGCTAGAGCTAATGAATTTTATATTTTTCCTCAATCAACTTTTACTTATAATGAGAAACCAAATACTCCATCTCATATAATTGAAATAACTAATAATTTGTTTCCACCATCAGCAAAGCCAACAAGAAGATGAGGGATCAATGGAGAGGCAGACACATAATTTAATGAGGTTTCACCACATCCACAGAAGGAACATGCAATTGACAAATAGAACTCTTTCACATGATACAAATTTTAGAACAAATCTCTAGAAATTCAATCGAATCTTCAGACTTAACCAATAACTCCTACCTATTGATACATATTTCTATTTAAATCTGGTATCAAAACAATTATGGATGCAACGACATATTCTAGTGTGTATAAATGAAAATTGCAACTTGCTACATACCGACACCAGAATCCTTTAGACATTGAGAGACTACAGAATATATGAATTCCACATTCCATCAGGGGAAAAAAAAAAAATTCCAGGCAATACCTAAATATGATGTGTCTGTGGGTTCCCAGCCTTCAGTAAATGCTTCATTTGGCAACTGCACCTCTACTAGTGCTAGCTTTGGGTCAATTCTTTGGGTATATGCCCTGCCTTTGGAGTTTATAACCAGCCATTGCCGATCCCAACGGAAACCTGCAAATACAATAACAATGGAACCAAGTTACATGCTCAAATTCAACCTTCAATATTTGGCTTACATGTATACCGAAGGAGTGGATGGATGAAGTAGTCGAATGTAATTTACGTAATTTTTCATAACTCATCTTAAAATGAGTTCGGGTGATGAAGCTTGTGTTGAAGCATATTTATCCCTCACAAAATACTGATCCTTTCATGGCCAGTTTCTTACCTGGGATTTAAAATTTAAAAAGCTAGCAATAGCATGGAAAAAATTCAATACATTGTGAGACAAGGAGCTGACACAGGCCCTGGAACAGAGATTAAGCTAACTTATGAAGCAACAAACTGGAATTTTTCTGAGCCTGTGGAGGAGTAGAATGGAAAATAAGTTAAGAAAAATAATGGTTCACATTAGAAACAGACACCATGGTTTACAAGAGTACAAGATCTGAAGCAAAGAAAATTAAATCCCCACATTACCTATGGTTTTACGACGCAACGTTTTCAGAGCTCTTATATGTGCACAATTGTTGAGTTGGGAAAAAGTGAGGGAATAGTTTTAGACATGCTTAGACATGGCTCTCCATCTTGTACATAAAGATATTCAGGAAAATAGGAAAGAACAGAGAGATGGAGACACTCTTTTATGACACGAGCCTCAAAAATTTCATGCTAGGGTTCCTTTCAACTTCCAAGCAATGTTCTTCACATATATGCCAACTGGAAAAAATAATCCATATCTCAATTTCTAGAATTTGAGAGGGTTCTTTATGTCAATACTCTATCCTTGGGCTCAATACTTCATATTCATGTTTCAAACAACACTAGTGCTTGCGTCCACAAATCATAGACAATAAAGCGCTCCATGTCTTTCTGATCTCATAGAAGTTTCCCTCTTGCAGAACTCAAGATGATAGACAAGAATCATTTGACATGGAACTAAATTCAATGGCAAAAGTAAATTTTAGACATGGAAGCATCAGCATAGATAACAAGGTTTGGAAAGGCGCCAAAATCAGGGACAATAACTCCTTCAAGCTCAATTAATTAGGATATTATGTACAGCAATTTCAACACCAGAGAATGCTAAGAGTTGACCAATTACGTGCTTTTTATCCAAGAAAAGGATCGTAAACCCAACTAAGATTGATGTAAATTTATAGGAATGAAAAATTGCAGTAAAATTATTCAAAATTAAAGTCAGGTAGGGCTTTCAGCCAAAAGCCAACAAAGAATAAGGAATTGAACAAAATTCAAGAAATTAGTGAGGTAGAGAGAGGAAGTGGGTAGCTGTGATTTTACCAGTAGAAGTGATCGGTGCTTCAGAAACAGAGATTCCTCGACACGATTTTACAGGGTAGATAAAGATTGATGATACTTCAGCTGCTACGTCAGCTTTACTAGCACCAAAGACAGACTCAAACACAGATGAAATCCTCTCCATCCTTTCTCTCTTACTTTCCAAAGCCCAACCGCAAAGCTAGCCTCTTCGTTCTCTGCCTCTCTTTGTGAGTTGAAATTAATCCAGACTAACAGGCGTGATGCATGCCTAGAAAAAAATCTATAAGGTAAATGATTATTCAGAAAGATACCTTATCGAATCATGCATGAGACAACCATCAGTGTCTCTGAGAGAGACCTAAGAAGAAACCCATTTGATTGCAGCCAACTTCTGGGGATTGAGTCCATTGACAGGGGAGACATCTACAGCTAACGATTATGAAGATTTTGATCCTTTAAACTTTTGGGTGGTTCATTCTAGTTATCATTTGCTAAGCAATTTCGTTTGGGGAGAAGAATCACCTTTTATAACAGAACTGAAACCTCATAAAATATGTCCCAAGTTCCAACACCTCTAAGATCTCATCTTAGAGTTTTTGGTTTCCGCCATCTGAAATTTTATAGCACTTTAGATCAAAATTTGAGCCATTTACTTCACTCATTTGAGCGTGTGGGTTCCTCTCTATTCTCATCACCTGGAGCCTCCCATGTCTCACTAGGTAGGTCTTGAAGCATTATGAAGAAGAGAGACTTCATCCTACCAAAAGAAAAAACATGAAGTGGAGGCACCTCCGGCACCGTTTGATGACGTTTGTTGTTGTTGTTTCAGTGTTAAGAAACAATAGAGACGGTTTTTCATGTTTTTAAAAATAAAAATGGATTTTTTTATGCTTGATAAATTTGTTTCTTGAACCATTTTTTGTAGACATAATATTACTAAAAAATCTAATAATATCATCGGATACCCAAAAGGGAGAGAGGGTTCGATTACTTCTTTTTAGGTTTAAATAGTCGAGAGATTTATCGGGTACAATAGCTTTTTTTTCCTCTTAAATTCGTTTCTAGAAACGACAAAGATTTTTTTCGTCAAAATTGTTTCTAGAATTGTAAATAAACATAAATTTTGATTTATGTTTCTAGAACGAATGAAGCGAAACAACTTTATCAAACACTTTTTAAGTTGTTTCTCCATTTCTAAGAACAAGAAAACGAAAAAAATGCAAAAAGTGAACATTGTCAAACAGTGCTTGAATGTTTTTGTGTTGCTTAGGTATCATATTTTCTGTGCCCATGTATAGGATGGGTATATTGTTGTCCTGCCAAGTTCTTGGAGTCAAATCAGCCCATGTATCCTTTTAACTTTCTTGAGAGAAGAACTCTCAAGAACTTAAGCTCCAGACATTATGCCATAGGATAAAATTGCAAGGCTAGGGCCTTCGAATTCTATTGAGAAGTTGGGAGTTATAGAGGTATACACTTATATTGCTTAAGTTCAGTCCCGATGCCTTCATATACTTAAAGAATTACCTTTGAGAGGTTTCGATCAAAAATATCAGCAAATTCTTACGTAGTAACGATCCACTACATCTCTTTTTCTAGTAAAAAAAAAATGCCTTAAAGGTTTTGGGTTGGCCATCCAACATGGTATTAAAATCCATGTCCGTTTGTTGTCCTTTTAAATTGTATCTACGCGTGGAGTCAAGTACGTCGAAACTACTCCAACATTGTATCGTTTGAATTTACGTATAATACAGGGCCCGATACAGCCACCAGTACCTATACCCATAACCTCGCTTAGGCTACAAAGACAGGATGGAGACATGCTTTTTCTGCTCTGATGAACCATTTGATCTAATCTCTCAGTTGATTGGGTCCACTGGGAAGGAATCATGTTACTAAGCACCCAGCACAGACCCAAACAGATTATATTGGTCAGAAATGTACAATATCTTCATGGATTCAGGGTAACCCAACAATTGATTAGTGTTTTGAGACTGAAATATAGAGTAGAAGACAAACATTATGTATGTTTCAAAATGATCACTTTTTCCCACTTTGGGGAAAGCAACATGGATATCAAAGTAATGTCTCTAATAACATCTCCAGTGAAAACTCAAAACTCATGATCATCAGGACAAGAATCCAGACATAATGGCAAAAAATGAATTCCTGATACTGAATCAATTTAGCCACAAAGGTTATAACATGGGAAAGTTTAAAAAGATGGCCAATCCTTCAATTTCCATTTTCATTCTGTGACACTAGATGAATATTTCAACTATTTGTAGCAGCAAACAGTCAGTACGACTCTTTCTCACGTTTCCCTATGTTCCTGTGGTACCAATCATGGAGAGCTGGAGGCCTTTGGTGTGACTTTAAGCTACCTACATCACCATTCCTCCATCAATGGTGAGAACCTGCAACAATACATCATATGAGCTTCTAGGCTGGCAAAAAAAGCAATACAAGACAAAATGAAATAAACTAGCACCACCTGTCCAGTAATGTAACTTGCTGCGGGGTTAAGGGCTAGAAACTCCACCAGTCCAGCCACTTCTTCAGGTTGACCGTATCTCCCTGAAGAAATAAAACAAACAATCAGATGCATTTTAATTTATGGTCAATGGCTATCTGAAAGGAGATGCCACTTTAAGGGGCAATTTCGCTGTAAATTAAAAAGGTCAGCATTTATCCAAGGACAACTTAAGCAACTCCTACCCAAGGGGATGGTTTCCAAGATCATCTTCTCAATGTTTTCTCCAAGATTGGCAGTCATGTCCGATGCAATGAAACCTGGTGCAATAGCATTCACCTGTGGACAATCGCATGACCAATACTTAGTTCCATATAATGGTACTTAATGCAGAAGGAAATGTAAGGCATCTGGAAATACACACATTGACATTTCTGCTTGCGTATTCCTTTGCGACACTCTTGGTAAAGCCAATGACCCCTGCTTTTGCAGCACTGTAATTGGCTTGTCCAGCATTTCCAACCAGACCAACAACAGAAGCTATATTTATTATTCTCCCCTGCAGAATCAGTAGTACGAGGACAGAACCGAAAAAAAAAAAAAAAAAAAAAAAAAAAAAAAGAGCAATCAAGACTCAAAAGAATTCCCAGACAGAAATTGGAACTGTTTGCTTGCTGTATTTAAACAATATTTGGGACCTAGTTATGAAAGTTCTCCAATTCCATCTCCCAACAGAACTATTCTGAATAATCCTTAAATTCAGATGCTAGTTAGTCCCGTCATTCTTTCATTTACCATATTTAGTAGGCAAAGTTTCGATTTTTACCAGACATGCTACTGCCCAGTGACATCTAACAATATCTATTAACAATTGACATAGACAACCAACAGAATGAAAGAAGATAACAGGAATGATGCCAGGAATGATGCCAGAAATGACTCGCCTAAATTCAGAAAAATGGCTAACAACACCCTATCATTTCCACACTGTAATTAAGCAAGAGTGAAACACAGGCAGCAAATTTATATTTTCAGTTTTCACTTTTCTTTTCTTTTCTTTTTTTTTTGGGGGGGGGGGGGTGGGATAGTTTCGATAGCTGTCATCAATGATAAGTCCAAGGTGATAATAGTTTAGTTTATTTAGTGTGTAGAAATGCAAGGTCAACAAAACAATTTGTCAGTACTAGGGAATACAAAATAGGCAGTGCTGAATAATAAATATGGAAGCACCGTAAGAAGAGCGGCCCCCAAACAAAGACACCGCAACAGACCCAGTCATATAGAAAAGGATGTGTTTTTCAAATGTTTCAATGGAAACTTGAGAGAGAGGAAGAGACATGGGGCCTTTTTGTGCAATTCATGAGGGTTGCCACTCCATACAGCTGGTGCAGTGCCCTGTCACATGTTTCTGGGCGCTAAGGTCCAATCATTAAATTGTACAAGGTGCTTTGGCAAACTCTCTAAGGTTTCTTTCCTCTCATTTAAGTGCGTGGTGACTAACTGATGGGATACAACAAAACATAAAGCCCAACATGCCAACTGATTTTCATTCTAGAAGTAGCACACCAGTAGATTTGCTAAACTAGATGAAATCGATCAATCGATCAAAATAGTTATGAGTCAAACAGATATATGGGAAAAAAATAGAATAAACCCATAAACATACAGCAGTACAACCAAGAAGTCACCTTTTTCTTTTTCATCATAATTTTAGCTGCTGCCTGCAAAAGCAGATAGATTCAGTTATAGATAACAGAAATCCAGCACCCAAGCATAAAAATAGTCATTTCTTTGAAATATACATACCTGAGTGCAGAGAAATACACCAGTAAGATTCAAATCAATAACCTCTTGCCACTGGGATTTCTTCATTCTCATTAGCAAACCATCCCGAGTGATTCCTGACACCATTTTGGAATAATCAGGGTAAAGAGGAAGGACAGAAAACAAAACGCAAAGGAGAACTCATAATAACCTGCATTGTTTATCAATACATCCACTGTTCCCCATGCATCAACTGCCTGTAGACGTGAAAAACACCCAACATAATAACAGAATCAGAGTCCCTTAAAAATTCAAATGAATCAACCAGTAATTCAATGAGCATGGGAACAACATACAGTTTTAATCATTGAATCCACATCAGTTTCTTTTGACATGTCTCCCCCAAATGTAAGAGCTTGACCACCGGATGCCTCAATCTTCAAGAAAAAAGAGTATAACAGGTCATTATCTCATTTAAGGGACACATAAAAGACAGTTCTAATGCACAAGAACATGCCATATAATAATACGAGACAAGCTTATACATAGCAGCAGCAGCCCAAAAAGTTGAGATCAAGACATTTTTGGCTCAAGACATATAGGTCCAAGTTACTGTAATATCTATTCAGCAAACAGGTGACCCCAAAAGTGTGATGATCAATTATTTCTCATCCTCTGAACAGTCCAACCGACTATGAAAACCTAAATATGATAAGATTAAACCTTTGACCACACTGAATGGGGCATGAACCGATGGTTCGAAGATCATTTGACAAGAAGAAATTCTAGAGCTTTTGACTCTCCAGGTTCAGGTAAGAATGGCATCTCAGGTCTTTCATGTCTTCTGTCTGTCTCTTGGAATTCTTGTCTGGTCCTCGCGTCAACCTCCTCAAATCTCATCTCTTCCTTGTTGGGGTCTCAAATGGTACTAAAGCTCACCTCTTTGAGCTGACCAGTTTCTCCATCAGCTCCCTTATGGTCAAATATCATGGTCTCCCACTCATTTCTGCTAGATTGACTGCTCACCACTGTACTCCCATGCTTGATCTAATGAAGAAAAGGCTTCAGCTTTGGAAAGGAAAGCTCCTCTCCTATGGAGTTCACCTTGAGCTCGTCAAAACTCCGCTCCAATCCTGCTATCTTTACTGGTCAGGTCTCTTTGTGCTCCCCCAGTCTACCATCAAAGTTGTTGAATCTATCCTCTGCACCTTTCTTTGGAAGGGGGTAGACTCCACTAAATTCCTCCCTCCCATCCACTGGTCTTCTGTCTGCCTTCCCAAATCTGAAGGTGGGTTGGGGTTGCCCCCCTTAACTTTTTTGATCTTGCTGCCCTTTGGGTTTGGTGTAGTTCTCCTCTCCCCCCACCCCCCCCCCCCATTATTTCCTTTTTCTCCTTTGGTAATGAACTTTTTATTCACACACACACACACACACACACACAAAAAAAAAAAAAAAAAAAAAGGCATCTCACAAGTGTTTAACTATAAATGAGGGAATGAGGGTTGAATGATAGCTTTGTGGCATTGATGCGTACGAGGACTGAAATCTCTTGTTCTTGTAGGAACCACATATAAATTGATCTCAATTATCAAACTGAATGCTATTACAAGGCTGATTGTCTCCCCAGATCAAGGCACATCGTTATAGGAAGACAAATTAGATGGCATTTTCAACGAAAATGAATAATTAAGACTGCAGGAAATATTAAGGCATCCTTGAAGTTGGTTACAAATTCAATGAGAAGAGAACCTATGATAATTTTGAGACAAATTTTTAGGGCTACACAATGAGGATCTTTCCTAATTCCTTTTTTATTTCCTCCCTTGCTGCCTTTTGGCCTTAATAAGGAAATTTTGTTATTAAAGCCCAGGATGGTAGAATGCAAGATATAAAGGAAGACGTTCAACGAGGGAAACTGACCAGTGATGTCCCTTCCACATTGGGGCCTCTTATTATGGGTGTAGCCGTGTAGGGTGCAAGGTGCAAAGCTTAACAACTACTCAATTCAGCCTTCCCTGAAGCCAATCAGTCAAGGGCCTATGAAGGTAAGTGTTGAGAGTTTGGAAGCTAACTGACCACTCAGAAAACAGGGTGACTCTCGAAGGGGATTAAGATTAATCTCCACCTTGTAAGGTATCTCTACATATTATCACTCTTCATTCTCCATTCCTGCTTCTGTAGCATTAAATTGGAGGAACTGCAGCTTTACTTATTTAAGAATGGCACAAGTGATGCTCACCAGTATTACCTTCAGGCTTCATATTAGAAGAAATTATGCCAAGTCCAAATCAGGTGGCATTGGTATGAAAAACCTCTCCAATTTGTCAAGGAATATCTAAGCCTATAAGACACCTGGCTTTTGGAGATTCAGAAGGAAATCAAGATCCTTTCGGGCAGTTATTTGCAGGAAAGTATGGTTGTGTTAAGGATAGGGACTAGGGGTACTCGAAAAATCTGAATTACCTACAATCAAGCATTCCTACAAGAGCTTGCAACTAAAAATAGAAACAACATGATGATGAACTGTTTTGGGAAGAGGCTTGCTGGGTCTTCAAGGTCCAAGCAATGACTTTCTGGAGCTGTACAGAATCAGCATTGATAAGAAAGCGAAAGTAAATGCTATAATTGTTATAATGGGTCTATGCTTAAATCTCAATCTAAGTCTAAACAGAAGGCTCTTCTATGCTTTCATAGTCATCTTGGGGGAGAACTTTAAGATTGGAAAACCCCCTCCTTTTCCAACTCAATAAAGACAGTTAATAGCAAGCATATTTCTGGCAACAGAAGATTGGATAAGCTGGAACCTTATTTCCAAAGTCAATTTTTTTTATTATTTTTTTTTTTTGTGGGGTGGGGGGAGTGGAGAGAGGGGATGTAATTAACCCAAAGGAAAGTTCACCACAAAGCCCTTCTTCAAGCAGTTGGAAGATTTTCAGATGCTGTTTTCCCACTACCCACATAGAAAGCAAATTTTTTTCTGGCAGCCACATGCTAGAGTGAAAATATTGACAGATGAAGGCTTTCGGCTCACAGAAATAATCATTAACAGCAATGACCCAATCAGTTCACCAAATTGTTTTCCTTCTCATGATCTATCAGGTTTCATTTCTCTTGGTGTGGACAGTGGTTCCCATGCTCTTACAAAGGCAATCATTGGGTGCAGAAGATGCATATTCAATCTGAAGGAAAATTCTTTTGGAGAACTGTGTCGATGGTTCGTAGAAGTACATAGAAAAAGAGCGTAGTAAGTGTCAACAATCAGCTTCCAAGGAGAACCTTGGACGATTTATTTTTTGGGATGTGGGTATTTTTGGCCTTCAGTGCCAGGACTTTCAGTGATCAAAGTTTGTTGAGTTTATAACCAATTGGATGCCATTATGGATGAACTAAGGATATTTTTCCGGGTTTGGTTGGTTATACATTTTGTATAGCTAAACTGAGTGGCCATCATTTTGATGGGCTGCTCTGTGAATCATCGCAAAGCTCCACCCCTCCCTCATTTTATTACAAAATATACATTCTCCTTAGTTCTTATAATAATAAAAATAAAAAGATGTACCTCTTTGGAAACTTCTTCAGCCTCCTTTGAGGACCTTGCATAATTCACCAGGACCTGAAAGTAGCATGAGAAAGTTGCAATCATGAACGGTTCAGCAAAGTAACCAGAACCAGAAAATAAACCACCAGCCAATGGTTCAAATGAAAAGTGAGCATGCGTATAGAAGTCTGAGTAAGTATAGACAGCACATAAGCTTTATTTCTCAGAACCGAAAACGGAAGATACACCTGATTTCTCTGAACCACAAAAAAGTACATACTTTCTCATCTCACACATACTTGACCACACAAACCTATCACTTGATAACTCAGACCACAGTTGTGAAGGCATTGCCTGTCCAGGCGCCTTGACACACTGTTGATGTCGCGTTGATTTTTTTCCCTCCCAACGCCTAGGATCACCTAGATGCCATGACAACTATGGTTCAGATATCCTTACTTCTGTTGGCATTTTCATAAAGCCATGTATTCTCATGGGTAACCAAAGATGTACTTTACAACTTCCAACCGGAAGGAAAACAAGTATACAACTCGAACACATCCCTAATTGCTTCAAAATTTGTCGAAGTAGCAAGAACACCAGAAATGATGTATTATCAAGGGGTTAATGATTCAAGGGAAGGTATATGATGACAAAAGACTGGTTCACCCACTCAGACCAACAGTTGCAGTTACAAGAATTGCCTTCCCCATTAGTTTCTCTAATGTTTATCCTACACTGCAGTGAGATCATCTGTGGCCAACTATCTAGGAAAGATGCTTTCAGCTTACAGTGGAAGTGTTTCTAATTAACATTAGTTAATAACACACTAAGATTACAGGAAAACTAGTTTCTGGTTCACGCTCTTCATACACCACAAATAGAAATGATAGTGCAGATATATTTTTGTCAGTTGAATGGCAGAACATGATTTACATTGCTGACCCAAATAGTCGGGACAATGTCACATTTTGTTGATTGTTATAGTTCCATCATTAGCTCTAAAATGGCACTGAGTGGATTAAATGCACAAACCTTACAACCAGCCTTCCCAAGGGTCAATGCAATTGCTTTACCGATTCCTCTCGAAGCACCAGTGACAACAACAACAGGAGTTTCCACGCTCTGAGCCTGTTCAACCGTTGCTTGTTCAAAAGTCACAACCTGAGATCTTATACCTGCATGGCCCCATCACAATCAATGAAACTATGAGTTATGTGCTCCCCCCCCCCCCCCCCCCCCCGCACGACAATGTTGCAGCAGGAAACTTAAAATAAAGAGAAGTAACTGATGCAGATAAATCACATAATGTGCTTATTTTATTAGAAATAAGCTTTAGGTTGGGTTATATATGTTATGGGCCTTTAATCCAATGGACATTGTATCATACCAATGTAATGGGCCCAAAATATTGGTAGAATTCAGGAATACTGGAATTACTTTATTAGCTTAGTTTGAGGTATTTTATTTTAATAAGTTATTGGTATTTCTTTGTTTCTTCAGGATGGATAAAGTCTAGTATGAATAGAACCCCTATTCCTATATTAGATAGAGTTTTAATCATGTACGACACTTCTCTGATCTTAGCACAAAAACAGAAAAAATCATTTCTGCTGTTTCTAGACACAAACAGAAGAAACAAATTAAACAGGCCCTAATTCTAGTCTTAGTGGAAGATATTTTCCTTTGTTTACTCTATTTTTCTTTCCCATTGTAAGTATACTTCAATTTTATTTAAACCATGTAAGGCCATAGACACCCCTTCCCCCACAATCCCACATGATTTTGTCATTTAAGCAAACTGTTAATATAATCATGACGAGTGAGATGGAACGAAAGAAAGGAAATTTTAAAAAATTGAAGCAGCTACAGCTAACCCAGGAAAAAGGGCCCTCAACAAAGAACAAAAGCAGTACCCCAAGAAGCAGAGGAGCTCTTTGATCTGCACTGCAAGGCAAGGCTAGGTTGGCGCTGCACCAACGGTGAGGCGATGGAAGGCCATTGCGGGAACTGCACAGTCCTCTGATCAGTTCGACCACCGGAAAGGGCAGATTTGGCTGCAACTCTGACAGAGCTGAAGGAGATAGAAGCAGATCCAACAGCAGTAGCCATGAAAGCTCTAGCTAATCTCTGAACAAGAAGGCTGGCCAACAAAGAAGAAAAAAGAAATAATAAAGTTCACCAAAATGTGAGTGGAGACCACTAATACTACAAGGGCAAATCGGAGTTAGTATTGCGTCACTTTTAACTATGAAGAAGTATTGATACAGTGAGAATAACAATGAGAACTAAAGCTATGTCCTTCAGTTACCCAGTCCATGCTCTTGACGTTCTAATCAATGGACACACTACATTTCTACGTTAGAAATTCGTAATCCAATTCCAGTTTTTTCCTTTTAAAACAAAATTTTGAGACTCTTGGTCCTGCCATCCATGGCCACCACACATAGATGCATCAAAAATTCTGTATACAACTCTATTTTCCGTTTCAAAACTAAATTTTTTGTGTGTGGCATGCAATCAAGGATTGAATCCTGGATCTGAATCCAGTATTCATACCCTGAATAACAATCCATAGAACAGAAATATACATTTACAGCATTTTACAGAATTGAAACCATGAGTCGAGAAAATTTTAATATAGATCACCAGAAATCCAAAGCACGACTCTGAAAACAAAATCAAACCATATGGGTATCTCTTAATTTTGCCGAATCTCACCACCGTGGAACAGAAATGGCCGCTATCAATCGTTGGCTCGTCAACGCCCAACAAAATACAGGAGAAAGCTTCAGTCGAACAGTTGTTTGTCTATTCACTCCAGTCTTGGGAAAGAGAACCAGAGAACTAAGAAGCTCCCTTAATAGGAAAACAGGAATATATAGAAAGACTTAACTGTACATACTACATAGTTAATAGTTTTCGATGAAACCGAGGCTGTTAATGGGGCCTTTGAGCTCTCCGCTCCTCCTGTCGAAGCTCTGGGCTGAATCGGCTTGGGTAAGGAAATGGTTGATACCAAAACCAAACCACTAAGTAATTTTGGTTTTCGATCAATTTCAGTGTATAATTTCGATATCTTTCAGTTTTTTAATATCGAATTAATACCGATTTATTTATATCGGTTTGTTTTGAAGGACTTGAGCTATAATGAAATCTAACATTCATAAGCTATAGTAAGAAAATATTTGAAAAAAACATTTTAAATCATCTTTTCCAAATCAATTAAGTAGAAATAATGAAATTGCTTTGATGCATTCATGTTGTAATCGGAACAAAGAGGAATAAATTCTAAAAGACGGAAGATAAGTAAAACCGACGGATAAATAAAATTTGTGGCGAAATCAATATTATAAATCAAATCATTTTTATCATTGTAAAGAAAATATAATATTCGAATAAGTGGATAATTAATCAGGAAGAAAATAACTAATATTGGAATTACAAAATGAACCCTACTATCGATCATTCATTTAACTCACTAATTAGTTTTGTAAGGTGAAAAATGAGATTTATGGAAACATTGTTACAAATCAATTTCCCTATTCATAACCTGATACTCTTTAATTTGTAATAATTCCGCTTACATTCAGAAATATCACACTAATATTGAAATTAATGGATAATCGAGTCAGCTAGGTTAAATTCCATTTAGTGCAATCTGATTTTCAGCGATCCCATTATACCCCAGTCCAGCACTCCAATAAGAATTGATTCAATTCGATTGGGCTTTTTTGATTGGTTTTACCGATTCAGGCTAAGTTATAACACCCCTACCCCAAAGCCAAGAATATATCGCTTTATCGGTCACTAGTGATGCTGATATCGATATTGATATATGTCCATATCAATCTGGTATCAGTTCATATCGTTCAGGATTGGGCAGAATTAAGAGAAAAAAAATAATAATTCAACAACACTTAACGGTATCAGTATCAATCTTCGGCAATACTGATGTGTATTTGGCTGATAAAATACTGATACCTTGATCCATGCCTAAACCATTGTTTAAAAACCCGAATTTAGGATCAGAATCGGCCGAGATTTAAATCAGTCTTGGCTGATTCCGATCCAAGTTGCAGGTTCAATGAGGGAATTTTGGTAATAAAGCAATGTTTAAAACCTGAAATCAGGATCCGGATCAGTCCCAAAAGATTACTGGCCCGAATCAGTAGAATTCATCTTAAAAACGCATTAATTTTCGTACAGATTCGACCCAAGCCAAATCAGCCAGAATCAAGGTTGATCTCGATCAATTCCGATCTAATCAGCCGAGCCAATCCGATTTTTAAATCCCTACTCCAAAGTCTTCTCTTGTGTTAAATTTGAGAACTTATAGAATTAGCCAAGTTGTAAGAATATATCAATGAAAGAAATTGCATGACTACCACAAGAAGTAGCCTGGAGGCTAGTAGTTCCAATGGCATGGAATGAATGCTCAGTTCCTTAGGCTGGAGGCTTGTGGACCTTGGGCTTGGAAGAGGTTCATAATCACACAAGGAAATTCTATCCTTTCAACGATAGTCTGAAGCAGACTGTAGAAGTAAGAAAACCAAAACAATATTAGCTCATGGTTTTGTAATGGTGCGTCAAGTCGGCACTTATTATAATTAGTCATAACCCATCAATCTTTATGCATAAATCTTCACGCTCGTCTTTAATTGAATTCTCCTTGTAGCTGACCCCGTTAAATAGGGATAAGATTTTGAATGTTATTATTGTTGCTAGATATAAAAATGTTTTTTAGGTTCAAAGTTCTCTAATCTTGTTGACCATCTAACCACAGAGGGAAAGATTCGAAGTGATTCCCATATCACTTAATGCGAAATGGAAGCATGCTTTGTCCTTGTGCAGATTTCAATATACCCCTCACATAACAATGGGGACCACACTAGCATTCTCTCTCCTATTCTGACCACATGAATCGCATGTGGATGATATCATTCTCCCAACCACCATTGGTGTAGCATGCATATTCTTTCTTACTAGCATTGGAGAAATCATCCCCCATCACTCATATTAAGAGGGTCATGCTTACCATAATCACCCAAGTAATTTGGTGTGGCTTATGTGATGAGGGGTTTAGTATTTCATGATTATCTAACCTGCACGCAATTATAATGTCAAGTTTCAGCACAAACAAGTGAACTAAGCTGAAAAATAAAGCTTTTAAAAATTCAAGAATGTGAAAAGGGCGCATGGACTCGCACAAGAGGATACATGATTAGTTTTAAAACTCGGATATGACACATGACTACTCTAAAACATTTCGTATATATTCAATAGCTAGAATTGTCACATCACCCATTCCACAAAGCATGACTAAATGTGCAAACAAGTAATCATGATTTGCACAAACCAGGAATCTTCCAAAAAAGAGAGACATAACAAGTTTCAAGTTTGTGGCAAAGGGCATCTTTTCAGGCCACCAGGAGAGGCTTACCTACTCAGTTCAAAGCTTCTGCTGTACAGGTTGAACGAGCTAGACTTTGTGAACAAGTAGACCCATCTGCACATGTCAAGTATCATCCCAATCAGAATTAGCCAAAGGACAAATATATCAAGAGAATTAGCCAAAGGGCAACATACAGATTTAAAATCAAGGACCACCAAGTCATGGACTCTAGATAACTCACTTGGATTTTGCATCTGAAACTTGACGTGGGAAGTTCAGAACATGTCTTATCCATCCGATGGTTGGAGCCTTGGAGGTGCCTTCACTCGTATTATAGTTTCATTCCACTTACGTATCCATAATTCCATAATTTCTTTCAATACGAAATTAATCATTTTGGGAACAATCAGTAACAGCCATCAAAATAGAATTTACAGAAAAGGGTTTTACTTTTCAAATTATGCTGGGACCTTGTGGCTACATTACTTCAATGGTTCCCAGTGGCGAAAACACTGCACAAGACAACCGTTGCATATTTGATTCTTCCCTCTGTTTACAGACCCAATGGGTATCATCTGTACAAAAGGCGTAAACCCAATCAAATTCTGAATTAAAATAAAAAGAGAGAGAAACCTCCTTGTAAGTAGTTATCGTACACCCTGCTCCTTTGACCTTCTAAATCAGCTACAGAAAAAAAAAGAGCGGGGGAGGGGGAAGGGGAAGAAACAGTCCACCGTCCAGCAACCTCATGGTCCTCAACACCGATATAGTCATCCATTACCATGCAATTCTCCTCATTCTCCACAATGAAGAAACTTCTGCAAAAACATTGCGGAAGCCCAAGGGGCAACTTGCAGCAGAGTGTTAATCCATAGGAAGATGATACCATCCACTCAAAGGCTCATTGGCCCAATCAACGTGGTTTCATCTGACACACTTCAGTGAAGCAAGCAGCCCAAAGCCAGTGTCATCTATGAGATGCCATTGCACAAAAAAGGAATGTTGGTTTGCCCTAATTCCTTTGGGTACTCATTCTGAGATGAAAAAACAGTTATGTCGCACCAGAATTTGCTGTTACACCACTGCCATCCCTCATCCCTTGAAGGCACAATTGAAGTATTCTTTGTGCGCTATCTGCAACTCCTCTCAACCTTCCTTGAGTAGAATCTCCTGCAGAATTTCCACTCATCTCCACTGTTCGAGCCACCTTCTGTTTGCACCTCTCCCAGTCTTCCCTTTGCAACCAGCAAGCACGGCCTCCATGGCTCCCCTCCATTCCCTGAAAAGATACATGGGGATTCTCCCCAAATGAAAATCTCAATCTCACAGAAACACAATAAGGCAACCAAGCAGCCCCACCAGCAGCATTTATGTGGGGTATGTGAGCAGAATCAAGAACCACTGTGAGCCCAAAATCAACAGAATTATGAAGTCGGTCATAATGTATGTTGCTTTTTGCTACTGAAGAAATCTCATTGTTCTCGTCTATGGATGATCCAGAATGATTCTCAAGACACAATTCAATGCGAGGCTTCTGTGCAGGGGCAACATCTCCACCCTGAGCCTGTGCTAATCCTTTTTTCCAAGCAATCAGTTTCAAGAATTCCCGGAGAATTGAAATGGGTAAAGTTAAAAGGGTGATGAAGGATGCAACTCGAGATGCATCATAGGGTTCTGAAGCAACACGGCGACTGAAGTAATCACATATCTCAGATATTTCAGTGGGGGCTAGTTCCTCTTGAGCATTGGCTTGGCTTTGCTGCTGCTGTTGTTGATGATGAAAACGTTTCACACTCAAGACTTGCAGAAGAAGTTGTACTCTGTGGACACTTACTGCAAATACATACCCCCTGCAGAAATATTATGTCAGATCCTGGGATAGGAGAAGGTAAGGGAAACCCATGTCAATGAACAAATGCTTCAAATTTTGAGACCTTTCATGTGTTTGTCCAGTTGTAATTGCGTAGATCATGATTGAGACTACACTGATGTGCAATTGTGCATATAGTGTTTCAAGTATCAAGTAGAAAATCATCAAGGTAAGCATAGCCCAACAGCAAAAGGGTGTAATCACAGCACAAAATTACATGATTAAGGAATGAAACATTCTACTCATGGAATAACCCATTTTAATTTTCCAATTTCAGAAGATAAAATAAATTAAAAAATAATAATAATAATCATTCTAACCAGTGACTTAAAACCCCATATTCTTTCTACTCAAAAGTCTGTGAATCACAATTTGGGTGGTACTTTGGTTATCATGGAGAGCATGAACTCATATATAGGATGATGATCTAATATCAAAGGAACCAATTTAATACTATTCAAAAGGGGATAACGGCCATTTGAAAAGAAGACTTTTTATTTGTTTGATTGGAATTTGAGAGTGAGACTTTGAAATTTCCGAGGCTCTTCCGATAAAGCTCCTCAGTATAAAAAACAGGCCATAGTGCCTACTCTAGTTAATTATATTGAAGCACATAATTGGTTGAAGATCACAAGGTGGCTTTAGTAAGAACAGTCTTTTTGGAATGTAAGAGGAATGGCTTTCCAAGACATTGAGTGAGTTACTTCAAGTGCCCGCCATCATGATCGATGTAATAAACCTCCACTATTAACACATCAAATTTAAGGGCAATCACATCAGAAAACTTATAAACACCACTAAATTTTGAACTCAAATTTTTCAGTAGCATGAGCCTTATGCACTGGGTATGCCCTTTTTCATCGTCTCTTTGTTACTGTTATTATGCCAAATCCTTTTCCAGAAGAAGCACCACAGAAACTTTGTTACATATGGATTGGGCATTTGGTCCAAGGGGTTTTCATTGTAATGGGTCACATTGATGGGCTTAAACTAAGAGTAGGAGCTAGGATTACAGGATTGGTCAAGGAGGATTAGTTTAGTCCAAATTTGTGGGGTTATTTGAGTCATTTTTTGCTAAAAGTTACCTAAGTCCTGTCCTAAAATCATTAGGCATTTGAGTCCAGATTACATTCTAAATTTTGCCTTTCTAGAGTCCTAGTTTGAGGAGGAGTATGAAATACTTTCCAAGTAGCAGTTTGAGTTCCAAATCAATATAGGAGTTTTTGAGGGGTCAGTTATATATATATGGCTTTTCCTTCATGTCACTATGCCTAGTGAAACAATTCACTTCACAATGGCATTTGTACCCCCACTTTTCACTTAAGTTATTCAATATGTGAAGAATTTCACAACCTGACAACACTTTACCAAATCTCTACCTCAGATTCCGTTTCCCTCGCCCTCCCTCTACGGCTCTGGTATCCCCTCCCTCTCCCTCTCCTGCTCTGGAATCTCCCTCGCCCCTGAACTGGAATCCTGCAACTTTGGCAAAAATAATGAAGGAACTAGCACCACACTGTCCTGTGCAGCTACCTTCGGGTGTTGAAAAATCATTGACTCCCAAAGCCGAGCTACTATTGGTATAGTTTTCAATCCCAACCATGGTGCATGTAAGCTTAGAAAAGCTGGACAAAGCCGATGGTTAGGCGGACGCCCCATTGTTCGTCTTGTTGCAATGAATCCAGTGGATCATCCTCATGGATAGGGATGTAAATAGATAGTCGAAAATCTGTACTCAATTCGTGTTCGTATTTGTTTAGGAGGATTTGTATTCGGAAAACCACAATCAGTCTGAAAACTAAGCAGATACGAATATGATAATCCTAGTTTATGACCGATTATTATCCAATTCGTTTAGCTATCTAACGATAACAGAATATCCGTATATGTTTCTCCAAATCCGTTTCTTTGATTATATATATATATATATATGTATATAAAAAGAGCAACCCAGTGCACGAAGCTCCCGCTACTGCAGGGTCTGGGAGGGGCAAGTGTACGCACTACGCAACCTTACCCCCTGCTTCGCAGAAGAGGCTGTTTTCAAGTTTTGAACTTGTGACCAACATGTTGCAATAGTGCAACTTAACCATTGTGCCACAGGCTCGCCCACTGTTTCTCTGATTATAATATTAAGTAAATATTAAATGTTATTATATTAATAATAGTGTAAAAATATGTGATACTGATACGTGTTTTTTTTTTTTTTAATGAATGATATATACCAATCTAAAGGCTAAATTTAGGGATTTATTTTGGACCATAAGTTGAAAAGAAGAAAGAAAAAAGGCGCATTCGACTAAACCCTCAAATCAACCCTAATTTCTTCCCACAGCGTCATTGCATCGTCGCGCCACATCATCCCCCCAATGTGAAGATCCCGCAACTTTTGGAAATCTTTAGATCTCCAAGCACAATTGTATTTCGTATTTATATTCCAACAGAACATCAAGGATCGTCATTACAGGCACATAGTTTTACTTTGGTATTTCTTATGCTCATCTTCATTCTTCACCATTTTAAAAAAGTTGTTAAAGGGAGAAAATGAAATCAATATTCAACTCCCGGAAATCCCAATTTCATTCATCTTCACCCATAGGCCATCGCCCTTTTCTTATCTAGATTTAGGCTTTTAAAACCTAATCCCATTTCGACATTTTGTGCTTCCTTTGTGCCGGCAACAGTGCAATGATGAGACCTCTACGTAAACGAGCGTCATGTGCAAAGGGATTGAGTCAAACCTCTTTGTCTTCTCCATCTTCAATGGTACATGTGATCGCAATGATGATTCTGCAAATTCCCTCCCTTCCTCCCTCCAAGCCATTCCCAAACTGGCCCCCCAAATTTTGAGAGCACCAAATCATCCCAGTCGACTCTGCTTCCGGTCTATAAACCTTGCTTCTTCTTTTTTTCGGTAATGTATAAGCTCTACTTTTGGCACTTGGGATCTCTATCTACATTCTCCCAAAAAAACATATGTATCTATGATTATAGACCATAGTTAATATATATACATATAGTTCAACAAATACACTTTTTACGTATAAGACCACTTATACCCCGCCCCCCAAAAAAAAACCCGATTTAAGGCCGCTTTTTAAACAAGTATAATACATCATAACATTGATTTTTAATTATGTAATAGGTAATTGGTAGGTTAGTAAATAATTAGATTTTTGATTAATTATTTCATTTGATTGGTTAATTGTTCTATTAATTGACTAATTTTCTTCATTAAAAAAAAAAAAAGATTAGCCTCCATTATTAAATACATTGGATTATTAATGGGGGTTTTTTTGGGGAAATCTATGGGCAAGCTCATTTTTTATCTGGCAAAATAGTTTATTTACTTCATTAGTTAAGCTCAGGTTAGAGAATAGAGGCTCAAGAGTTAGAGGTAGGGTTTTGCGTCCTCTACTCCTCTCTATCATCCGTATCTCTTCAACGACTTGCACACTCTCACCCTCCGCCGCTGCTGCTGCTCAACCTCCCATGACCACATGAACGGATGAACCCCTCTCGGTAAACTAAGTGCAATCTCCCGTTCTCTTTTCTCATTAGATCTCCTAGTTAATAAATTTGACCTTTGGTTCTAATTCACAGGAGGAAATTGTTGAGGAACTGAAGCAGACTAAGAATTCTACTCCTCTCTATCATCTCTCAGTTAACCCTAACTCTGCAACCACTTGCATACTCTCATTCACCACCGCCGCTGCTTTTGTTCAACCTCCCATGGCCACATGAGCCCTTCTCAGTAAGCTAAGCGCAATCTCCCTTCACTTCTCTCTTTAGGTTTCCTGGTTTACAAATTTGTTTTTTGGTTCTAATTTACGGGAGGAAATTGTCAAGGAACTGAAGCAGATTGAGGCAAACCCTTCAATTTAGAATGTGATTCACAGTTTCAAAGTGCTTCCCGAAGAAGACAGCTGAGCTATGTAATAGTTTTGTTGTTCTCCTGGTTTTGAGGTTAGTAGATGGTATTAACTTATAAATCTTTCTTCCCTTTCCCTGCTTGTTATCATGCCTGAAATTATTTCTTTTTGTGGGTTTGCCTGACATTGTTTCTTTTCCCCTGTTTACACAATTGTATGAGATCATTTTGTACAACATTCGTTGTTGGTAATATCAGAATCCAGATTGGGGTTGGTGTGGTTTTGGTTTTATTTATCATGTATACTGTACTATATGGACTCGCTGATTGTTAACTCCTCCGTTTCTCTATGGGGATCTGAAGAAAATAATTTCACATTGAACCGCAAAATGTTTAAAAGTGAACTATGTGGATCCATTTAGGGTTAGATTACAGGTAGATTCTAGGAAATGGTTCCTAGCTACCTGAAACTTATTTGGATACAACCTTTGTTGATGTTTAAAAGTGAACTGATTTTTTTTTTTTTACAGGTAGTTTTGGATGAAGCACTTCCTTAATCCTCTGTACGAGTTCGATACTTCTTGTAGGTATCGAACTTGGAGAGCTTATTTATAACTGATTATATGATATTTTGAGCTACACAAGCATAAAGACCAGGGTCTGGCTTTCAGCTGCACCTTAGAAAAATATTCTTAAGGTTGGATCCGTTATACTTCATTCTTTTACTGATAACAATGTAGATTTTTTTTTCTTTATGCTGTGTGGAACCGCTTATCTAGTCCTGATCCATGATTATTGAACACTTTGGTATTTAATAAGTTCTGGATATTTTGTTAGCCCTTCAATTCATGCATATCCTTTTGGTAATCTTCATTGAACATAGTATCAAATGTCAGTCCAAATTTTCCTTCAAATTGGCATGTTCACATTGCTTTCTCAAACTTTTACATCTCATACTGTGTGGCTTTTTGCCTTCTATTTCATTTTCCATATGACTGCAAGGCCGATAACAACTTACATAATGGCAGGTGTTGACATTTTTTGCCCCCCACCCCCCAAAAAAAAAAAATTGGGAGAAGAAAATGAAATTCTGAGATAAATACAAAATAGTGGTGTATAATCCCCATTGAAACCATGAGATCAGAAAAGGACCCAACTGGGTTCTTTACAAATGGAATTGCAAGAGATTCAATCCTTCCTAGTTTTTGGGGTTGTGGGGGTTGAGATTAAATCCTTTACCAAATAATCATTGATAATGGTAACCAATCAACCTTACTACATCCCAATGTCTAGGTTGGCTCTGTTTTGGTGTATGATTTATGTAAAATGCCCTATCCCACCTCAGCTTTAGTTAGGATAAGGCTGAGTTGTGTTGTTGTTGTTGTTTCCAGAACTGTGTTGTTGGTGTACGATTAATGTAAAATGCCCTATCCCAATTGTTGTTGTTGTTGAAGGCTGAGTTTACCAAGTGAAGCTTGCTGGTCATTTTTCTTTTCTTTCATGGATCTTGGATATTCCCCCATTGGCAAGTTAGAAGTGTCTCCATCATTTTTCCTACTAGTTTGCTGGATTAAGTGAAAGTTGACAGTTTGATTCATTTGTTTTACCTGAAGTCTTAATGCAAAAAAAAGTGAAAAGGCATTGGCAGGGATTTGGAGCAACCATGATTGAGCTATTAAAATACAACTTGATTCTTACTGTTTCACTTTTGCACAGCCATTTGACATTTGAGTGCTTTGATTGCAGGTGTTGATTTGGAAATGGGCTTATGTTGCAATTGTCATTGGAGTTGTCATCCTCTTTAGGGTCCAAAAGAAGACTAGTTGAGTTCAGTTGGTCAGGATTTGTGTAGTTGTTGGAGGACCAAGTGTTTTTTTAAGACAAATCTACTCCCTATGTCTGATGTCTTCTCAACATTTGAACCAAAAACAGATTTGGATTAGGCTCTTAAAACTGGTTTTTCTTGTGATTCCATACTAAATTGCTTGAACTGATCATTGTATTTGTTGTGAGTGAGCATGTGTGATGGCTTTCATTTAAGTGCACACACTGGCGAGCAAATAAGTCTTTATAATCGGATAACCGGATATTCGGTATCAGTTTGTTAAACAAATCGGATCGGATAAACGGATCGAATTCGAATAGTGGATTATTAAACGGATTCGAACTCGGATAGTACCCTATTCGAGCCGAATTCGATCTGTTTACATCCCTACTCATTGAGGAGTGAAGCGAGCCAAGCTAGCATATTATGTTTTTCAGCAGCAAGCGGCGCTTAGTCTCTTAGCGAGTCATGTGCCTTTGTCGGCTTAGAAACAATTCCCTCAACAAGCACTGGTTAAAGGGCTAAGCTCAATTCCCGAGAGAAACAAGCGCTATAGAAAGGATAGATTTGAAGCCACATTTAGAATGGTAGAATAGGTAACAATATACGTTTATGACGTTGAGAAGCTTGAAGCCCAATATTCAGCTTCTGTTGGATTATCCGCTTCTTGAAAAGCAAGCATGCTCAGTCAAGTTCGCTCGCAACCCCATCGCCACATATCTCAACCCTGTGATTCCTCCCCCTGCAAACATACCTCGCTTAAATATAGACACCAATCATGCCTGAATCCCCTGAACCAAAATCCTAGTCCTGCTTGACCCACTACGACCTTCCACCTCTACCACCCATGCAACACACCCACAACCCATCGTCACAAACCATGAGCAATGTTCCTTCTTCTGAAGCATAAATTCCCCTACAACTCCGCCCCTACTTCTTCTTTGCAAATCTTTAGTCGATGGTGCCATAGGAGGGATATGGAGTCGAACAATGCCTTATCGAGGTTTCCATCCGGCATAAAATCATAGACCAGCAAAATCTATGTCGTGAGCCTCCATCGCCAGAGAGAGAGGTTTCTCCAGATCTGCATATCCACCCATCCAGTAACCCACCTTCTTCTTCTGAGTTGGTGACATGGTGTATTTGTGGGCAACTTAAAACAATATGCTTGATGTAGCTAGAGAGAGGCATTATGTCTTTAATGGAGATTTCAGGGCATGGACTTTAATGGGTTTGGCTCACTTGCAGAGAATGTGGACTCTCCGGAGAGAAGAAAATATTATTCACACCCCCACCATTGCTCCAGTTTCTAGGAATACCTTTGTACAGAGTCCCAAACACTCCATGATCTATAATTCTATCTGTATTAAAGGAACTCATTGCCAATTGCAGCTCTTTGTAGCTGACCTTTTTTTGGGTTTTGACGATATACAATGCTAGAGAGACCTTTTTTTTTTTGGAGGTTTGACCCTTTTCAAGAAAACCTAGATGAGAGCACTGGCGAAAATGGTGAGAATAAAATCTCCGGCAGTTGCCACCCCTACAACCGCCCCAGGACGTTGCTTACAAAGCTGGTTATGGCAGGATTTACTGGTCTTTTCTGGTTTCAAAGAGTTTGAAACTGAGGCAAAAGGCACAAGAGATGGAGGTGGGAGATTAGCCATTGGGACAAAAGGTATAGGCATTAGAAGTGGAAGGGACAACCCAAACCCAGTAATCCTGTGAGAAGAAAAAGCGCTAAATGAAGTAAAGCTCCACCATTCGACATTATGGATCTTTGTACTCCCTAAGTGGAACCAGAGAAGCCCACCAACTTGACATCATTGACGAAGCCAGCCAAATTGCGATGGAAGGGCAAAAGTGGAATCAGTTGGGCGGAGATTAGAGTAATAGATGAATCTATCAAAACAGATGAGCGGAGCAATCATAATCGAACCAGGAATTCACAAGATCTCGGCTCATAAGATCGTTGCACCCACCCGAGCACAAACCATTCCATTTAGATCCAAACTCACCTACCTGGTTGTTGTTAATGTCCTTGAGCCCCATGTCTACCAACGTGTCGAATTCAACTGCAACCTTGCCCAGGCTCAGAAACCCACCGGTCTCATTGACACGCAAGGGGCGAAGGAGGAGGGAAGGAGGGAGACGCAGAGTTTCCCCCACAAGAGTCCATTAAAGTTGAATTAACAACTTCTATCCCTCCACCTCAATTCATGCAAAAGATTTAAGAGGGTAGTTAAAAAATATAATGAAGTGTACTAATTCACTCTTCATAGACACATAGAAGGACCCTATATATGGGAAAAAGAACGCTACCCACTTGCATGTCTGTACATCCCGACATATGAAGATGTGAAAGACAGTGCTGCCCCCCACCCCATGTGCTGAAGATGCTCCTGCACGCCCTCGCACCAGTGCAGTGACTATGCAAGTAGATAACAATCTCTTGCCCTGTATATATATAGGGAAAATGTTGTTGTAACCAAGGTTGGTTACCATAAGATTGTAACATTACTTTTGTTTGCCCTTTAAGCATGACGTACTTTTTTTTCTTTTCAATAAGGGTAAATCATTTCATTTCACATAAAAACTGCATTAAATGATGTATTAAATAACTTTCAACCTTTTTAAAAGCCCTTTTACCCCTGCGTTAAATAACTTTTGCAAATAAGACAAGGAGCAACTTCAACTTCACCACCTAGGGTGACAAGTAGTTCCCATTATTATATTATATATATAGGGTTAGTGACTTAGTGTTTCCTGTGGGGGAGAGCGATTACTGCGCATGCATGAGGGCCAATGGAAGTGCATGAGGAAGTATTCATAGAAGAATCGTTGTCCCTTTCATTGGGGGGCAGGCTGGTCATTTCGCCCCCCCCCATGTGTATGGGTGCAAGGACCACATTCTCCCACAAAAAACACTTTCCCATATATATATATATATATATATAAGGAAATGGTTGGAAACACCGCTAATAACCGTAAGCTAGCACCCATTGTGTGTATCTCTCTTCCCCCTTTTGAAATGACTTCCCTACCCCTCCTATATGATGCCCCATCTCGCGCCTCCATTGGTGCCGACGGCTAGCTTACCGCACATGGCCGGTGTGCCTATCCCTCTTCGACACACACATATATATATGTGAATACTTTAGGGATAAAAAAGGGACACCACACACATGCGAAACTAATGGGGGTGACAGGAAACAATACAAGAGGGGTAGGGGAGTCATCTCAAAGGGGGGAAGAGAGAGATAGACATAGGGCACTAGATTGTGGTATACGGGCGGTTGCCCAGCCTTTTCCCTATATATCATACTATTATATAGAAGTATGAATTCTCTTTATTAAAAAAAAAATCACTTGACAAAAATACCCTCCACCTTCACAAAACTCTACCTCTCTCACTTCTCTCTCCTTCCATGTCACCCTTCCTTTCCCCTCCTCTACTCTCTTAAACTATCCCCTCCACTCTTCCCCCCTGACATGTCCTCTTTATACATCTTTCTCTATTAAGAAAATCTCGTAATATTTTGTTAATCAAATTATCCCTTTCCCTTAAATCTCTCATGTTAACAAATAAAACTCCCCCCTTCTCTCTCTCCTACAATCATACACTTTGCTATCTCTATTAAGAAAATCTCCTAAGATTTTGTTAACCAAATTGTCCCTTCCCCTTAAATCTCTCACATCAGCAGCTAAAATTGACCCCTCCGTCTTCAATCTCCATGTCTCCTTTTCTCTCACAACTTCCCTGCACTTCTTTCTTAGATAGAATCCCTTCATCTCTCTTATAGATGTATCATGTCAATCTATGCTTAGGATTCCCCCCCCCCCACCCTAAGAATTTTTTTTCACATTTCTGTTTTAGTGTTTATTGGTTGTCTTAGAAGATTTGGAGGAGACCCGCACAGGGGCTATTCTACAAGATTGAAATGAAGATTTTTGTGGGCCCCATGTGATTTATGTGGCAAAGAGATTATTGAGAAGATTGCTGGAAATTATTAGATATACTACTATAGTTTCTATTTTTCGTAATTGGTCTTGGTTGTTGATAGTGAATAGCTACTTAGTGATGCAAATCTGAAGAACTACATCCGCAGGAAGAAATCCAACAAGAGTCGCTAGCATGTGGCCTGAACCTGTTGATGTTTTTAATTTTCATACTTAGTTTTATTTCATGTTTTTAAGTCTTAGTTTAGTCCAATTGAACCATAGCCCATGTTGGTCTAATATCGGTTCAATTTAAGTGGTTAGAAGTTACTTTCACTTTTACTTTTTACTTTTCTAAAAGGGGGGAATCAATTCACTTTTGTAAGTGATCATGGGTAAGGACTTTTCCACCTTTGGTAGTTGGTGGGTGAAGACTTTCTCATTCCAACTTTAAGAGGTGAGGATTTTTCCACCTTTGGTAGTTAGTAGGTGAAGACTTTTCCAATTTAGTAGTTGGAAGGTGAAGCCTTTCCTACCCCATTTTTAATAGGTGAAGACTTTCTAGTCTTGTTAGGTAAAAGTTGGGTATGTAATGTTTTGTTGAGTTAGTCTTATAAATAGGGATCAATCATAAGCATTCAAGGACAACTCAGAATTTGAAAACAAAGATTGTTTATGCAACTCTCTTCTTGTGTTAGATCAAGAATCTCTTGTGTTTGATCAAGAAATCTCGTGTGGATCAAGGTATGTTGGTGTTTGATCCAGTCGGTCCACCTTGCGGTGTAAAGCCCGGGTGTTATTTTATTATCTATTGTTCTATCATTTTCATCTTTCAACATTTTTCAACAAGATCTTATTCTCCAAATCTGGAGTTCCTTATTCTCTGAGAAAAGATCCTACCTTGGTACGATTTTGAGCTTCCTCAATTGATGCAGATAAGTCATTTTATGAGTTTATGTTAGTGGAAATAAGCCTTAGGTTGGGTAATGTATGTGTTGGGCCTTTGATTCCATGGGTTTTCTCCATATTTGGCCACTTTAATGGGCCTAAAATAAGGGTAGAAAGTAGGAAAACGAGATTTAATTCATTAATTTAGTTAGAGTCCTGTTTTAAGTCTATTTTCTTTGTTATTTCAGTTTTCAAGTCAGTTTAGGTGTCCCAATTAGTTAAAGATTGGGTTAAGCCTTTATTTTTTAGTGTTTGAGTCCGTTTTGAATCTTCTATATAAGTTTGTAAGGGGCTAGAACATTGAACACGAATTTAATTAAACGAAAGTTTATTTTTGCTGTCTGCAAAACTATTCACTAAGAAAGGATGATCATCAGTTGAAAAAGCTGAGGGTGAGAGACCTAGGCTGAGATAGCCATTCCCTACCCCATTCTTCCCTTCATTCTCTTACTTCTGTTTTTTTCATACTATTTGTCCTTGAATCTGATTTTTTATTGAATTTACTGAAGATCATACCTGGGATTGGTGATTCAATCTTACATTAATTAGTATCAGAGCCTAACCTAACTTAGGATGGGGCCAAGTTATTTTCGTGGGGAATTCCTTGAATGGGTGTATGAATTGGATATGTACTTTGACAACTACAACTTGACAGAGACTCAAAGACTTCAATATGCATGTTTCTAGATGAATGATTGTGCTCGAATACAGTGGAAAGTCCGTGAAAGGTAACTTCGAGTTCAAGGACGTGAGCCTAGGACTTGGGAAGAGATGCAATACGAGTTGGCGGGTATGTACCTAACTAAACATGAACGAAGAATGTACTTCCCTCCACCAGAGTCCCCTCTGAAGCCCTCTACAGATTTTCAAAAGCCATCCACAGGCAACAAGAGCATGAAAGAAGCGATAGATTGTATAGCGGCTGTTGTGTAACAATACAAGGAAGTGCATCCAAAGGAGACACCTCCAATCAAAACATCTGAACCTGAAGTGAGGTTAGTGTGGAAGAAATTCTTGTCATTCCTATTGTTGAGGAAGAGTTAGTCATTGATGTTCCCCCCCTCAAAGAGACTTATGTGGAAAAATTCAAAAGCAACAAGGTTGCCACAATGGATAATGAGGTTGAGACTGAGGAACTTGACACTACAACAACTATGATGATTGTGGAGAGCCAAGATGAAGATCCTAAGGGGTTCAAGATTGAGGTTGTGTTTGAACCATCAACGGAACTGATTGAGAACCACCGGGTAAATGAACCAAAAGAGCTTTATGTTGCATTGGAGTTTGAAGAGGTCGAAGGTTCATATGTAGATGACCCTATGGATGCATCCGACGAAGTCGAGGTTGCACATATGGAGTTCATCATCCTATTGAAGTATCTAGAAGATCGTGCCCCTCACATTCTAAACTACATTCATGTCTTCAAAGAATTGCCTGAGTTTTACTATGGACTGTAGCTTAAACTTCATCATGCCAAGGTGGTCGTTCTCATGTTCAAAACTCGAGGTTGAGTTTTTTTTAAGTGGTCGAGAATTGATGCAGATAAGTCACTTAATGAACTTATTTTATTGGAAATAAGCCTCAGGTTGGGTTATGTATGCGTTGGCCCTTTGATTCCATGGGTTTTCTTCATAATGGGCCACTTTAATGGACCTAAAATATGGGTAAAAGTAGGAAAACGAGATTTAATTCATTAGTTTAGTTAGAGTCCTGTTCAGGATCTATTTTCTTTGTTATTTCAGTTTTCTAGTCAGTTTAGGATTCCCACTTAGTTAAGGATGGGGTTAGGCATTTCCTTTTTAGTGTTCGAGTCAGTTTTGAGTCTTCTATATACGTTTGTAAGGGACTACAACATTGAACACGAATTTGATTGAATGAAAGTTTATTTTTGTTGTCTGCAAAATTATTCCTTGAGAAAGGATGATCATCAGCAAAGATAGCTGAGGGTGAGAGACCCTGGCTGAGAGAGCCAATCCCCTACCTCATTCTTCCCTTCATTCTCTTATTTCTGTTTTGTTCATACTATTTGTCCTCGAATCTGATTTTTATTGAATTTACTAAAGATCCTACCTGGGATTACATAATCAATTACAGTATTACATCACTTAGTAATTACTATTTTTGTTTCTTCCCTCTTTGTGTTCTAGCAACTAGATCTTCTTTCTCGAAAGTTGTTTTTTTTTTCTTCTTTTTTTTTCATTTAATTGGGGGGTATTTTTTATGAGGAGAAAAGACTGCTGGAATGATTTATTAGATATACTACTATAGTTTCTATTTTTTGTAATGGGTTATAGTTGTTAGTAGTTAATATTTTTTGTTTCTCCCCTTTTTGTGATTCAACTAAATCTTCCTTCTAGAAAGCTGTTCCCCCCCCCCTCCCCCAAAGTTGCTATTATGTGAACTACTTAACAGTCAAGACTTGCTATTTTTGCAACAATTGATGGAGAACCCTTAGGGAAGGGAGGGGAAATCAGAGTAGAGAGGGGGAAAAGGAGAATCACACTCAACACATTCATTCAATAATCAAATCGCTCTCTAAATCTTCAATCGATTACAACTAATATATAGGAAAATAGGAACATGAAATTAGAAACTTAACTGGAATGGAAACTAGCCTAACTAGGAAACAACTATAAAAAGGAAACCAAAGCAAGGAAGTAAATCCTACTCCTACGTTCAAATCTGAAAAATAAAAGCATGAAATAAAATACTAAGTAAACTACTAATTTCATTTTCAACCCTTGTTGGACCAAAACCCTGGGCTGGACCGGTTCTTCTTGGCTCTTGGCTTCCAAAGTCGGTCATGCTAGTCCAACCAAGAAAGGGCAGCCGTATCTGCATCAACTCTCCTCCTCTGAAAAGAACTCGACTCCGTCGAGTTAGGGAAAGGACCGAGGAGACCGTCTGAAGGAATACGCTGAATGAGGAATGATCCCATCATCTTCTTGAGCTTAATTTCAGGGAGATCTTTGGCAGGATGAAACTTCATAGTCTTGTTGGCATGTTTGAAGGCATAGGTATTGGCATAGCCACAATGCTGTACTTTCTTATCAAACAACCAAGGTCGACCAAGAAGGATATGGCACACCTTCAGAGGGAGGACATCACATTGGACTGTATCCTTAAATCCACCAATAGAATATGTGACCAAGCACTTATCTGTGATTTTGATATTAGTGTTGTTCACCCACGCAACCTTGTAAGGATTAGGATGTGGTTCTGTATTCAATCTCAGCTTACGAACATCGTTCAGAGACAACATTAGTGCAACTGCCTCCATCAATGACCAAGGTAAGCAACTGATCATTACACTTCACACGAGTCTGAAAAATACTACTGCGGCGCCAATCTTCATTTTCAGTGGCCTTCTGAGTGGTCAACACATGACGAATGACATAAAAAGGATGTTGGTCATCGTCACTGAGAGTGTCATTGACTTCACCTGTTGCACGCTCTTCTCTTAAATCAACTGTGTCAGAACCAAGTTGCTCTTCGGGAATATATGGTATAGGAGAATCCTTATCAATAAAAGCAACCAAACGGCTGGGACATTGGGCACTGATATGTCCAAATCCATGGCATGAGTAGCACCGAACTGTAAATTTTGAAGAATCAGAAGGTTTATCTGAACCACGCCGAGGGGGTGAATATGGGCGAGTAGGCCGTGAAGATGACATTTCAGAAACATGTCGAGGTGGAGAATACGGCCGACTAGGTCGTGAAGAAGCCATAGATGTAGCACTTGCCTGTGGCTTGCTAGATGACCTCTCTTGGGTAGGAGACTGTTGCCAAACGGAACTAGTACCTCGAGAAAAAGTATCTGCAAAATTTCTCCGGTTGTATGGGCGTTTCAGACTTTCCTCAACTTGATATGCTACTTGTACGGCGTCTTCCATGGTAGGTAGTCGACTAGATGCAAGGGCAGCACTAAGTTGAGGGTGCAAACCATTGCGAAATTGGGCCACTAAGACTTCTTCATCCCACTCAAAGTCAGAACGAGTGGCCAAATAATAAAATCTAGCAACATACTCCTCAACGGTCAAATTCTCTTGTTTCAACTGTGCAAATCTGAGATGCATGCGTTGCTTGTAATCAGAAGGCAAGAATCGCCGATTCATGACTTCATACATTTCAGCCCAAGTATTGACCAAACCAATGCCTCGGGTTCGGTTCTGTTGTTGTTGCTTGATCCACCAGACTCGAGCCGTGCCTTTTAGTTTGGCCTCTGCAAATAGGATCTTTCGAGCCTCAGTCAACCCGTACCATCTGAAGAATGTATCTAAACTGTGAATCCAATCAAGGTACAATTCTGGATTATTGTCTCCATAAAAATCAAGGACATCCAGTTTTGCTGCTCTTTCTGCTTCATCATCATGTCTACCAGTCCCATATGGTGGTGGAGGTGGTGGTGGTGGTGTATGATGTGGTGGTGGTGGTGGTGTTACTGGCAGATCCTGTGGAGTGGTGTTGGAAGAATCCCCAGACTAAATGGGACTCTTTCCTTTATCTGTTGCCACCAAACGATCAATAGAAACTTGCATAGATTCCACCACTGTCTTTAGGGACGTGACCATGTTAGTGAGAGCATCAAATTTTGTATCAATTTCTCCTTTATAGGAATTCAGCTGTTGAACAACTTCACTATTGGCTACCATGGTGATGAGTAACAAAATAGCACTCAAAGAATAATGGTAGAATAGTAAATAACTGGAAGCTTAAAGGGCAGGGACAGAATAGTAAATATATTTTTTTTTTTGGAAGTTCAAATTAAACCACAAAAAGGTATGTCAGTCACGTGTGGGATAGGGGTTTGATTTGGAAATAAAAATATATGGGACAAAGGGGGAATAAAGGAGAAAGGGAGGGGTATTTCTGGCAAGTCAAAAGAATTTAAATGAAAAGAAGGAAGAAATAATACTGTGGGTTGGGGTTTCACCGACAAAAGAGAGGAGGGGATCTCCTTCTTGGAGACGGAACCAGAGGAGAAAACGGGAGCCCAAATCGAACCAGGTATGTTCCTCTCTCTCTTTCTTCTTCTTTGTTTTCTTCTTTCTTCTTCTAGCTTCTATCTCTTTCTCTTCTCGACTTTTCTTTCTTCTCGGTTCTTTTTTTCTTTTTTCTTTGCTGTCGGACACAGAGAGGAGGCGGCGGCTGCTGTCGGAAGGAAAAAAATGAAAGAGGAGGCGGCAGCTGTTGTCGGAAGGGAAAAAAAATGAAAGAGGAGGCGGAGGGCAGGGGTTCTGGGAATTTTTTTTTTTGGCTGCTGCCGGAAGGAACAGAGAAGGCGGAGGGCAGGGGGTTTTGGGATTTTTTTTTTGGCTGCTATCGCTCTCTCTGTTGCTTCTCCGACTTCGACCTCGACTTCTCTTTTTTTTTTTTTTTCCTTTTTTTTCTG
>NC_056564.1:11414405-11425341 GCF_013358625.1 Macadamia integrifolia | reverse complement strand
TTGGAACCCTAGAAGGGTTTTGATTGAAGGGGAAAGAAAAAACAGAGGGCCGAGGGGTTACCCTTTGGTTTTCAGTAGGATTGAAGGGATGGGGTGGGTGAGCGATGGATTTTTCTTTTTTTTTTTTACTGTGTTCTCAGTATCGGTGGAATCCGACACAGAGAATGGGAAGGGAAGAAGAAAGATGGGGAAGGAATAGGATCCTTCGGCTCTGATACCAAGTTGATGGAGAACCCTTAGGGAAGGGAGGGGAAATCAGAGTAGAGAGGGGGAAAAAGAGGATCACACTCACACGTTCATTCAATAATCAAATTGCTCTCTGAATCTTCAATCGATTACAACTAATATATAGGAAAATAGGAACATGAAATTAGAAACGTAACTGGAATGGAAACTAGCCTAAACTAGGAAACAACTATAAAAAGGAAACCAAAGCAAGGAAATAAATCCTACTCCTACGTTCAAGTCTGGAAACTAAAAGCATGAAATAAAATACTAAGTAAACTACTAATTTTATTTCCAACCCTTGTTGGACCAAAACCCTGGGCTGGACCAGTTCTTCTTGGCTCTTGGCTTCCAAAGCAGGTCATGCTGGTCCAACCAAGAAAGGGCAGCCGTATCTGCATCAGATAAAAATCCAGGTAAACTTGGATAACTCAGAAGACGTATATTGAAAAGGTGCTAGAGTGTTTCAACATGGAAAAGGCTAAGCCGGTTAACAATCCGTTAGCTAGCCACTTCAAGTTATGTAAAAGGAAATGCCCTACAACACATGAAGAGGTGGAGCATATGTCTTAGGTCTCCTATGCTAGCGAAGTTAGAAGTCTCATGTATGCTATGATTTGTAACAGGCCAGATTTAGCTCATACAGTCAATGTTGTTGGCAAAAACATGAGTAATCCAAGGAAGGAACATTAGAATGCAATTAAGTGGATCTTCAGATATTTGAGCAAGACTAAAGATATAGGTGTCATGTTCAGTGGCAAGGGAAGCTCCACAGAATTGACAGGTAATGTTGATTCTGACTATGCTGGTGATTTAGACAAAAGGAGGTCTACTACAGAGTATATATTTACATTGGCTAGTGGACCTATATCATGGAGGGCAATGCTTCAGTCTACAATTGCATTGTCCACTACAGAGGCAAAGTACATGACGGCAGTTGAGCTGCCAAGGAAGGAGTCTGGTTGGTTAGACCGGTTCGTGAGTTGAGGTTGGAGCAAGGAGGTACAATGTTACATTGTGACAGTCAGAGTGCCATACATCTTGCAAAGAATCAAGTGTTTCATGGAAGGACAAAGCATATTGATGTGAGATTTCACAAGATCAGGGAGCTTATGTCAGAAGACAGTGTTCACTTGAGAAAAATTCATACAGATCTCAATCTTGTAGATATGTTTACCAAGCTAGTTACTACAGAAAAGTTCGAGTCCTATTTGGACTTGATTAATATTACTCATTGTTGAAGATGAGGGACGCACTAGACAGGTGTGGGTTTGTACCTTTGATGAGGTACGGGGATGAAGACGTCTACAGATTGTCTTTACAGGAGGCTCGACAGAATTCAAGCCAAGGTGGAGATTGTTGGTGTACGATGTCTTGTATTTCGTCACAGTTTAATCCAGCGAGTGCTGGTGCAACGCCTCAACAGGAAGGACGGCGGTCCCGCTAGCCAATTAACGGGTCGTGGGGATTGTAAGGGGGATAGCTCGAATTTTTTATTTGAGGGCAGTTGTGTATTTTCTGGATTAGGATTTTTCGTTATATATTTGTAGCGAGGGTTTCTTTCTCTGTAATGCAAGCAATACTGAGAGGTGTGAGGGACGAGCGTTATAACCTAATTCTCCATTGATAGTGAAGCAAGATCTCATCTCACCAGGGACGTAGGCAATCTTGCCGAACCTCGTAAATCTATGTGCATTACTTGTTCTTGTTTTTTCATTATCTTCTGCATCATTTTAGGGTTGCATTTCTACAACTTTCAACCCCAACATCAACATATCTTATTTGAGACCACTCAATGTTCCCAGAAAAAAAAACCTTATGAAGCCGCCAAGCCCAGTGAATAATCCCCACTAAATCTGTCAAGAGCTTTCACAATCTACTTGTCAAATAACCTGATTAACCAATCCTCTCTAAATTCAATTACACATTCTTACAAGAATGTAAACATTACATTGTGAACCCGTCAAGGTCCAGTGATTCATCCCAAACAAATTCTCCAAGAGCTTTCAATATATCCTACTCATTAAATAGCCTAATAAAGCACTAGTTTGCATCCAAACCAACATTAGTTTGCATCTAATCCTACATTCCCACAAGAATGTTGTAAGAGAAATAAACTATGAGGACAATTGGCAAAGTTTGATGAGGGAAGCTTCTCTATTTTCAAAGATTTTTATCCTTTTCCCCTATTAAACAGTGGCAATTTCTCCCTAAACTGGATCTTTTTAACTCCAAGGAACTCCTGCTTTTCAGCTTCTTATAGGAGTTACCACATTATCACCCAAAATAAGTTATTTATTTTTTAGCTAGGCAAATGGTAGAGCAGAGCTGCGAAGCAAAGTGAATGCACCTGAGTATAGATGTAAGATTAGGAATTGACCATAAAGCATCCATGGAAGGAGAGTTCCTAAGGGTTAACAGATCCAGCTTTAAGAAGAACTGGCAGACTTTGTATTGCGAAACTAATTGACGTATAGACGCTTTTATTATCTTATTTTTCCCTTCTCTGTCTGTGTTTACATTTATATGGTAAACATATGGTTCACTTTGTTGTGATATATATTCTTTTTTACATATGTAAACTTCTTGTTGTCTCTCATCCAAAAAAAGAGCATTTTAATTATCTTCCAAGTAATGTGTTTTCTGTTATTGCTTTTGATATTCCATTTACAGACAATCCTGGTCATAGGGAAAGAAACAAGAACCCAGCATTCTTTAGCATTCCTTAGGCTATCGAAATTGTGTCTCATGCATCTCTCTGTCAATTAATTAGCAATTTCATCAAGAAAAAATTAAAATTAAAAAGAAAGGTAACACTTGAGATAAGTGAGATCAAATGTACATCTAAAGGAAATAGACCAGTAAAATTATTTACCCTGTAGATTTGCACTCTGGAGATTAGCACCGGCTAATACAGCACCACGAAGGTTTGCACCCATAAATTGACATCTTCCCTAGGTAAGAGAAAAACATTAACACATGATAGAAAGTATAACCTCACAAAATAGAAAAGGATGATGCATGTCCTTAAATGATGATCATATAATAAACAAAGCATTTTGCCCAGCAACAGCCAAAAAGGATTTTTCTCCTTCTTTCTTCTTCTTTTCTTTTTTTTCTTTTTTTTCTTTTTTTTCTTTTTTTTTTTTTTTTTTTTTTTTTTTTGATACAAGAAGAAACACAGATTTTTCTGTGGCTGTTCAGCCTTTTCCAAAGCATTGAAATTGGAATGTAAAGTAGAAAATTCATAATTATTTATACCCCTGCACCAATTAGACGGTCTACCATACAAGGTTATTGTGGCAGAAATTTACAGAGCTACTAAACGAAATCTAATATTTCTTTGTTAAGAATCTTACTCACGCAGGATAGCATTGTGAAAATTGGATCCCTCAGCCTCGACAACCTGTGAAGGAAATAAGTAGGTTTCAATATTATATATTTAAACTAGAAGCAGTAAAAAATAATAACACCTTTATGTATCCAGAAACATGACTTTTTTCAGGCACTAGTAAAACATTGTAGCCAAATTCAATATAAAATGAGAACCAAAATACAAGATCCAAGGAAATAACAGGAGCCACTTGCATATTCACCCAAAAAAAAACAGCAGCCACTTGCAGTATACTGAGACTGCACTTGCAACCCCAGAAAAATTCACAGAAACAAACTAAAAATACCAGAAATTTTGCAGACTGAAGATTTGCTCGTGAGAAGAAGACATTTCGAAGGCATGCATAGCTGAAGTCAACAAATGACAGGTCCTGGCATGTTTCAAAACAAAATGCATTAGAGAGATTCTTTTCCAAAGAAAAGCAATGGCATTCAGAACTATGCAAATCAATCGGGTTGCACAAATCAGCATGAAAAATGTCTAAAATTATGCCTTTCATCACCCCTTTTTTTCTTCATGATATAGAGGAGAGACTGAGATAATCTCTTATATTAATAGCACTACAATCAAGCAAGAGTGTTTAAGTATATTTGGAAATCGAGAGCTAGGTGGCCACCGAATCTACAAAAATAAAGGTGATATCCAGAGCTGCAATAACTGAGGCATAAAACTACAAATCATACTACGAAATTGTGGGAGAAAGTTATTGAAGCCCACCTAAGAAGAGAAACTACTATCTTAGAGAATTAATTTGGTTTTATGCCAAGTAGATCCACAATAGAAGCTATTTACCTACTTAGGAGGCTCATAAAAAGATTTAGAGCTTGTACGAAGGATCTCATATGGTCTTTATTGACTTAGAAAAAGGCTATGACAGAGTTCCCATGAGAGCTAATCTAGCAAATACTAGAGAAGAGAAGGGTATGGAGTAATAATGTACATATAATTAACTAATATGTATGACTAGTGTGAGAATTGTGGGAGGGCAAGAAGTGAATTCCCAATTGCAATTCTCTACATCAAGGATCAACTTTAGGCCCTTAATTATTTGCGCTTATCATGGATGATTTAACGAGGAACATTCAAGATGATGTTCTGTGGTGTATGCTCTTTGTTGATGACAAAGCTGGAATTAACGCTAACTTAGAGCAATAGAGATCAACCTTAGAATCAAGAGGTTTTAAGATAAATGGCACGAAGACGGCGTATATGATGTGTAACTTTAGTCACACTACGATGGACAGTGAAATGGTGAAGATTGATAGTGAGGTAATGCAAAGTGATCATTTTAAGTATTAGGGGTCAACTATAAATAAATAAGGTGATATAGAGGATGTTTCACAAATGATTAAGGTAGGATAAATGAAGTGGAGAGGTGCATCCAGAGTCTTGTGTGATTGGCGTATTCCTTGAAAGCCTAAAGGAAAGTTCTATAGGACAGTCGCTCAACTGGCTATGATGTACAGGTCACAATGTTAGGTTGTTATTTGTTAAAAAGTGTCATATAGATAAGCTATGTATAGCAAAGGTGAGGATGTTGATATGGATGTGCAGCAAAACTAAGAAGGATAAAGTAAGGAATAACCATATTAGGGCTGATTTGGGAGTTGTGCCAATTCATGATAAGCTCCAAGAAAATCGTTTGAGGTGGCATGACCATGTTCAACGGAGGCCTGGAGATGCACCAATTAAGAGTGATCTGATTCAGATTGAAGAAGCTAAAAGAGATAGGGGCAAGCCTAAAATGACCATAGGAGAAGTAGTGAGGAAATTCATGCATAGTTTAGGTATTGTCCCAAGTATGACCTAAATAGATCTAACTAGTGGGCAAGAATACATGTAGCTGACCCCATTTAGGTGAGATTTTTCTGATTCGTTGTGTTTTGCTCCTTTTCTTTTACTTTTACTTTCATCTTACTATCTTTGATCGGGTCCATGTAGCCGACCCCTTTTAGTTGGGATAAGGTTGAGTTGTTGTTGAGAACTAGGTGGCAACCTAAAAACAGAAGAGAAAGGGAGCACCTCCATAAATAAGATTTAGATGGTACTAATAAAAATTCAGAATGTATAAAAGGTTAAGATGGTCTTTAAAAAATCTTTTGTACATTAGAAAGAAACTAATTCATCTTCACCTCTTTGTAATGAAAATTTGAACTAGATGATGCATTTATCAAAAAAAAAAGTATATATATGAAAGCCCCAACAAGAATCATGATATCGAATTTTGGGAAGCATTCTCTGCTAATCATTCTACAGTGGACCCAAAAGGCTACCACAATTAAAGAGTACAAGTAGTTGGCATTTGCTATAAGAAATATAAGGTTCATGTCCAAATAATTAAACTCAATAAGCTATATATACTTTTTAAGTGTTTGCCCACTGAAATTAAAGCACCTAGAAACCAGGAGAACTTACCAGTTTAGAGAGATCAAGGCCAGATAGATTCACCCCTCTAAATCTAACTCTCTTAGATTGTATACATTTGATGATATCTGTGCGTGTCAATTCAGTCATGTCCATTTTAGCATCATCATCCTCATCCTTGCTCCCATTTAAAACTGCATGGATTCCCTCAACTAATCCCTGAAAGTATGTATACAAAAAAAAATTGTTTAAGAATAAAGATGACAATGCCAAAAGCACATAGAGAACCAAAAGTACCCTTTTCTTGCCAGAATGCCAAAATTTATTGCCAATACAAATCTAAAAGAAAAGGGAATAATTTTATTTTCCCACTATGAGCATGTAAAAAGATGTTTCAATCCTTGAATGATCTGCAATTCTAAAATGTACTCTTGACCAGTGAACAAACAAACACACACACACATAGACATACATAAAGACTCAGAAAGTAGAGTTCTAATCTTTGCAAATCGCAACATCATACAAAAATATTCTAAATATGCACTCTCACAGTTTTCAGTCACAAATCATGAAGTCAGCAGCCAAATTGTTAAACCACCATGCCTGGAGGGTCCTACCAAAAACCTTAACCATCTTTACTCAGAAACACACGAAAAATGTCAACAGATCATCTGATTTGAAAAGTCCTTTCGGCTGAACCATCAGTGCATAGAGCAAGCACAGCAAAGTCATGGTAAATAATAATTGGGAGTACAATATGAAACATGTGAAATACAGTAGGCTGGAACCCAAGTGATGCAGTTGCATTAAACATTGATCCCGTATGGAAGCCTAGATGTAAGTCTAGAAGACCCCACAAGGGGCAGATGGCAATCCAATAGGCTGAAAACAAGCTTTGGGTAGTTACGTTATATGTTGAGCCTTCTAGTTTCTTGGGTTTCATTGTAACGGACCCAATTTATAAGCACATAAAGTGGGGGTGAAGTTAGTACACGGGATTAGTGGTTAGTTGTTTGAATTAGATAAGGATTCTAAGAGTTCCATTTTGAGTCTCTGTACTTTATTCACTGTATGAAAGTGATTAGGAGTCCTTTTTTGAGTCAATTTAGGAATTTCAGAAGGTTTTTATATACGTAATATAACCCCTCCTCCTTAATTAAGCACGCTTTCTGTAAAAAATTGAGTTTTTCAAGAGTTTTGATGCTATTGAGCACTGCATACGGGATTGGCATTCCAGATCTGATCTCCCTCTCCCTTCTTCCAAATCTGTTCACCTCTAAGATCAGGTGTGAACTTTCCTCTCTCTTCTTCTCTGTTATTCTTATTCTCTAATATCTTCTTCTAGCTCCTCTACTTTCTTCTCTGATTTCTTTTAATTCTCGTCTCTCTTCATATATCAATTTCTAGTTTTGGTTCATTGATTTAATCCCCAATTAAGCACTACTAGAATTTGCCATCTATTTGCTTGTTAAAGTATCAAAATCAGATTATGTTTTCAGTTGGTTTTCTCCATCAATTTCTGAAATCTTACTTCAACTCAACTCCTTCAAATCAGAGTTTTGAATCAGACTTCTGTCTGTGATTTTCCTACTTTCTTCTTCTTTTCTGGGGGGTAAAAATTCATCCACTTAAAACTCCAAACAGCTTTCTGTTTTGAAAATCTAGCATCAATTCTGCAGTTCTTGAGTTTCCTTCTGTGAATCTGACGATCAGCTTTCAATCATATTCACTGGCATATTCTACCCTGCTATTAGACCACAACCAGAGCTTTGGCCAAATCAGATTTGTCTTTATCAACTAAACAGCAAGTTATTGGAATTTCTCCTAATGTGTCTATTGTCCTTACCCTGCACTCCTGTCGCAAGCTAATCTCCCGCTGGATTTCCTTAGTTTGGGATTAGTTCAGCATTAATAAGACCATAGTGGTCTAGCTGACTAGGCTACCCAAGGTGTTGGAGTGGCAAGAAGGCAGCCCGCCTACGCAACCCTAGGTTTGCAGTATATGATTATACGTAATAAAGCAATGATTATTATATATAATTACGCTTATATGAAACATTGAAGCCATATCAATGCAATATGATTATATAATATTCTAATAATAACCTAAAATGAGAAAACCAACATATAATAAACAAAGTACAGGGCATCATATCTTCATATTGATCGAAAAACGAAGTAACAAACATAGAGCAACGACACGGTTTTAGACCATAAGGCACCCTGAATTTTCTAATCGACAAGCATGCAGGATGCTGCAATTTTCAGCAACAATACCACTGAATTTTCGAAAATCATTTACTGAATACAAACAGTATGCAGTTTCTAAAATAACTCAGAATTCCCATTCCATGTCTAACGTTACACATTACTTGACTCTGACTTCAGGCTAAAATACCTAAAAACCCTGAGGAAAAATCTATACTGAGACACTTAGTTATGACACATAACCAAGCCAAAGAGTAAATAAAATACAGCAAACATTCTGGGGAAGTGAGTCGGATTTTACAGGCAAACTGTTATTAACCTTTTCTTGGCATGTTCTTTGCTTGGAAAGCAAGACGCGAAGCTCTTTTAGGATTTAATCAGTAGAAAAAATAAACATGGGCTGACCATAGAGCATCCAACCACCATTCTGATGCTGACCTTCAACCAAAGAAGGTGCAGCGGACATAGTGGGCCTTACCACCAATTTGGCCAGGTTAACTGAGTCAAGGAATAAATCTGGACCTTTAAGAATAGAATGTGCGTACTGGTCATGCTCTGTATATATTAACAAACCATTTGCTTCAGAGATATGAGTCTTGATTTGGGAATAAAAGACTAAAGTGTCACAAGTTCAACATGCATGATGATCAAGCAAATGAGGTTCTAAATCTGCAGACCCAAAAATACATGCATGCATGCAAGAACTTTGACTTAAAAATAAATAAATGCAATAATGCATGCGTGCAGAAACATTCAATGTTTAATGTAAAGGAACCTTAAGCTCATCTGACCTACAGTACAGGTCAATGACATAGAAACAGAAGAACCAAATAAAAAAAAAAAAAAAAAAGAGAGAGAGAGAGAGAGTAGTAAAACTTACACCCTGAAATCAACTAAACAGACTTACCAATTTGTAAATTAGTCTACCACATACAAAAAACTCATTGATGGAGGGCCAGTAGGGGTAGGGAAGAATTCTCTGAGATGATTCTCAGAGTTGCAGGGGAGAGGGAAAAATTGCACAAAGAAAGGGGGGAGAATCGCACACAAGCCCGCAGGCTCTCAAACACTTACTCAATTCATATTTTCTATTCTCTAATTTTGTCCACCGGTTACAACCAATATATAGGGAAAAATAAAAGACATAATTAGCAACCAACTGAAATAAGGAAACTACCATAACTAAGCAAACTGACTCTACTAAGACTCTCTAAATTGTATGTGAACCCAACTTGCTAAAATAAAGTGAATAAAATCAAATAAAAGCCAATCTTCTTAAATAAAGTAAATTTCTAAAATCCTACTAGACTAAGGACTCAATATGGATCCGGTTCATCTCTCGTTGGATACCCAGATGGGTATGGATCGCTCCATGGGTGAGTGATATAACTGCAGTATCCTCATAATCAACTTGCACTAAAAACCAGCTAAAACAGGGAACTCAAAGAGATGGTACAGGTTTTGCTTTTTAACAACATTATACCCATACAAGAATGTGTTAAACTATGTTCTGCTTGAACTTAAGAGGTTTTCAAAAACAAAGTCCTCCAGAATCAAGACAAGCAAATCTACTAAAAAAAACTATGTTCTGCTTGAACTTAAGAGCTTTTCAAAAACAATGTCCTCCCGAATCCAGAGCAAGCAAATCTACTAATAATGCAAGATGCTAACATTGATCCCATCAAAACACAATTACATATCCGAGAAATAAGTATGCTCCTACGATTTAAAAGACTCAAAGAAATTGCATATCCCATAATAAGTAGAGTTTTCCTTTGTCTTCTCATCACTGAAAACAAACCAGAGTACAAACAATAAACAACTTTTGATAGCAAAGAATTGAAATTCAATGGAAACCGAAACAGCAGCATTGGTATAATGCATCTCAATGAATGTTTGGAAGCAATTGAAATCCACCATCAACTAGAGGCATTAAAATGTCATCAAATGATTGCTAATAAACTATCCAGAATGAACCAACTAAATGGTTGCCATCCAGCTGCAAAGAGAAATTTTACAAGTAGTTGATAGTATTCTGCTTCACGCAGAAGCTCTGGATATTCTAAATCTTTCAGTGTGGGAACAACACCATCCCTCAACCAATTGAGAATATGCCGAAAATGCTTCCCGTCCCTATCAACAAAGACAAACCCCTGCAAGAATTCAGTATGATCAAAGAATAAAGGTTGATCCAAGTACTCGAAAAAGGAAAAAAAAGATGCATATGCATATTACTTCTAATGGACGAATTTGCATTTCGAAACTTCAATCATTGAAGAAATTACATGGCACTGAAGCATGAAAATCAAGGGACAGGGAAAGGCATATGAAATAGGCATAAGCAGCATATATTGGACTAAGAGAAAATGATGAATGCCAAACTTTGGCAAAACAATCATTTGACGAGTTGAGCGTGTGATACCAACTATATATCTTAGCAAAGGAAATCATTACTCAATAGGAAGATCATAGGCATTGCATAAGCACCCCAAGTATAGAGTCTGTAGACAGTGCATAAGAAATCAGCATAGAGACAGACCTCACAACCAGACTACACAAAGACTTCAGAGGGTTGTAAGTTTTAAATTGAAATATCTTTCTCATTCCTATTGATATCTAGAATGGCAAGACACAAAATTTTACTACCAAAGATACCACTTAATGGATAAAGATCACCACTTATAAACTTAAAAAGATCAAACATGGAATTGAGAAAAATTACTATTATTATTATTATTTTTTTTT
>NC_056564.1:11391031-11414385 GCF_013358625.1 Macadamia integrifolia | reverse complement strand
TTTTTTTTTTTTTTTTGGGGTGGGGGGGGTAGAATATCAATCACTGCATACAAGAAACCCCTATTACAACTGCTTGCAGAAATAAGTGAACACGAAAATAATGTGTGTGTGCATGCCAACGCCTAGCCTAAGTGAATGGATGAGGCAGTAATAAGTTACTGGAATTTATGAACCATTTTACTATCCTAAAGCTTTGACCAGTTTAAATTGTTGATGGTTCTCACATTGGACATTTGGAGCCCTAGGTCCAATAACTATAGCAAATGAATTAGCCAGATAAGGAAGAGAAGAGAGATAATGTACACGAGGAAAGTTCCCATTGGCATGATGTGAATTCTGTTTTCTTTTGTCTCTAGTGTTAACATAGAATCACAGGTCATTATACCACCCGGGAGGATGGCACACAGAATGAATCCCACTCCCACAAGAACCAAGACAAAAGAGTACCTTTTCAGGGTCTTGAGAAACTGTATGGCGGCCACTGAACATTGCTGCAAGCATTGAATCAGGTTCACGTTGAGTCAACGTGTCCACTGTTGTGCAGAATTTCTTTCCCCCTATGAAAAAACACGGATATGTCAATAAATTGAATACCTAAACACCAAAATAATCAGAGGACAGCATATAACTATGACATGTAACATAATCGAAGAGAATTGTTTCCAGTAAATGAGCACTTTCAGATTCTCCCAACTAAATAGAAATTTATTTCCAAGAACAATCTATGGAAAATTAACGACCTAAAAGAAGACCAGGGGAAATTAGGCTTTAAATTCTCACTCAAGAAAAAAAAAATACTATGAATACGAAAAGATTTAACCGGCTAAGGAACTAGGCCGCGTATGAGTTAAAGATTCTTCTGCGATAAATCTTGATGATTATAAAGGGGTAGGTATGCTAATTTCGCAACTTCTCCCTGTCGAATCGAGGATTTAAGGTTTTTACAGCCATGAAACCAATCAATCTCAGATACTTTCTACTGAAACGGATAAGAGACAAAAGGTAACGCGCATAAAGAATCAACGAAGTCAAAACCCAATTATGGTATGTAGGAATCATAAACTCTTGCTTCTTAATTATTAACTCTTTTACACCTAAGAAATAATGCGAAATGGAGATCAGAGATTCGAAGTTACCAATGTTCAGGCGAATGAAGGAATCAAAACCAGAACTCATCGTCGTTGTTCTTCGCTGGCAGCGAAGAACAGCAACACAATTACAGGAGAGCGAAGAAAACGACCTGTAGACAAGCTGAACAAGAAAAACGAAAAGGTTTCTATTACAAGATCGGTCTCGGTTTATTCTAATTCACGGTGGACTCGGATTCGGCCCAGTAACCCTATAATCGCCCCTTTTGTCTGAAAACCAACTATTCAAGGAATCTTGGAAGGAGTATATCAATTCTAATACAAAACAGCCGACTCAATTCGATTCTCCGATTTTTTTAAGCCCTGCTCTTTGCCTATGTTACCAAAAAATACAAAAATCGAAACGCATCTTACGTCACCTAGAATAGTGAAGTCAGAAGTTGTAACATTTTTTTTTTTTTTTAATCATTACAATTTTTCTCAGTAGAGGTGAATCCTATCACTTCACATTATTTTCACAAATTATTTTATTAAATAAATTTCTGCATTTTGAAAAGCCTTTTAACCCCTCCATCTTCTTCAAATAACTTAAGAGAGGCCAAAATTTTCCTTGGAAGGAATCCCTTGACCCATCACTATTCAGGTTGGCTTTATTCTAGGTTTAAGTCGATATGTTTCACTATCGCTTGTGGATCTACAAAAGCGTTGTTTGCCGTATGAGGACTTTGGTCTGGGGCTATAATCACTTTTTCTCCCATTTAGATACATAAAGTATTAAAATTAATATAAATTTTATTTTTGGGGCATTCTTGATGAAAACATTGAAAATGTTGGATAATCAAGGAAAGGCTTTCTTGAGTGGTGGTATTAAAAGTTGAGCAAGTACTTCTAGACATTCAACATCCAGAAGCCTCCTTCGTTCATTCAAGTCCCTTATCATTTCATTCCAAGGGATGTTAATATTGTTACAGGTTTCCTTGCCGAGAGGGCCCTATTTATTTCGAATAGGATAGTTTTGCCCAATTTCGATCCATGTGTATTTGTTGATTAATTTTAAACTCCAATGAATAGAATTTCCTTTAAAAAAAAAAAAAAAAAAAGTGGTGTAATTTATTATTATTATTATTTTTTTTTTCAATTGATATCTCCAGTCAAATTTATATTTCGAGGACAAAGAATTTTACATATGATTAGGTGCATGCACAAGAATAAATTGGACTGAAACCTTGATATGTATGATGATACAAGACGGTTACATACCACCCATTGTAGCTCCCATTTCCTTTCTGCTTTCAAGGAAAAGGAGAGACTGGGTAACCACTTCTTCATATCTATCTCCTACATATAAAAGCATCTCTTGAGATCAAACCTCTTATCGTCAAGACTAATTAGCCTCGAAGAAGTAAAAGAAGATGAAAAGGAAGCATTTGTCATCCATTGCCAACGACGTCCTCCAAAGATCTGCAGAGTAAATCCTTTCCCTTCTCTTTCTATTGATGATATCATCCATGAATGATGAGTTCTTCTTCCTAATCAGATGATCAAAGCCATTTGTAGAGCACTCCTGTGTCTTCTTCCTAATCAGATGCCACTTTGAGTTATTGAGTGTTTTTCACTGATTGTTCTCAGTGGTTCCACAGAAGTTGGAAATGCATTTTATGTTTTACATAACTCAATTAATCCTAATCACAACAAAATGCTACACAAATCCTGTTTTTTCCATTCAATTTTACTCAATTTAAGATCATATTTCTCTTCTTGCCATATTTGAATAGCTTCATTCAGATCAGAACCAGAATATTTGAATTATAAACAGGCAACCTCTCAAGATGTATTTCAGACCATTCACACTGTTTTGCAGAATTCTGAACACTTATATAGAAGGTATAGTGGAAGAGTTTGAAGTGGGATGGAAGTCAGAAACAAATGGATATTCCAGAAAATTAGTGGAATTTTGCAGCTTGAAGGCTCTTGTTAACATTTGTTCTAACATAGAAGAAAAGATTGAGGATGGGTCATTCAACCAGTTCACCTTTGATATGATGCTTGATGGGGAGAGACCTTCCTCAGCAGATGATGAATCATACCTGGTTTACATTCTTTCCTGCTCTGTTTAGTAAAGGAATTTACTTTTGATCAAGTATGAAAAATAGATCCACTGCTGTAAGTTTTAAGTTTGTTGCTTAAATTAGGACTAACAATTCTTCCCCGGACGCCCTCGTCTGGTAGGAGTGTGTAGCAAAAGAGAAAGAAGAGAAGAAGGTAGCACCAAAAGGGAATCAAGGGAATGATGATATATCTCTCTTCTACTCTGATATCATGCCACTACTTGTTAGTTGATTTTCAACCTTTGACATTCAATACAAATTATATTTCTTCTTTTGAAAAACTTGCGACATCGTCTTGTACTGATACCTTAATATTTTTTTGAGGATGCCAGTGACAGAAGTATCTGTAATGAATCTCAATTATTTCGCTTTTTCTTTATGAAGATAATTGGTGATTCATAGAAGAATTCTCTGTTCTACCAAAACTTTTGTTGCTGGGTTTTAATTGCTTTTAATAAGTTCTGTGTTGGTAGGTGTACAATGAACCAAGTGTTGGGGAGGATGCTTTTATGTGGTTGGGTTCCTTGGTTCCTTTGGTTGTTGATGTTGCAAATGCGCAATTTACTTTTGAAGCACTAACAGCATCTACAGCAAACCGGCTTCACTATCCTGCTTATGATAGATTCATAGTAGAACTCCACAAGTAAATCATTTACCCATATGGTTTGTATGAATCTGCTATTTTCTCTACACCATTTGTATTGCTAGGAAGGCCTAATCATAACTAAAGTCAAAATGCAACAGATCAGATATGTGATTGGTCTCCCCCTCCCCTACAATGGCCCCAAATGTTGAAGTCAACTGCCTTCTCCTTCAGCTCACATTATCACATTATAAAAAGAGGAGGCCTCAACACACCCAAGAGCCAATCTGGGGGCTCTTCACTGGTAAAGAAATATTACAGTAAGCATGAGCCACCAAATTGTCAGTTATACAGAAATCTGCCAGTGTGATGAAGAGCCTTGCATGCACAGAGAGGGAAAGTTATATGCAGGGAGGGACTGGCATTGGTTTGTTATATTCAGGGAGAGAGGGAGAGGGAGGGGTGGTGGTTGCCCCTTGTCAAAAAACAATGTGAAATTCTCAACCTGTGATAATTTCATTTTGTAGATGTAGCAAGTACTTGCAAAGACAACCAACACCAGAAGGCATAAAATCAGCAGATGATGAGTTTATATTGCACGTGGACGGAATTGCAACAACACAAAGAGTTGTACGCCACATTGGAAGAATAAGTTGGCCTGATTTGTTTCGCCACTTAATCGAACGGTTTATCGAATTTACCTGTTCCTTGAATCACCCTAACTGAATTTTTTTTCTTCTAGGTAGACTGACCTTAACAAATTATGCTCTTTACTTTGAGGCATCGGGGGTCATATCTTATGAAGATGCACTCAAGATTGACCTGTCAAAGGATTTTGATCACAGTGTGGGAGACCAGCTTCCACAGGTCCTTGGGGTGCTCTGCTTTTCGACAATGCTATAATTTACGAGTCCACTCAATTGTAAGAACAACTAAAATTAACACCTAATGTAATTCCTTAGATATGATTCTCATTGTTGCGAAAGAACTATAGAGGTATGGTGTTAAAACAGGAAGCAAAGCATGCCACTACATGGGTGCTATTGTGTTCAAGGATGGTGTTCTTGAGTGGATGGCTCAAAATGTGTGTGCTCATTTTTACTTTGCAGGAAAGAGAGTGTGGTATTGGAATTCCCAGAGATGGCAAGTTCTACCAGACGTGACCACTGGCTTGCATTAACAAAGGAAGTTACCATACTGCTTCGGTTCTTATCAGATCTCAAGATAGAATCTCAAATAAGATAGAATCTCAAATACAGGCATGGGAGATCCATGCAAGAACAATATTAGGAATTACAAGGCTCCATGCAACTAGAGAGATGCTAAGGATAGCACCTCCAGTTCCAACTAGTTTCTTAATTTTTTCCTTGTTTGATGAATTACCCAAGGGGGACTATGTGTTGGAAGAGCTCGCAAACAGTCTGAAGCAGGTCAATAGCATACATCCATGCAGTGCAAGCTCTGTTCTCAGGCAATTGAACACGTCAAGTCCTACTGTCTCAAGTACAGAGGTTAAAGAGGGGGTTGAAGAGAGAATCATTGACCAAATGGATACTCTTTCATCATTAGAAACCATGGTTAATCAAGTAAGAGAGGAGGCAAAGGAAGTCAGTATTGCCAAGGCTACTGTTGAGGGGTTGAAAGAGGAAGGAATCAGTAACAGTTTCCTAATTCTAATGGTAAGTATTGGCATGCATGTGTTGGCGTGTTAAGGTCACGGAAGTGTTCTCACAGCTGCCTAGGGGTTAACGGTTTTAGTTGGTGGTAAAGCTCAATATTGTTCCTAGATGTGCGCTCTATGCCAATGAGAGCAATGGAAGCAGAATTTTGAGTTCATAGAGGTAAAGGCAGATGCTTCGGATTTTATTTAATCAAACTAATGTGAATTTTACTATGCATGGTTGTGTAGGAGCTACTAAGTCCTCTTAAAAGCATGTTATCATGGGATCAAGGAGTCATCAGATGGGAGAAGCCACAAGTCTCCCTCTTTATACTTTCCATGACTCCCATTGTCATCTACAAGTAAGTAGACAATGGTTTGTATGATCAAAATACAGGTCCTACATTGAATAGTGCTAGCCACCATATTGATAGCAATAAAGTGAACTTGTTGCTTACCATTTTTAATTAGTTTATCAATCCATTCACAAGTTTGCTTGAAGCCACACAGTTAATATTGTAATTTGCAACACAGGGAATGGATAGGCAAGGTGATAGCTGCAGCCTTGGGGTGGGGAGTGGGCAAAATGCTCAAGGCAAGACACGAGAGAATAAGAGACAAATTCACTGAGATTGTGGTATGCTCTGACCAAACAACCATGGAGAGCATTGTGACAGCACAACACCAATTGAAAAATGTCCAGACCATGCTACAAACAGTAAACATAACAATATTGAAGATCAGGTCCATACTGGTCTGGAGGACTCCTAAGGTTGATGCCTTCTTGAACTCATTGCTTGAATCTTGTCTTTCTTTTTTCTCTTTAGAAAAACTCATTCAGACTAAAATTCTTAAATAGAGACCCATGACATTAATGCTAGTATCTTCAGTTTTCCCTATAACCCCACCCCCCCCAATTAAAAAAAAAAGTGTATTTTGACGACTATGCAAACATACATATGACAACTGTCATGCCTTGAAGCTGAAAGAAACCTTGCTAAAAAGTATTAGTGATAAAATAGAAAAAAAATTTTTAGTCGGTTCTGTTAATTATATATCCACAATCAGTTTCCATTCTCTAATCTGAAAATCCATTCTTGCAGCAAACCAATCGAGTAATTACAGTAATGATCGGATTAGCACTCTTGTTTGCAGTTGTACCATTCAAGGTAGTTCTGGCTATCCTTACATTGCACCACTTCATTATGAAATCAAAGATTGTAGGCAAGTACCTTACGAATAACCAAGGCAGAAGGCGACTGAGGGAGTGGTGGAATTCAATTCCAGTTGTTCTTGTGGAAACCATGAATGAGACAGATTAGATTATTCCTTACCCCTTTGTTTCTCTAGTTTCCCAGTTATAGCTACTTTCATGGCCATAATGTTGGTTCTTGTTTTCTCCCATTACACTGTACATACGTTCCCAAATCCTTACTGAGAAGTATGTAGCAGAACTGTACATGGCTAAGGGTCGAGGCAAAGACCCTCCTCCAGCATGTATGCATGCATAAAGGCCTCCTGAAGAACAGTTTTGTTCGTTGAAAGTTGCTGTATTTTCTTAATAATTGAATGTAGTGCCCATCTCTAGAAAGCTCCTCATCTTTAGTCCGGATTTTGGGCAACAATCACATCCCTTCGATCCTACTAAATATACTCTTCCACTTGCCTGATTGGGATTCAAGACTTGAAAGTAAACTAAACAACTAACACTTTCTCAGTGGCTTCACTCTAGCACTGGTTCACTCATTCCGTGTGAGGATTGAGACTGAAGATTGGCTGCTATGATACCACTGATATGACCATAGGAGAATTCAACACTATAAACCAGTTTATAAAGTGAGGGGACCCAACACCATATCAACCTACACCAATTCTCTTTCACAACTGTTGTGAAATCAGCTCCCCATATGATTGATATGGGATCCTAACAAATTTCATCTAAAACCCTCTCTCTCTCTCTCTCTCTCTCTCTCTCTCTCTCTCTCTCTCTCTCTCTCTCTCTGCTTCTTAGAATTAAAAATTGCAGTACCCATCACATGGTTAGCCCTCGGTCGAAGGGAGAGGAATATATTTCCACCTGCGGTCATCAATGATGGGTGCAGATCACCTCGTCTAGGGTGAGCTATAAATATTTCCATGTATCATTATATGGCCAAAATGGTTTTGTGATTGGAAATTCAAGCAACATACATTCAGTGTAGCATTGTAGCAGTTAAGTTTATCATGGTTAAGGATTCAATGATCCAAGAGAAAGCTAATGTGGTAATGCCCTAGTTCCCAAGTGTAAGCTCCTGACAAAGATAGATCATGTACATACAACAAACTCTCAAAGTCAAATTTCCTGTTTTCCACATTTCAAATTCAGAAAGGCGTATATGAAAAAGGTTGTGCTTGATTCCAGGGGTATTGGTTAGTTCTGGGTCTTTGCTACTTGCTTTTAGCGGCTAGCCTTCTCCAAGTCAGGAAGATCTGCAGGCAAATAAGCAGTAACCATGGTAAACATCCACACCATCCATATAATTTACCAATTCTTAAGAGATGAAAATAACCACAGTGGTGTTGAGAAAAAGATTGGGATTTGGTGGTTAAACTTGATGGTAATATGATGGGATATGAATGACAATCTCCACCAAAAAGTTAACCCCATGAAAGAAGCTCAAGTTAGGGAAACTCACAGAGCATTCCATCATCATCACTGCTCTCATCGTCTCCAATTTCCTGCAAGAAGGAGAAAGAGACTTGTAAATTAAATACACATAGTGAGAGTTGTAATCATCACTTCATAAAACAAGCAGGAGGATATTGAATTCAGTTACCGCAGTGCGATCATCATCCGAGGCAAGGTCAGCTGCAAAAGAATATACTTATCGGTGAGGTCATAATCAAATAATTAATATGTGATTGTAAAACACATGACCCTAAATATTGAATCCGCTTTTCAAACCAACATTTATTATTGAAGGAGGCCCTGATAAGAGCTCACTACAAGGGTGCCTGTTACAGTATTTACAGGGAGCTTGAGCAGTGATGGAAAAGGTCAATAGGAAATTACGAGAAGTGAAGTCTTTTATCATGAAATATATGAGAGTCAAAAGGAGCATTTGCACTAATATTCAGACGCAGCAAAGATGATTACAGAACTGAAGAGTCATAAGAAGGCAATCAGGAACACAGAGCAGAGTGGAATGACAGTATATGTAATCAAATTTAATGTTGTTATGATATAAATTAAATTAAAAGTTGAAGAAACTTCCTTTTTGTTCTTCCTCTAAAGAGAAGACGTGTTATTAAGGAAATAAAGGAAGAAGTTAAGGTGGGTTCAAGAGGTGACAAACATAAGGTACAAAATACGCTTGATGGATAGAGAGTATAAATAACCAAAACATATTACAATTGAAACTAAGGAAATGGGGCTGTAAAAACAATTAAGATTTTCAGATTTTGATCCCCACCTACAAAAACAAAGTAACTCAGTCTTTTCCCAACTAAATGGGGTCGGCATGCTGGTACCAAAACCTTGAATTTTCCCTTGAAACTCCAGGTCAAATGCTTATTTAAGCATTGTTTACACATGTTTGAATCAGTAGATTGGAAAAAAAAAAAGGGGCGGGGGGTGGACAAAGTGGTAGTTTGGTTTCAGACCCTATGACATATGATGACCATGTCATCCTCTGCCTGAAGAATCACTGAGAGTCCATTACAACAAACCTATTAGTGGAAGAATTAAAATTTGGCCAAATGATGCTTTCAAATCCACCCAAATTTTGAAGTGGATGCTCCACGTTTGACTACTAAGGCCCAAGCATTGATTCAGAGGCAAAATGAGGGATTTTTGAAAAGAAAAAAAAAAAAGGGAGCGGGTGGGGGGGAGGTATTCTAGCAGTTACAGAGCTCTCAAGACAAAATGGGGCAAAAGCTCAAAATTTCACTGAAATGAGTCGAAATTTCAGAAAAATATTGCTTTTTTATATGGACTATATATGGACCCATGTTTGAAATGTCGTCAAAATTTTGAAATTTCACCAGAATGTGGTGAAACTTGAACTTTCCATGTGTTCTACATAGGATTTCTTTTCGATTCATGTCAGAACTGAGATATTTCACCAAAATTTGACATTTCGGTCAAAATTTCGAAACATGTGTATAGGTTGTCCACAATTATTGTGTTTCAAACCTCCCCCCCCCCCCCCCCCGGCCTGCCAATAGGGGTGTTAAAAGAGTTGCCTCTTAAATCATAGGATTCACACCTAAGGAAAGATCTTTGTTCATCAACTGGGAATCAGAGAAGCAGTCTTCAAAAGCATAGTGAAGTCTAAATTGTTTTATTTCAGACTGGATCCGGACCAATTTTGATTTCCCATAGAACGTAATAACTGAAAGATTGAAAATGAGGTTAAAAAAAAAAAAAAAAAACCTCTATGTTTAATATAGGCCAGATGTCAAGTGAGATTTCAAACATCAATTATTTCTTGAAAATAGGAACTACAAGGGCAATCAAAAGTCTCAAAGACCACCCTAGGGTCCAATAATCCAGTTTGTGACATGAGGTGCAACTCACAATCACACTGGACACAGCTAACATCATGTAACTCTGGTTCATGGATGTTCTGCAAGAATGGGCAGAAAAAGATTTCCAACCGAAGTAGAACACAACTGTAAAGCAGTCCATAGTTTTCAAGGTGACTATGTGAGCCAAGGCGGTTCAGGGGTGCCTAGGCTTGCATTATATGTATAGCTTTAACAGCACATTAAAGCAACAGTGTTTAAGAAAGCAACAGTGTTTAAGAAAGCATAGATGGGGGGAATTAGTGCATAAACCACCCAAGGAAGAGAAGGGATAAAAAGAAATTATATCTCAGCTTGATTTTAGCCAATCAATCAGATCACCATACACATTGCAATTTTTCAATTACAGAGCAGCACAACTCCTTAAATTCAATCAGAAAACCAGAATAGTAGGCCCCAACACCCAAGTATACCCGCATGCCTGAGAGAAGGTTTACAAGTCCATGGTCTCATTAGTTTCATCAGTTGTCAAACTGAACAATTTTCTTTTTCTTCCCCTGCAATTCCAACCTTTATCTCATTTCATTTTGCTTTGTTTCTATGTTGCTTTATGCCTTTATTGTCAGTTTGTGGTGAATTCCCTCTTTTTTTTCCCCCAAAGGAGAGAGAGAGAGAGAGAGAGAGAGCAGTAGGTAATTCATTATTTCTACATAACTTAAGAGAATGACAACAAAATCTAACCATGAGTATGGCAACGTAGATCGATGAAACACATAGCCACGTGAGATTCGAGTTTTAGAAACCACTGCAGTTTCATTTACAGTTGCTGCAATTCCTAAGAATCATATATGGACCATCCAAGGCCTTCAATAAACATTCAATCTAGATTCAGGTAAAAGGTTTAATTCTTCTAATCCCATCAGTTTCAGTTCTATTAGCATCATTCAATTGCTACCAGAACTGAGAACACAACTTAATCATCCCAACACAAGCCCTCCACCCCATATTCATTCAACAAAATTTAGGACCCTAACCAATGAATCCAATAAATAACTAAACAAATAATGCCTATGATCTGGTTATGATCTGCCCTATATAACCTGAATAAAGAGGATCGATGTCCGCATGACATATTATAATTCATTATGTAACAGAAGGTTATCATAGAGAAAGGAAAGGCTTATACAACTGGGTTTGTAATCCTCACACAAATAAAGAAACCCAGATGCAAGAGCACAATCCTAGGAACATCGACTTGACAGCTGCTGGACAGCTCAAAATAACCTACAATGGGCTCTCAATTGGACAGGTGATAGAGGGGGCCTGAAAGTGGCCCTCAATTGGGACAGCATCCAGCTTCTTGTGGCCTGTTCATGGTTGTCCCCACACCGTGCCAGCAAATCCATGGACAACACAAGAGTTGGGATACAGCCAAGCCCATCCATGGTTCTACTCCCACATGGCTTCAGTTGTTTATTTAATATCCCATTTATTATTTAATAGAGTTAGGAAACTCTAGTCAGTTGATTCAGAGATGTTTCCAGGACTATTCCTTCCTCATTTCAGAAGTTATAGGTCGTGCTAGAATAATTAATTGAATAAAATTTCTTCAACTTGGAACCCATTCTCTCGCCTGATAATTGAGAATGGTGTATAACATGAAGTCCATTCAGGCTCCGATGACGCATAAGCATAGGGTTTAAGAAATAAGACTTGAGTTTAAAGGTTAATGCTATACTTAATGAACTGGAACAAACTATATAAGGAAAGGAAAATTCAAGGTTTAAAGGAGATAAAATTTTGGGAAGAGTTCAAGGTAAAAATATTAAATTAGACAATAAAAGGAAAAATTCGAAAAGCTTCAGTTTGAGAGCTAAAGTTTAGTGTTTAACTAGGTGATGAAGGAACATCCCAATTGAAGTTTCTAGGCATTGATCATTCAATGTATTAAAGAGATCAGGTTGTATAGTAGGGAATGTTTCAAAGCTAATTATAACCCCCACTAGGCAGATGCAAGAATCCATACAACTTTTGTACTATTAAGTTGTGTACACTATACAGGGTGTTTATGTCTAAATTCCCTGCAGTGTACAGTAGGATCCTAGTCAGAATGTGTATTGTTAGTAAACACGATAGGGGGAGTGTCCCTGTAGTAGTATCTTAGTAAGTTTCCTTCTTTTAGTACGTCACCTTTTGTAATCCTATTGTTATCTAAGTAGGTATCCTATTCCTAGTCAAAGTACAATATTCTTTTGGTATCCTAAATATATGGGCAGATTCACGATAGGAAAATTATCCTATTCCATCGTGTTCTGCAGTTCATATGCTCCTCCTTCCATCTTCAACCCTTGGTATGGACTGATCACTATTTTGTCTTCAGTTACAACCACATTATGTTTTAAGTGTTTCATCTATTTTGTTGTCTCCAAATAGAAGCCAAAAGTTAAATAGTTCAAGTAAGATCACTTAAATTCCAAAATCCTAATCTAGGTAATTGGATTCCTATTATTTAGGAGTGGCAGGAGTTAAGCTTTATAAATACAGGTGCTCAGCCAGTCTGCTGTAGAGTTCTGGCCTTCTGGGTAATGATTTTGAGAATTGTGTGGGTAGCAGCCTGTTATTGATGGCAGCTACTACTCCCCTAATACTGGTGAACAAGTGCTAAAAGCATTTCACAGATTCCAACAGCAGAACAAAATTTACATACAAGAATATCAAAGTGTATACAATCATGAGATGGGTTATTGGGAATTTGGGATGCATAATATATTTTAGCATATGATACCCCAAACATAAAAACATTTAATTACACACTAAATAAGGTTTTGTATGACTTCCCAGAACTAAACTCAGTTGCTGAGTTCGTTCCGACCCCTATTCAAAGTAACAAGACCCAACTTATGATGAAGTTACAAATTATAGAATGCCCAGCCCCTTTTGATCACAAAACAGTCAGCAAACAATAAGTGTTCTTTGGTTAATACATGCTGGAACCTTTTTCCCTTCTGAGCTTAACGATGCTTCCAACCCCTAAGGCTGTATTATGAACATTTCACTAAGGACTCAACAGAAATCAAGCCAACTTACATTTGATTGACTCTTCTTCATCCTCATCACACCACTTGTTCCAATCAACCTTGATGTAAGGAGCAGGTTTTTCATCAGACCTTAACAGTCTCTTCCACCAGCCCTTCTGCTCTTTCTGGATTGAGCAAAGTATGTTTCTGAGTCCAACATTAACTTTACTACCCTGCACAACAATGAACAGAGCTCCAACCATGAGATGTAATATAACACCTAGTCCATCCGCCACAAAGAATGCAAAAAAGATTCATTGTATTCATTCAACATAACCCCACAACACCAGTGGAACTGAACATAATCCATAAAATTTCTTTGTAGTAAGTGAACCAGTCATCACCATCTCTCTTGCATGCTTTCACATGATAAGAGAGAGTGGGAGAGATGGGGGATAAGAAGAAAGATGATGAAAAACTTCCATAGTATTCAACAATATGGAAAACGAAAAATTGATTAGAATCAAATTCTTGGTAAGACATCTGGTGTCACATGGGAAGGCTAAAACTGAAGGCACTCTCGTGAAGGGTCGTAATAAGCTTACCTCAGGAACAATTGTCCCATACAGTTCCAGACTTACGTCAAATGATTCACCTTGTGGACCAACAGCAGAGAAACTAAACAACCCCTGAGGTTCACTTTTCACCGAGACATTCTTTGCATCAGGCAAAGCAATAGTGAGGTAAACCTTATCAGAACGCTGTGCCCAAAGAACTTCTGGATGACGACTGTATACAGACAAAAAAAGCAACTTCTATCATTCTAAATTAACCAAAAATTCATATGCTAGCAAATATTTTTAACACAATCTTGTAAATGCAATCACATTGTAACATGTGGAACAACGTATTACCGCTTTTTTTTTTTTTTTAAACAATTGAGAATAGAAAAGGTTCTAGGTGCAGGAGAGCCCCAAAAGAACTACATATCAGTAAACGTCAATGCAAGAATTCCAACCCCCACCCCCAGGCAAGCGGCCCAAATGCAAACCTACCAAACCTGCTGTTGACTCATAACTCATAAGCAATTCATGTCTTATCCTAGCACTACAAACCAGGTCCTCCCTCTTCGTCCTTTTCCTTGTCCTTCTAACACTTCCAATTCATAACACATCCATTCTTTCTTACAAGTGCATTGGTTGGTCATCATAGGACATTGCTTAACCTTTCAATTCACAACAAATTCATTATTTCTTACAAGTGCATTGATTGGTCATCATAGCACATGGTTTAACCATCTCAATCAACTTTCCCTCATTTTGTTCTCTATTGGTGCTACTCCAAGAAGGGGAGGCAATTTCCGGCGTGGCACACCCAAACCTGGTGGACTAATAAACAGGCTGTAATGAGATTTGACCAGCTCGCGTAATTATGAAAAGAACCAATTATCATGGTGCCAGACCCAAAAGGCTAGTATACACCCCATTCCAAACTGAACCCACCCAACCTGCTTGATTGCGGCCCAAATACACTGAATCCATGTAAACACATCTTCTAAAATGCCTTCTTCTTATGCATAAGCAAGGTAATGTATCGGTTTATAAATTGGCTGGGCTCGGCCTTTCCTAGCCCTTTCCCCATCTAATAATCGAGCAGGCTCGCGTATGGCCCAAAGCACCCAAACTCAACCTGCCCAGAACCCTCCGGGTTGTAATACATACCTATGTTCTCACAGATTCCCTCGAGTTATTTCTGATTCTATGCTTCATTGTCTAGCTAGACATCCATATAAACAGAGTCATTTCAGGTGCAGTAATTTTATCACATGTAAGTCCCTTTTTTTTTTCCCTTCCCCGACATTCAACTCTATATCACCCTTAGCTTTAAATAGCCTTCTGAAAGAAAAGAAAGCACGTGGGTTTTAAATTGATGGGAAATTGAGGGCCCGTTTGATAATGTGCTGTCTCTATGTCCAGAAACGCCGGAAACATAAATTCACTTTTCTGGGAACAAAAACGGATTTTTAGGTGTTTGATAAACCTTGTTTTTGGGAACGTTTCTTGTAGATTTTTTTTTTTTTTTAGGGAATATAATGGAAAAATATATTGTCTAAGCCGTCGCAGGGAGTCTCTAATTTGAACCCTAATCGCCATGATTTCACCGTAATCTTCACAGAGCAAAACCTTTTTTTATCTCTCCCGTGGCTGTTTTCTGCAAGAGAAAACAAGGAGTGACCAGAAAGAGGGGGTAAAAGAAGGACGGGAAGGGAAGGGGAGAGATGCCTAGCGTCGCTGTGAAGCTCTAGTGTATTCTTCAAATTTCTCCTTCAACACCGTTTGCAGAACCGTATCCAAGCCTCTTTTGATGATAACAGCCCTTTTGGTGTTACTACGCCGCCCGAAGAATCACTCGCCGCAGCTAAGCCTTCTTTCATCGATGGTGTTGCTACCAAAGACATCCACATTGATTCTTTAACCTCTCTCTCCGTTCGTATCTTTCTACCTGACACTTGCCTCGCCGCCTCCAAATCTGAATTACATGCCCAATCTCTAAGGCAAGGGTCAGGACTTCTTCCAGGTCCTTAGATCTGGATTCCTCACATGCTTCCGTCGATGCCCATCATAATAACAACCGTCGTAACAGCTATGCCCCCTCCACATCTCCCACGCCTGTTGCCAACACGGCTGATTAGATCTGCAGGAGCAGCTATGGTGGTAGCAGCCAGACTGAGAGCTTGATTTCGAAACGAGAGACAGGAGCTTACAGGGGCTATGCACCTTCCTTGGAGAATAAGCAACATTCTTTTCGTAAGTTGCCAGTAATGTTGCAATTTCATGGTGGAGGGTTTGTTACCGGCAGCAATGACTCCCAGAACTTCGTTATCCATGGCCATCTCCCAACTCCCAATTTGTTGCAGAGAGACCGAAGCAATGGGCTCGCGTGAAGAAATCCTTCACGATCCGACGATCGATCAAGATGTCTAGAATCCAGTGAAGTTTGCCTGCCTGACATGCAATCTGACCGGCGTCATGAAGCTCCGATGATACCGCCCTAAGGAAATGCTCACAAATGAGTTGCAGACACTCATTCTTGAATGAGTTCTCCCGAACGCGAGCACTGGAATTTCGTTGATGGTAGTCGTTTCCAGAAACGCAGAAACAAGTTCAACTTGTTTCGCCTGGGGTGTTTCTAGAACCATAAATAGGTAGAAATTTCAATTTCTATTTCTAAAAACAAGTGAAACGAAGCAGTTTTGTCAAACGCTTTTTGCTCCATTTCTGTCGTTTCTGGACGCATTTCTTGAAACGTAATCAAACGGCCCTGAACTTTCACTTTTGTAGACAAATATGAAACAAAAGTGTCTCCATTGCACCTAGCTAGTCCCACGCACATGTTCTAAAAATCTCTTGACAACATGGATCAAAATAGATCTCAAGAATGAAAGTAGTCCACATCAGTGATGACAGGATTTAGAAGTGAAACCAGTAAGTGATTCAGCAAAGGGGCGAAGTGCTAAATTGAATAAACCACTCCCTTCTTCAGAGCTAAAACTTAAATCAATGCCAGCAAGGTCAGTTCATTCACCGATTCTCAAATCTTCACTGTGAATGCACGGCAGAAATAATTATTTTTCGTAGAATTAAGATTCCAGTTCAAAAGTTTTGAGGACAATCATATGAGCTCTAACAAACATTTTGTTTCATCTGCCGTCAACGACACATCGAAACACAATCGAATGCAAAACGAATTCTGTAAGGAGAAAAAAAAAAAAAAAATCTAAACAACGTATTATATATAATTAATCTTAAAAATTACTTTCCCTTTCTTTATTCTTCAAAAGCGATTTCAGTACTCCTATTAAGATACAGATTGAATTCTTGACGCCGTGAACGAAGGGACAAAGGAAAGAAACCGTGTACCTCATCACGACGAAGTGCGAAGGAGAACTTGGAAGAAACTTGGAGGTGGTAAACGAAGCAGCAGACAAGCTGCAGCCGTGGAAAGTCGGAGAGGCAACCTAGAAACGATTCCAGTCAAGAAACCCCACTGATAGGACCTTTATAGTTCATAAGGCCCCGTAGCTTTTTAGCTTTGCCGCTCCGGTTGCCCACACTGAGCAGGAGTGCATAACAGAAAAGGTGAAACGCAAGAGTGAGTCTTGAGACGACCAACCGGGTCCAAACTCCAAACGCAACATTTGTTGTGATATTCTTTGGAGGGAAAATAAGTGATGATGAGTGAAAAAAACAAAAAAAAGTGAGGTGAGTGGAGTTACTGCATTTGTGTTTTTTTTTTTTACAAAAAAAAAAAAAGAGCACCCTACAATACTGATCATAGCCATGTTCGGCAAGCGACACTTCCCCAAAGTCAATGGGCAATAGTAAACATGCCAAGACTCAAACTCACAGTCAGCCAACTAGAGCAACAATGGGTTAAGGGCATTTTCACCATTAGACTATCAAACACATTGGTAAATTGGAAGGCAACATGATCATGTGAGGAAGAGATAATAGATAGATATGGTGGTGCTATAATACCCTAACCTGGTGGCTCAGGGACCTGTAGGCAGTGTTTGGTGACCAGGAGGAGAAAAAAAAAAAAGTATATTTGGCAACATTATTAAAAACACACACACACACACACACAAAACAAAACAAAATACAAAAACAATTTTTGTATTTTCTTATCTTTTATTTGTTGGCACGATTTTTTTCAGGACAAAAGCAAACTTCACCATTTTCAAGGTGAATTTTGAAATTCAAAATATAATCTTCTCTTGGTTCAAAACATACCAAGCACAAAGATGAATTCTAAAACCATGAAAAAAATACAATCGTTTGTGCTTTTTTTTTTTCCCCTTATCTTGGCTACCAAACACGGGCATAGTATATGGTGGCTAAAAGGGTGAAGGAGTTGCTATAAGCGGGGTTTATAAATCCATAATTGGGCTCAAATTGTTTGTTGGAGTCGATTATCTAAAACCTTCAAATCAGATCTACCCAACCATTTCAATTAGGATACGTTTGATACATATCGACATAAAATGGTTGATCTAATTTTAAATTAATCTTTTTCGTTTTTTTAGGAAAAAGACTGGTTATGCGGTCAGTACATCCGAATGTGTTTATTTATCTCCTCATCCCTTGAGAAAATACCTTATACCCCTCCCATTTCAGTATTTCTATTGGTTGAGCTGCTAGCTCTAAGAAAATCGATGACATACCTAAATCTCTTCATTTTTGTTTTTGTTTTTTTTTTTTTGTTTTTGTTTATTTGTTTTTTTTTTTTTTTTTAATCATTGGTTAAGGGACTTTGGAATCTTTATGTATTATTTGGAAAACATCAATATAGCAATATAGTATCAAAAAATGTTTTACAGGGTAACTATATCTATAAATTAGAATCACATTTTTTTTTTTTAACTTGTAATGAAGAAATAATCTCCACACGTGAGGAGATATAGCCCTTGATTAGCATTGAAAAAAGAGAAAAAAATGTGTATTTCCAATCCATTTGTGAAAATAATGGACAATAGGCATAATGTCCTTCGAAATTAAAATAAAAAAATAATTCCACGCCATCTAATGGTCGGTTTACATGTCTGTGTTACAATATGAGGAAATCTTTTCACTTTTGTTATGTTTTGTTGTTGTTGTTTTTTTTTTTTTCACGACAAAGTTTGTATCCATCATTAATAGTAGGCTCTATACGGATTCATGAATTAAATAATTAAAGACAAGGCAGCGGTAGCGAGGATTCAACAAATGGGGCATATGCCAAGATATTTCCAGTTGGATTCTCACTGTCACTCACCGCCCACTGCAAAGGATTTGGATCCGAAATATTATTTCAACTTTTATTTTCTTAAGGCCACAAATAAGTAAAACACCCCTTAGGGTTTGTGCAACCTCCAGCTCGTCCGTTGTAGAGAGGTTTTCCGTCAAATCTAAGATATAATGATCCTTATGCCAAAACACATGAGATGATGAAATGACCACCAAGGAGATCACAGTTTGGACTAGGGGTGTCAATTCCTAAACCGAACCGGTAAAACCGGCCGGACCGAACCGATAACAAACCGGACCGAACCGAACCGAAGCCTTATTGGTTCGGTTCGGTTTCAAGTATTGTAACCCCAAAACCAAACCGAACCGCACCGAAAACCGGATGAACCCGAAACCAAACCGAAACCGGCTCAAAACCCGGACCGAAACCGAAACCAAACCGGTAAGAAACCGAAACACTCCAAAATTCATTAAAAAAATTAAAATTTGAATAGTTTTGTATACATTTGTATGGAAAATCGAATTCAAACTAGACCAAAAATCAAAACCAACCCGGTTACAAATCGATTTAAGAAATCGAAGTTCAACAATTCATCATTTGGTTGTTTCCTAATGGCTCCATACCGGTTTAAAAAACCGATCCAAATCGAAATGAACCTAATAAATCCAAACCGGTACCAACCCGAACCCAAACCGCACCGAAACCGACACCGGACCGAAACCGATAAATCCTTATTGGGTCGGTTTCGGTCACTTCCAAACTCACACCGAAACCGGTGGAACCGGACCGAAACCGCACCGACCCGGACCGTTGACACCCCTAGTTTGGACCAAGGGTGTAAAAAAAGCTCGAATAACCCGAATCAGCCCTAGTCTGCCTTGAGCCTGAACAGGGCTTGGGCTGAGATTTCAGCCATAGGATGAGTTAGGGTTTTGAGATTTTCAGGCATGAGGCAGAGTTGGGTTGGGCTTGGGTTGAGGTCTCAACCCAACCCGACCGAATCCAACCCAATCATGTGTATTAAATATATAATCATATAAATATGTTAATAATTTTGAATGGGTACTTATAAAAAAAGATATTTCGTTTTCCACAGTCTACACATATATGAAAACTTTGGTCTTTGGCTTCTGCAATGTATTAAGATCAAACAACCAAGTAACTAATAGTATTAGGTTGGAATGGATTGGGTTAAACCTGGCCCAATCAAGGTTGGGCTTAACCCGACAGGATTGGGCTTGGGCTGAGTTATTCCAGCCTGACCTAGTCCATCAGGGCTGGGCTTGGGTTGAGTTAAAAGAGACTTTAGGGTTGGCCCATTGATCCCCTTAGTCTGGACTCTGGACTCTCCTTTGTATTCACCGCGTGGGCCTCGTGGCTTATCGCTGAAAAAAAAAAAAAGAAAATGGGACGGAAATGATATTCAAATGACGAGGAGGTTATCACAGTATCACGCCGACTGAAAACACCCTAAAATTTAATGTAACGGCTCGATTGTTATATGTGAGAATTCATGATAGTTACGTCTCGACAAGAACCAAACCAACCTGATATTCACTCGAACCAGAGCTGTTTGAGACTGAAGAATGTGAAAAGAATGTGAAGAGACTCGAACAGAGAGCAAGGAACAGGGGCCATACAAGAGAAAGAAATGTTCGAGTTATCTTTAATGGCAGCAGCAGCAGAACACTAGACGTCGTCACACCATACTGCTGTGGATCTATCGTCTATTTTTTCGCCGCTCAGGATTGATATATTTTGCAATTTTATCAAGGTCTCTATTATATTGCTTTAAGCGAAACCCTAGCGAACATTCTTGATCCGTAAAAGAGCACCGAAGCAATGGAGATCGATTCGGTAACGGAAAAGACGTTGAAGCAGAAAGCTGAAACATTGCAGGCATTGGCTGCTGGTCCTCTTGCATCTTCTGTTGCGAAGCTTTCTGGTTCTTCCAGAGGTATTCCTTCAGAAAGAGACTTTCATTTCTTTCGCAACTTCGACGAATTCAAAGTTCCAATAAAAGGAATCGCTGAGAAATCTGAATCTCTGTTGAAAAATATTGGTTCATCCACTCATCTGTGGGGCAAGCAGATGACTTACCCCGAAGATTCAGAAGAAGCTTATGACTGGCTAGTTAGTGTTAGCGACGAGGTCATTGAAAGATGTGATGTTTCTATTGATGAATTTCACATGCTGAGGAAGAAAGAAGAGGGAGGCATGGGAGGTATCAGTTCGATAAACTCTGACGACGGGTTTCAGTTGGTTTATGGGAAAAAGAAGATGGGAGGCAATCGCAGTATGGAGAAGAAAGATGGGCACGATCCGAGTTCTTTGACGTCAGTGAATGTGGCTTCAAAGGACAAGAAGACGACAGGGGCAAAGCCACGCCTGCCTTTCCATATACCAACTATTCCTCGACCCCAAGACGAATATAAAATAATGGTTAACAATACGAACCAACCGTTCGAGCACGTTTGGTTGAAGAGGAGTGAGGATGGGAGCAGATTTATACATCCTTTGGTTAGTTGTTATTTAACACCTTTGTACTCAATGCATGAAGTAGGTTTCTCATAAGGAGTATTCTTCGTCAAGATGGTTGTATCCCTTTTCCTAATTGATGTTTCTACTGATGACATCTTCCTGAAAACCATGAAGAAAAATCTTCTTTGCTAGCCAGTTCAGGGTTTATTTATTTCAAATGAATACATCCACTTGTCTTCTACCTGTGGCCCTCACTATGTTTGCATCTGAACTATTACATAGGTCTTTCGTTCAATCCTTATTAATCAAGTTTTGTTTTGTATTTTATTTTTTTTAATTAAAAAATCCCATAAGATTTTATTTTGAGTAAAGGGTAGATACAGATAAATTAGCATGCGCTGACCACCTTCACTGTACAAGCTTCGGTATTGAATTTACGGGGAACACACAATTTATTTGTTTAGTCACTGCTAATGTCAACATCTGGAAATTATTTGCAAGTATGAGGAATGCTTATATGTCTGGACCCTCCTCCTTTTCTCCCTTTTTTAGCATGAGGATATGTACCTTTTTTTTTTTTTTTTTTTTTTTTTTTTTTTTTGGTAGAGGTGCAGATTAAATTATACTATTTAACCACCCAATTGAGTTATCTAGTTTACTGCTTACTCTAATACACGTTCTTCAATCCAATCATTAACTGCATTGACCTTTGTATACCTTGTCTGTTACTTTTATCCTCTATGCTTACTCCTACTCAACATCTATAGCACATGCAACTACATAGATTTGTCATTTACATGCTATCTACTATCCTTTGTGCGAATACAGAATTATGTAAAGCATTACTGCATGCTACCTCTTAGCTGTATGATTACTTACGATTTGTTGAAACACCTTAACGATCCAACTGGAGTGTCTAAATGCTTGAGTTTGAAAAATATGTTCTTCCTTTCACCTTCCCCTTCTCCCTGATTCTACTTTATGTGAATAATACGTCTCAATAGTCCTTCAGCTTCCTTTAGAAGGCCAGTATGATAATGGATCTGAGAACTTTGATTTTATTACTTCTGGAAATGGTTCATATAGTAACATACAAACATCCTTTTTTCCCTTGAACATCCATTAAAATATTGTTTTCCAGTTTACCAGCGGCCATTACGGCTGTAATGATTTTTATTTTTGGGGGGTTTAAGGATATTGTGCTGACTATCTATTTACATAATTATCTGGAAATTCCCTTATCAGTTAAGGAATGGATAAATTATAGGGAAAATTACATGATTACCCACTTTTAGATGTATCTTTTCAAAATTACCCATCAAAAGTTTCAGTTAACAAAAATACTCAAAATTAGGTTTCCCTTTACAAAATTACCCACTTAAAGTTTAAGTAAATAAAAAAATCCAAAATTGAGTTTGGGTTTACAAAACTACCCACTCAAATTTTTAGTAATAAAAAAATACACATTATATGTGGAAGATGAAGAATCACTATTTTGGGTGGTTTTGTAAACCCAAACCTGATTTTGAGTATTTTTGTTTACTGAAACTTTGGGTGGGTAGTTTTGTAAACCCAAACATAATTTTGGGTATTTTTGTTAACGAAAACTTTTTGTGGGTAATTTTGTAAAGGGAAACCCAAAAGTGGATAATCATGTAATTTTCCCTAAATTCTATTTGTTGATTGGACATGATTAAATGATTTATCTTTGGTTTAATCTTTATTTTACTTGTTCAGATAGGGCTGGCCTGCCATTGCTCTTTCTTATGCTTTATTGTTTTCCTGTTGCTGCTTTAAGATTTGTTGCTTACTATTTGCCTTGAATTTTGTTTTTTCTTATGCTAATTTTCCCTGTTGCTGCTTAAGATATGATGCTTACTATTTGCCTTGAATTATTTCCTTGTGTCAATTTCAATTTAATCTACTAGTACTAATAAATTTCTTTTTGCCACATCTTAGTGCTTATATCTTATTTTGAAATGTACAGGAGGAGCTCTCTGTATGTGATTTTCTTGCTAGAAACACCAGTGATGTTGAACCAGTAAAACCGCTCCCTATAGAGTCTACCCTTTTTAAGCTTGTTGAAGAAGTCAGAGATTTGAAGGAGTTAGCTGCTAAGTTGCG
>NC_056564.1:11276825-11390931 GCF_013358625.1 Macadamia integrifolia | reverse complement strand
GTATCGGTGGAATCCGACACAGAGAATGGGAAGGGAAGAAGAAAGATGGGGAAGGAATAGGATCCTTCAGCTCTGATACCAAGTTGATGGAGAACCCTTAGTTGATGGAGAACCCTTAGGGAAGGGAGGGGAAATCAGAGTAGAGAGGGGGGGAAGGAGAATCACACTCAACACATTCATTCAATAATCAAATCGCTCTCTAAATCTTCAATCGATTACAACTAATATATAGGAAAATAGGAACATGAATTTAGAAACTTAACTGGAATGAAAACTAGCCTAACTAGGAAACAACTATAAAAAGGAAACCAAAGCAAGGAAGTAAATCCTACTCCTACGTTCAAATCTGAAAAATAAAAGCATGAAATAAAATACTAAGTAAACTACTAATTTTATTTTCAACCCTTATTGGACCAAAACCCTGGGCTTGACCGGTTCTTCTTGGCTCTTGGCTTCCAAAATCGGTCATGCTAGTCCAACCAAGAAAGGGCAGCCGTATCTGCATCAACAATACTTCTACTTTTTATAAAAACAAGCAAGAGGAACACATGCCATATGATTTTGAGTTATAGAAAACTTGGTTTTTGCCTCTTTGGGTCAGTGGTGATGTAATCGCTTGGACCTGTGGTGATGCAGCTCCAGCCCTATTGTGGTGAAGCAATAGGACAAGATTGGTGGCAATGCCCTTCCCACAGGTCTACTGGTGATTCTAGGTCACATTCCTTTTACTTCTTTCACATGTTTTAAAAAGAAAATATCGATTTTTTTATATTGGTTTGTCCCTATATGATATCCCGTTGCAAATGATCTCTCGTGCTTTACTGGTTCGCGGTCAATTCTGCATTACTCACGCCCTTAACAAAGATACAGGTAAAGATAGAATAGTTGACCCCAGATAGCTGGAATGAAATTGCATTCAACTGCTTGAGCTGTATCTCACTTTATCTATTATTCATTATTATTTATTTCATGCCCCTCAAATACTGTTTTGGTTCACCTACAGTGTTTCTACTCCCAACAGAAATAACATGATGGCAGCAGTGGAAATCAACTATAGAGGATCTGTAATCTACACAAAGAAATTAGTACGATGATTTTTCACCATCATGTCAAGTAGATTTGAAGAAGAGGATACAGCATGCATCGTAATCCATTAACAAATCAAAGGAGAAGATATAGGTCTTACCCCACAAAGAAGCGCAAGGCTGGCTGTTCCTGGTCCAAATTTAAAAGTGCCCCTTCATTCTCTTTTAGAATTGACCCCAGGATCTCCCTCAAAAGAGCAGGTAACTGTGCAAAGAGCCATAGTACTCCAAGGTACTTGAGAATGCCTCTTAAAACCTTTTTAAGAGCAACTAAGGGAACCCATCCACCACCATACCCTCCATCATCCCCAAGCCCAATGAAAGCTGTGTTAAATTCTCCTCTCATATGAATAGGGACGCTAGTGACAGGTGATCTACGTAAAGGTAATCCTGAGCCAACAGATGCTAAATTTTGGGACGCCAAAAGAGCATTGCCTACGCGGGTTATACCAGGTGCCTGATTTCCAGCCATTGGAGTTGATCTAGATATTACACCAGAACCGGTAATATTAACCCGGCTTCCGTTGGTTGCTGAAAGATGGGAACCTGAACTTTGGTTTGGAATGCTAGAGTTTGTAATTCCAACTGTCTGTTGATTGGCAGAGAAATTAGGTTCTAACCCATTCAATTCCTGAGCTACGTGCTCCATAATGAAAGGCCGAAACTGTGGACATGGCAAAGAACCCCCAACCTCGGGCCCACCCTTTGGTGGTGTTGCCGGCTGTAGCCAAACCTGATCGCCAGCAAAACAGCGCATGTCAACTGCAAAGTGTTTACGATAGATTATGCGTATCCAGTAGGGACCACGGAGTACAACAGAGACATCAATGGGCAACAGTGAGCTAGGAACGATTCCTGGGCCACCTCTCCCAGCAGCAGCTAACATCGTGGTTGCATGAAGGTTGTGACTCCCAAGAGGACCAACAACTGTACTTGTAACGGGATTCCCGACTGGAACAGATGCAGCCTGAGTAACATTTAGAGATGAACTGCTTGGCATCACTCCCTGATTTGGTACAAAACCATTCTGCCTAGGGATAGCAGGGGGTGCAGAAGTTACACCAGGGGCACCAGAAGCAGGACCAGCCCGTGCAGGTCGAGTTGCAGCTGCTAGAGAAAATAATGGCCCTGCAGTCAGCCGAATGCAGTCCAAAAGGGATGCCACCTCAGCTCCATTAATAAAATCCTCCAGAAACTGTAGAAAACAAGGGGCAAATGCTCAATAATAGTGCTGGACCTGCTGAGTAGTTAATGATAAATTGTTTCCATCACACATAATATCACCGAATTAGGAAAAGAAAATCAATAGTCAAAAAATTCCCACCAACAATCTTGAGTCTTACAGCAAAACCATTGCCTTATAAGCAATCATTGTGTCTGAATAGCACTCTGAGGTTATTCACATTTAATCCTACCAAGTATTTTGGATTACAGGCCATACACAGCTGCATTACATAAATTCAATAATTGATTTTGGAGAGACAAAAAATTCCCATATAATATGAATATATATATATATATATATACATATTATATGGTGCATCTTGTTGTAACCAAAGTGGCAAACTTAGAAGTTGTAACCTTCTCTTCATTGCCTGTCTTATTCCCAAGTACTTTACATTGGGTGAAAAAATGTTTTCAAAATAATTTGAAAGGGATTCATCATTGTCATTCTCAAGGGTTGTCAAACATGCTTTTTGAGTTCACAAGCGAAATAATAGGTTTTACCCTCATTGAAAGAAAAAGTATGCCATACTAAAAGTGCAAGATAGCAAGGTTACAACTTTTTCACCAACTTTTGGCAATAAAAAGAATGTTACAACTTCTCCATTCACAACTTTATAGTGTTTTTCTTTCCGATAAGGGAGTTGTCTGAATGACACATCTATAGGTGTATTAAGAACTTGACACCTTCATTTAATTGTCCCTTGTCTTATTCTCAAAAGTACTTTAGACAGGGATATAAAAGGGTTTTCAAAAAAAAATACGTTGAAAGTGACATCATTGTGTCATTATCAAAAGATGTCATTGTCATGCACATTTTCGAGTACATATGAAATTACACTGTTATCCTTGTTGGAAAAAAAATTGTGTATTATACTAAAAGGGCAAAAAAATAAGGTTACAAATTATTTGACAGCTTGAGGGGTGTCAAAAAGAGAATCCCTATATATGAACATGCCAATTTCCAGAAAGCTCAATTGACACCATGACCCACTTTCCACCTTTGTAGGCCAGGGTCAGTAGCAATACCTTGGAGCCAGACAATACAAAAGGAATCACAATCATAAGTATGAATATGAGTGCTTAATATTTGAAGCAATTGTGAGAAAATCAATATTTACTATCTCATTTGTTGGGAGGTTGTCTTTAAAAAGTACTTAAATTAATATTCATCGTGTGTGTGTGTGTGTGTGTGTGTGGGGGGGGGGGAGGGGGGGAGGACAGACCTTTGTATGTGGCCAAAGCTGTTCTGGAGAAACATGCATTGTGCATCCATCTTTTCCTGATTCCCACTCAACAACAAAGCGTGCCACCACCCCAGAAACAAAACTAAACCACAAACTCATAAGACCAACAGCTTCTATCCTAAATTGCCTCCTCATCTGTTCTGATATCTTATCAGTAATGTCAGCAGTATCTTTGGCTATAGAAGATGTTATGTTGTCGAAGTTTGCATTGATTTCCTCCAGCTTATCATCTGCTCTTACTCCAAGCAGTCTCCGCATTCCAAGAGCAAACAAACGAGCATTAGAAAGTCTTTGTAAATCAGCAACTAATTTTTTAATGCTATCATCCTCAACAGACCTATAACTTAGGATAACACCCTCCGAATCATAGCAAATATGGGAATCCATATCGGTTGTATTGGCCATACAAACACCAGAACCCCATGCCGTATTCATACTTCCCTTTTGAAGTTCCCACAAGTCCCTAAAGTGTTGATCATTTATCTTGACATCCCAATACAAGCTTCCAGGTCTTCCAAGTCGCAAGCAAATGTGTTGCCATGAATCTTCTCTGGCAAAAGGTAGTCTGAACCACAAGTTTGAGGATGGAGTTCGCAGACCCGCCTCTTCAACATATGGAATGTCAAGAGCATCCATCTGACTAGTAAGTCGAGCATGCTTGATGCAGAGAGAGCAATGCCTGACCACATGAAGAAGAGATGTAACATATATGTTAGAAGGTGCGCTCCCCTTATTTGCTTCAGCTATAAGATTCCCATATGTAAACCCCTCAGGTTTACTCATCAATTCTGATGATCTGTGTGCTTGTGATGCAGGAGGATGCCTAGAATCTGATTCTGAGATTTTCATCCTCTTACAAAATGGTGAAGTGTCTACTACCCCTTGAAGTGAGGGAATGAACTTCAATATATCGGAAACTGAACGCTTTCTTCGGTTTTTCTCATTTTTAGGTGGGACATCAAGACTAGTGTTATGACAAGTCCCAGATTCTGGTGTGTCGCCTTGAAAAAGAACATCGGTCAATCAAAATTAGTGAGAAAAAAAAAAGTCAATCCAAAATGAAGAACGCATAAAACCCAGTTAAAACAATGTAAAATTTCAGTGCAGGCATCTTACATACGGGGGTGGTATTCCACGAGCTCGATCTAGCAGCTCTAGAAGATGCGGCAAGGTTAGGTAAGCTTCTAACCCCATTTAGCTTCATGATTGCAGTCGCTTGAGAGCCAGTTGGTCCTAACAGAGATAACATTCGTGATGAGCGGCTACCAGAAACTGCCTCCTTCGAAGACTCATTCAGAAGCCTCACCTGACCTTCATCCATAGCAGAAGAAGGGCTGGCTTCCACTGATTGTGAAGATCCAAGAGAAGTCAAATCCTGTTCAGATTTTGCAGATGACAGTTTTTTTATCGATGGGCTTCTTACTGGACTATTGGATTGTATTACGCCCTTCATATTGTTTGATGGATACATGGAACTATTAAAATGGGGACCAACAGAAGAAGATTTTGAAACATTATTAATCTGAGGATGTTGCAAACCTCCTTCCCACTTAGGAGAGGAAATTCCAGGTTTTATGCCTAGATTGGACACTGGAATAGAGCTAAAATTAGAAGCAGGAGATGAATTAAATGATACAGAATGACGAGTATAAACAGGATAAGGAGGTATTGATGTCCCTTTCTCAAACTCAAACACTTCATTAACCACTGATGAAAAACTTGACTCAAGAGGGCATCCACCAAACTCTGCAGAAGCATCTAGACCAAACTCAGAAAGAAGGCCATGCTCAGCAGTCTGATTGGAGCCTACAGCATTAGGCAATGAAGAAAGTACTTGTTCCCAATCAAGAAGACTTAAGTTCATTTCATCCTCTAGTATATGCAAGTGACCGATGTCAATCTTGTTGAAGCGTATAACATGATTGGAGTCACAGGTATGGGATCTTCCAGATTGATCTGGCTGCGTCTCAAGCAGTTTAAAAAGCAGTTTGAAGTCCTTATCAAGTTGCATCAGAAGAAAATAAGAGATACCACACTGTGGGAACCCCATCAGCAATGAACCTGACCCACTCAAGATGGTCTTCGGTATTTTAACTGCAGCTAAACCTTGTTCATACACCTGCAAGAATCAAATGTTCTGCTTGTTATATTTGCACATTATGCAACAGGGAAGCATATAAAGAATGGGAATCCCTTTATAGATATTGTCTGAGGGTGGGTTTAGACACCACAACAATTTGAAGATCCTAGCTAAAGGATCTCAAACCAACAATCAATGTGAATATTTATGTCAATGATCCAATTTACAACTACTTTGTGGTCATATTTTTTTTTTTTAGCATCCATACCATATGACAAATTGGAAAGGTAGCACGAATAGGACAAAGTCAAATTTGGCCTGGAAATTGGGGGATATGCCCACTTGGAACCATCTAACAACAGAATGTGAACACAATGGCTTTAAGTAAATTAATAATAAAAAAATCTCATACACATCTACGAACTTCTGAATGACAAGGCGAAAGCAATTACACAAGAAAATTCAGAAATTCATATCAGATCTCCGTGGAGAGTAGAAAAGATTTCTTACAATTCAAACTGGCAGGTCAAGAAATGAGGAGACAACTGACAAGTAAGTACATGAGATACAAAGCAAGGTTTTCAAAGTGTCAAATCAATGGCTAGGTTTCTACCAAAAAAAAAAATCAATGGCCAGGCATTTTATTTTGAGCTGAAGCATGACTAAAAATGATGGTATTTTTAAATTAAGGGATAAGTGGATAACATACTGGTAGCAATAAAGAGCCAAAAATATGCATGTAAGACTTTTCTTCTTTCTTTTTCCAATAAATTGGGGGGGGGGGGGTGGTTTCCATTGTTAGGGGGAGATTTCTCCAAAGTCCAAACCCCACACCCCCTCCCCCCCACCCACACCACCAAAATAAATAAATAAATAACTCTGTCCATCAACAGTTTCATCGACAAGGCGGAAGCCCTCAAAAGTCCATTGCAAAGCTAGCAAAAGCCTGAAAAGCATCTCCAATAGTGCCAAGGCCATCTGACCTAAAGCTTCATTCTTCAACAAGCTTCTTCAGTGAGAATGCCTTGATGGCCAGCAACATTGGAACAGAAACTCAGAAGGAACAATAGTTATTGAACTCACTCACAAATCCTATTAAGAGCTTTATAATGATCATCCAAAAGAATGGCACAGCCATCAGAAAATGAGATAATTGCAGGGCTTTCCTTCAAATGCAGAAATTCTCTGGGGTTCTTTAATCTCCACTCCATATCACCAAAATTCTAACAGAATGCGTCCATTTCCTGAAGAGTTGGTGACCATCACTGTAAACTGCTTTCAGAGACTTGTCTTCAACCAGCCAACCTTTTTCCAATTTAACAGCAATGATGTACTTATGAGCCGAGGGAAAGGTATCATATTTTGAGTTTCTTGTTTCCTAGTGCTAAATGGCATAGGAAGTCACCACATTTTGCACTATTTTATCCATTAGCAAAACTGTTTTATAACCTCTTTTTTTTACTACGGAAAATACATCTACAATGCTGACTTGAATTATGTGAACAAGGTTCTTCTATTTCTTCTTCCAAGGTTGTAGCATATGTTTCCAATATGAATTTAATTGAAGTGTTGCCTAGGCATCTTGGGGCATGGACCAAATTGTGCATAAGTCATATGCTACCAGTATGTCAATCACCTAGGTTCAACTAGATGATGACTTGAGTTGCAACTAGCAGACCACTTGTGGTCAACCATTTGGGACTCATGACACTTTTTTTCTATTAAAACCTTGTTCTTCTAAATGACTGCAATCCACTGGCAAAAAACATGGTTGTTTCACTCTTTCTTTTGGCATTCATTAGTGCTGGTTTTCTAGTATTATGTTTAATGTAAGATTGGTTCACAAGTGATCCAATCCCAGGTAGGATCTTTAGTAAATTCAATAAAAATCAGATAGTATGAATAAAACAGAAATAAGAGAATGAAGGGAAGAATGTGGGTAGGGGAATAGGTTGGGTCGAATATCTCACTCTTCCCTAGGGCATCTCACCCATGCTGTCTCTCACAGCATTGCATCTCACAGTTTTTCAGCACAAAACTTTCTTTTTTTTTTCTTTTTTTTTATTTCATTCATTCAAATTCATGTTTAATGTTGTAGCCCCTTACAAACTTATATAGAAGACTCAAAACTTACTCAAACACTAAAAAGGAAAGGCCTAACCCAATCCTTAACTAATTGGGAAACCTAAACTGATTAGAAAACTGAAATAACAAAGAAGATAGACTCAAAACATGATTCTAACTAAACTAACGAATTAAATCTCGCTTTCCTACTTTCTACCCATATTTTAGGTCCATTAAAATGGCTCATTACAAAGAAAACTCATGGGATCAAAGACCCATCACATACATAACCCAACACAAGGCTTATTTGCAATAAAATAAGCCCATCCAGTGACTTATCTGCATCAATTCGCCCTCTCTTAGACGAATTTTGTAGAGTGTGAAGGTGATTATAGCATGGTGCATGTCCCTCTTTAAGCCGTAGAAAAATTTAGTTTGCTCTTTGATAATAAGGATGCAGTCTAGAATGTGAGGAACTCGATCTTCAAAATACTTTAATGGGATGACGAACTCCACATGCTCAACCTCAACACCGTCGGATATGTCTATAGGGTCATCAACATATGCACCTTCAACCTCTTCAAACTCTGGTGCAACGTCGATCTCGTCGGGTAATTCTTGGTGGTCGTTTACAGTCAACTCGATTGTCTCTGCTTTGAATCCCTCAACATAGACCTATTTGGGAGGACAATTTATTTCTTGTTGTACCTCCTTCAAATGGTCTTGGTAGCATCCTTTGGAGGTAAAAGGCAGAAGAGACCAAACTGGGCATCAAACTTTTTCTCAAGAGCAATCATACGGTCTGATAATCTCATCACCTACTTGTAGAGATCGCCTATGCTAACCATGGTAGGCTCTGATACCAAATAATGTTAGATTGGATCATCCCAGGTAGAATCTTCAGTAAATTCAAGTAAAAATCAAATAATATGACAAATAGTATGAAAAACAGAAATAAGAGAATGAAGAGAAGAATAGGGGTAGGAGAATAGGTTGGGTCGAGTATCTCACTCTTCCCTAGGGCATCTCACCCATGTTGTCTCTCACAGCATTGCATCTCACAGTTTTTCAGTACAAAGCTTTCTTTTTTTCTTTTTTTTTTTCTTTTTTTTTCATTCATTCATATTCGTGTTCAATGTTGTAGCCCCTTCCAAACTTATATAGAAGACTCAAAACTAACTCAAACACTAAAAAGGAAAGGCCTAACCCAATCCTTAACTAACTGGGAAACCTTAAATGTTTAGAAAACTGAAATAACAAAGAAGATAGACTCAAAATCATGACTCTAACTAAACTAATGAATTAAATCCCGTTTTTTGACTTTCTACCCATATTTTAGGCCTATTAAAGTTGGCACATTACAAAGAAAACCCATGGAATCAAAGGCTCAACACATACATAACCCAACCTAAGGCTTATTAGTAATAAAATAAGCCCGTTAAGTGACTTATCTGCATCAACGTTCTTCCCTTTGGTAGTCTTATTTCTATTTTATCCATTTGACATGTTTGTCTATTTTCTTTCAAAAAAAAAAAAAAAAAAAAAAAAAAAAAAAAAAAAAAAAAAAAAAAAAGCTATAGCCTGAACATCCTAGGGCTTCAAGGTTTTTAGCAATTGAGTACGCCTTTGAGTCAACAAAGATTGTATCAATCACTAATCTCTTCTCACCAATGCAGAAACCTGGAGAAATTATCCTAATAATGTTAAGAGTAAAGAGAACGAGTGTAACATTGTTGGTGGAAGCATTTGAGAAGGATGCTAAAAGCGAGAAGGAAGTTTAGAGGTCAATTATAGCTAAAAACGTTGGTGCTTTGATATACTGATTTGAAAGAACGATGAACAATCCTGGTAGATCTATAGTGATTTGAGAATTTATGAACTGACAGAGGAACAACATATGAGATCGCTTCAGAAGGAACATAGGATATGGATGTATGACCTGGCTATGGAAATTTTTTTTTTTTTTGGGGGGGGGGGGGTGTAACAAAAGAAATTGGGATGAAAACAAAAACAAAATATTGTGTACAAGTATGCACAGAAAAGGAACATTAACTGTATTTCCAGCTTAGTGTTCCCTTTCCGGAGAGCAAAACACGTATAGTTAGCAAAAGGCAATGGATAAATAAAAATGTACCTTAAGGCCTAAAAACCTGCCAATTGATGCATATAGGTGTAAAACACTTCTGCCTCTCAAGTCAATAAATACTTCTGCCGCAGCCATGCTACCCTGGTTTAGAGCTTCTTCACAATCTAACACGGCAGATGGCATGAGAATATTTCCGGAAGCTTGGAGAAGAAAACGTCCATTCCTACAATTCCAGAAGAAAGTAAGACATCAAATTAGAACATGAAAATGGACATGAACACCAGAATCTACTTCAACACAATACTTCAGAACCTGACCCTAAAATGGTGCAAAATGGAACCCAGGTCTAGTCAACCTCCTTTTCTTTCTGACCAATGGGTCATAGCAGATTTACCCAATGATAACGGCAATTGATATTTATAGCATGCATAAAGTTCTTTTTATTGTCTTCTAAGGGGATACTTTATATATGGGAAGCCAAATGAAATAGACTTCTCTATTGATGGGTGACTGGGCCAGCAAGGGATTTAATTATTCTGGGTTCACTTTACGGCTGTCTTCAGTTGTTCAGACTTGGGGAATGAATGTACTTTTCTTAGTGAAAATTGTACTTGTCGGAAGTTATTTTTTAACTTTATGCAGTAGCAATATTATAATTGGCCAACCCCATTTAGTTGGGATAAGACTAAGCTTTGTTGTTGTTGTTGTTGTTGTAGTAGCAATATTGTAATTAGAGGTGAGGTTACTTCTGTATTAAGTGACTTCTAAAGAAAGCTACTTCTCAGTTTCTTGAAGAAACTATCTTTTAAGCTCGTTCTTTGCTTCTTAAGTAAGCCACCTCTAGCTTCTTTATCATTTCTTTTTTCTTTTCTTTTTTTTAACAATAATTTATTCATATTGGCAACAAAAGTACAGAAGAGTATATAATCCTAGAGCCTGAAAACAACTAAATTACTTCTTTAAAAGAAATATCATCAGGACCAAGGCCCAAGAGCCAATCTGAAAACAATTACATTACTCCTTAAAAAGGAATACTATCCCCATAACAGAGCACAGGTCTCATAACACCTTGCTTTTCCAATTAATTAGCCACTACATTTGTACTTCTTGGTATCCACTGGAAAAGTATCCAGATCCTTCTTCTACATCCCATTATTGTTCTCCTGCCAACGGAAATGTTGGTGTGAAAAGAGTTCTGTGGAACTCTACTATTACTGCTCAGATGTCATATCAAGAACAAATTACAGAGGTGAGATCTCCACTCTACGATGCCTCAGACTTGAGATTCCCTTTCCCCATTCAACTCTCTTGCTGTGTGATATCTAACTGCAACCAGAATAGGGCCTTAACCTACAGCCAGTTATTGAATCAGGTTGTTCTTGTTCACTTGTGCTCACTCTTTTGATCTGCTACCAGTTGTGCTTGATAGAACCTTGAGTGCGACCCCTCGCCTGAAATTTCAGGCCCAGCCAACAGCTGTTGAAGGAGTTCCTCCATCATATAGTCACTGGTTTATGCCTCCTGTAACGCCTTTAGGCAGGAGACAATCCCTTCTTCACTCCTCTTTTTGATATCTTTAAAGTTTAATCCCTTTAGCGTTCTCACCAATATTAACCCTACCTTTTGATACAGATTAATTTGACTGGTTGGACTAGAATGACCGCCTTTGAATGCAAAAAACCAAGAAGAAAACCGCTCCAACCCATGGTTTTTGGAATTAGTTTATTTCTTTTGTCTTTTATTTCCTTTGGAAGAAAACAACTCCTATTGCTTTCCAAAGTACCTTTTTAAGATTCTGTTTAATTTACCAAATTGCCACTCCCTTTGTAATCTTCAGTAACAGAATTGCCATCATTCTTTAATACTTGGCTATTGTACACTTTGGCCCATAGCGAACCCAAATAGGGTTATGCAACCCAGGTCCCCGCATCACCAATCATGTTTCTTATTAGAGATTAAATAGAACCTAGACCACAGATCCTCAAAGCTGAAAGAATGTCTCTGCACCAAACATCCTCCCAAAATCTCCCACTCTCCCAACTACATCATACCTGATTCAACAAAGAAAGATGGTAGGAGGCAACTTATGCTCTTCCAGGGGCCCTCATTGTGACGCTGCTCACGATTGTGGTCTCTGAACCTCCTTTATCAAACAATATTTTGATCGGGGATCACAAGGACAGCACAACGCTTGGGGGTTCATTTTGGAACCTCAATACACATTTAGCTAGAAGAGAGGCAGTATGGTTGGGGATGTTTCCAATACCTAATCCCCCTTCCTCTATTGGCGACTATAACCATGTCCCAATCAATAGGTGATCCCTCTTTCTCTTCCCAGATTCCCACATGAAATTTCTAATATTTTGACTAGTTGAACAACATTTTTTCCTCAGAACCCCAAATGCTAACGTGTGGTAAACTCGGGGATTCTAAATAGTGGACCTAATGAGACCATGGGTTCCTATTATATTTATATCACGCTATTTAATTGATAAGAGATTGATCCCCAAGTCCCTAACAAATGTTCTATATAGGACTCATTGCTTCCGAACCAATATACACTAAAGACCTTCAAGAGATAAGAGAGGGAAGAAGGACAAAAATCCTATCAATTGTCGAACCAAAGGACAGTTTGAGACTGATGAGGACATCACTAAGAAATTTAAGACGTATTAGAGTAAAGGCAGACATACACAACCACACATCACTTCATTGTGGCTAGTTGTCCCTTATTAACTTGTGTAAATGCACTTCTGTTTACTTGTGTAGTTTATTTTATTTTGTTGTATTTTATTTTAATGAAAAGGTTAGGCACACCGCAAGCCAGTGCATGCTGTGTCTATCTCTCTCTTCCCCCTTTTGTGTAGTGACTCCCTGCCCTATCTATATGATGCCCCATCCTGCGCCCCCACTAGTGCCACCCGCTAGCTTACCACCCTCTCCCTTTATTTTATTTGGTGTCAAAACTGCTATGTACAATGTTGTAATGCAAAGTGCGGAAGTTATTTCTAGAGTAGTTATTAGTGAGTAGTTATTGTTTTTTGCCGGAAAAGTAGTTATTAGGGAGGAAGTTATTTCTCTATTCTTTGTTTTGGGTTTTAAAAGACAGAGTTTAGGAGGGAACTAGGGAAGACACTGAAAGATGTTAAAACTTGAGAAATTTTCTCCCATTCTCCTCAGCATGAGTGATTGCCTGCATATCTTGGAGTCCATCCAAGTTGGTGTGAAGCCAGGCCCCGCTTTCTCTTCCCTAATTATTCTCTCATAGGCTACCACCCTCTCCCTCTCCCCTATTCCTTTTCTACCAGTCCCAGTTTTCCCACTTTTAGCTTCAATTATAGCTTCAAACACGATGGAGATTCATCAATTAACAGCCAAGGAGGCACTGAGGACACCTTCTTTGGAGTTCCATAGTTACTTGGCACTTGATCATGGCACTCCAATTCGCAGGACATAAAGTTAGGTATTGACCTACCATATATTTTTTATCAAATTTCCATGAATCCTAGAATGAATTTTCTGCATTTGCATTTGGAATTTTTCATTATTTATGGCTGTTGTTAAATCTAATCTTCTGCATGTATGCTGTAAGTTTTGTGTTCGTAGACTTCCAAAACCCAAATTCACTTAATCCTTAGACTTATATTAGATTTCCCAACCCTGTCATGCACCAGGCACCAGAGACTCAGAGACAGGAAGAGACTCCAAACAGGTACGCTACTCCTACCCTCCTCTCCCCCCCCCCACACGTAGATAAGTCACTTAATGGGCTCATTTTATTACAAATAAGCCTTGGGTTGGTTTATGTATGTGTTGGGCCTTTGATCCCATGGGTTTTTTTTATAATGGGCCACTTTAATGGGCCTAAAATATGAATAGAATTAGGAAAACGGGATTTAATTCATAGTTTATTTAGAGTCCTGTTATGAGTCTATTTCCTTTGTTACTTTAGTTTCCTAGTCAGTTTAGGTTTTCCAATTCGTTAAGGATTGAGTTAGGCCTTTCCTTTTTAGTGTTTGAGTCAGTTTTGAATTGAACACGAATTTATGAATAGAAAAAAAAAAAAAAGATGGCTTCTGTTGTTGTGTTGTGGGAGTTGGGTGAGATGCCCATTCACTAGTTCTTCTTCCCACTCTCAACCCTCTATCGAATTCTCTTTCTTTTCTTATTTTCCTTTCATTTGTTTTCTGTGAGAGAGTGTTTGAGAGCTAGAACCAAGCCTATTGGAGGACATCCTCTCTATTCAGAATTTCATATCCTACCTAGGATTAGGATCACTTGTGATTCTAGTTCTACATTACCCCCCACCCGGCTTCTTCTTCTTTCTTCTATACAGAACAGCCCTTCCTCTTCTGCTCCCTCTCATCTCCAGCCCTACTCCTTTCTTGACCCACCCTACTCCTTCCTCCTCATTCTTATCCAGCAGCCTCCTTTTCTTCTTCCTTTTACTTCTGACATAGAGACAGATACATATATATATATAGAGAGAGAGAGAGAGAGAGACTGCATCAGTGACCAAATCCAAGTTGACAAGTATAGACATGCAATTCAATAGGGCAATAGCTAGACCTAGATCCTACTAACATAGTATTGACTTCCCTCTACTCCATATAATTGCTCCAAATAAAAGAATCAAAAAGAGAGAATAGTAGTTTGCATCAAAAAAACAAATTAACATAGTTTATTGAATTTATTCTACCCTATATAATTGCTCCAATAAAAGAATCAAAAAGAGAGATGATGCAGAATTGAAGACATACAGCGAGGAAGAAGAGGGCCTAACAGCCCATGATTTTGGTTCATTAGTAGTTTGTTTTATTAAATAATTTTGGTTTAATTCAGTTCATTAGTTGAACCAATTTGGGTCAATTTAAGTTGTAAAGTAGTCTTATTCTTAAAAGACAAGCAACTAGTTTGTTCCTTCGTCACTAGTTTCCTTTTTCAGTTGTTTCTAAATTTTTAGGTTTTAGTTGTAATTGGCAGCCAATTGGGAGTTTCTATATCTAAGACCTTCCAATTGGAGGACTTGCCCCTCTTTGTTTCACCTAAAAATACAAAGCAAGAGGTTCCCTTAGAGCCGCGATTCATGAACAAACACTTTGCTGCTGCAACTGCTGCTTCTCTGTTGAGATTCGTCTTGTGTTATGATCAAGACTGTGGGATTGGAGTGTGATCCAGTTCACACTCTGCGGTTAGAAGCTTGAGAGGTTCCCTCTATCTATTCTTCTACTTCTATTGTTCTTCTATCCAAGGTGATGCGGATCAGTGTTCCACAGATTGAAATCGGATCGCTTATGGCCCCCCAAATAGTAGTTAATATAATCTTTGAACAAGTCAATGGCAATCTTGTAATTTCCAAGCAATTTAGAACCCCTTTAGAGTGAAATAATTGACTAAGGACTTAATAGGAATTAAACCCAAAGAGAAAGATCAAATCTGGAAATAGAATTAGTAATGAGGTTAAACTGAAATAAAAATCCAGAATGAGGGTTTTTTAGGGGAATATCAGAAAATAAGGTTAAAAAGTGTAAATAAGAGGAAATACCATCTTCAACCTTAGGTAGCTTTAGAGAACAACATGATAGAAATGGAAACCTCTTGCTGGCTTCGACCAACAGAACTCTCTCCAATCAAACCGAAACTTCGGGAAAGAGATCGGAAGTCAGATTGCTCTTGACTACAACCAATATCAGATCAGAAGGAGATGCAGCAGCCTCGGGGAGAATCCTGGGACCTGAACCTGGCGGAGAACTCAAATCTGAGTTCTGGTTTTCAGATTTTCCGTCCACTGACTCGCAGGAGCTTGGAATGGAGTTAGGGTTTAAATCGCCCCAAGGAAGAGCACTTATGCTCCAATTTTCAGACTGAAAGCTGCAGAATCGAAGGATCTGGAACCACCTTCGCTGACTGCAAGTGCTGCCCAGAACGGAACCAGAGAAAGAACACAGGGAACAAGGAAGAAAGAAAGGAAAGGGAAGAGAAGAGAAAAATCAGAAGACAGAACTTCAGATTTTTCTCAACAAGTTCCACGGCAGCCATAAACATTCATTCAATTCTTCAAAAAAACTGAGTTCTTCACCAGAGTATTACATGGCTATAAAAGAAAATTCAAAGCATAAAATTGGTAGCTAATTAAAAATGGAAACCAACCTATATAGAAACTGAAATAAAAATCTAATCTTACTACCAAACTAATTTCTAACCAAAAAGGAAAGCAAATAGGGAATCAAAATCAAGAGATAATGTCTAAACCCATCGAACTGCATCACAAGGACTTAGTTTTGTTACTCCAATTCAACACATGTACTGATTTGTTCTAATTTCTATTTTTTGGTCTGTAGTTTTCTCAGATTTCTTGTGCAACAATCCTCCCTTCCCTGAGATCAATCCAGCCATCAAAATTGGCTGTCCTTTTGGTCAAGTATCCCTCCCCCCCTTGGACTGAAACTCCATCCAAGTTCCAGTCCATTCTGGCCATCTGATCTCAGGTTATTAAAAATTACCCACAGACCATCCAATTGGGTATTTTACCTAATCTGATCTCCAATTGAGATCAATAGCAGGGCCTTATTTGAGTTTCATTCCTCTGTGTTTTATCTACGTTTTCTTCATTGTTTCTACCCTATTCCAGTACCTAAATAGTCCTTGATTCTTGTTTTTCATACAATTACAGAAAACCCTAAATTCTGAAATTGCTTAATCTGATTCCTTTTCTAATCTCAGTCCTTGTTTGCTGGTCTGTTGTTGAGTAACTTTTGTGCTTTGATTTGGTTTTCTCTAGTATAACTATATGAGTATCCTGCAGATTGGGGCTAGGTTGACTACTCAACCCTAGTTTTATATCAAGAGAATACCAACGCATAAATAAATGATATTGGATCGCTTAGGCGAGAAGGCGCCCCCCTTAAGGCAAACAAGCCGACCAAGTGTTATTCTTTATTTTTCCTATTTTCTAACATTATTTAGTAAGTTATATATACCTTATATCATAAAAAATCAAGATTAAGCAACATCAATGCAATGCCCCAAATTTTGGAACTGTAGAATATATATACTTTTTATGTTTGCTTAAATATTTAAAGTTAGGGTGTATTATATGACATAATGAGTTAGCCTAGCGGTTAGTACCTTGACTAATTAGAGGTCCTACGTTCAAATCTTGTTAGTAGAGTAAATAAGGGAGTTTTCTCTAATTGAATTCTTTTACTTTTACTTCTAAGATTCTTTCTTTTATTTTTTTAAAACATTCTTTGTGGACCCCACCCCATTTACACAAAACGTGAAGTTAGAAGAGTGAGAGAGGGGAGAAATGGAAGAAAACCGTGGGAAGAGAGAGAGACGTGGGATATGAAAGAAAAGAAAAAAAATAAAGAAAGAGGAAAGAGAACAGAATCGTGAGAAAGAAAAGAAAGCAAGAAAGGAAGAAAGAGAGAACAGAATCGTGGGAGAGAAAGGGAAAGAAAGAAAGAAAGAACGGGAGAGGAAGAGGGATTTTGGTCTCCACTTTTCCGTTTTTCTGCCTTCTTCCAGTACTGATGTCCTCTTTTCTGCTTTTTTTTTTTTTTTTCTTTGGACCCAATAGGGGTCTTATTTATCTTAGTTTAAGTTTTGGTTACGCTGTTTTTCTTTTTTTTGGACCCTAATTGTTCTTCGGGTTTAGGGTTTCGTTGTACAGTTAGGGTTCTTGGGACCCATTAGGGTTTTCTTGGGAGTCGATATGGGACCCAATATGGGACCAAACCATGATCCAATATGGGTCCAAATCGTGACCCAAATTTGATATTCTTTATTAAGATCTGAGATTTAATTCATTGGGAACATATATATTATTTTTGGGACCCAAATTAAATTAATCAGCTATTTTGAGACCCAATTATTGGGACCTTGTGTTGGTTAGATATGGCAAAGATTTTTAGGATTTTCTAGGCTGCCTAAGAAGGGTAATTGATTCTAATTTGGGGCCTATCAAAGGTCCCTAACATTAATTCTTGGTTGGATCAATAGAAGTGTTTATTCTTGTCTAAATCTTGATCTTTGATTTTTCTTCAAATCTAACTATACAGAGACCCATGTTTTGTTACCATTGTTTCCCCTACCATAGAGATAGAATCAATCCACTCAGGGAGAAAATCTGATTCTTGATTTGCATGTTACTTATAAACCCATGAAATTGAGGAAAACTGGAAGACCTGAACTTGTATCTCCCTAATTGTTTAAAATCCGACCGTCAACTTTGGGCATACTTTGGGGGTTAGTAGAGGCTTCCTAGGGGAGGTTTCAATCCGAATTTGGAGATCATATGTCCAACGGATTGTGAGTAATTTTAGATTTTACCGAAAAATCTGAAAGTTACACTTTGAGATTGTAGTTTTTCTAATTACTCCTTGATCACTCGGTTGATCATTCTCATTTTCGGAAGGGTGATAATACGTGTTGAGGGAAAATGTTTCCTAGAGTTTGACCTATGTCTAGGAGGGTTGACTTTTTAGGTTGACTTTTGAAGAGAAAGTGAGGTATTTGAATTAGTTTTGAATTGGGAGATTAATGGGAGATGTATATTACAGGTTGTGTATGACTTAGCAATCAGAGCTCAGAGGGTGGAAGTAGGAGACTTGCAGGCTGAGGTAAGTGGATTATAGTGGGGTTACACCACAGATGTGTGGTTTGACTGTATGATGAGATGTTTTGTATGCTTGTATTTTATACTTATTCTGAATTGTGTTTATGTGTGATATGAATTCATGGGAGTGATTGATAAGTGATGAAGGTGATTATTACTGTAATGTATATTGATGTGATTCTTATGTAAAAAATTTACCTATGTTTTTTTAAAGAAGGTGATTTTGTGAAAGTGTGAAAAGAGAATGTGTGAGGGTGCATAGACTACTCCGTACCAGACTAAAGAGAGGTGTCCCGTAAAGCCGCGGGACTTATACCCATTGTGCACAGTGGTGTATATTTAGTCACAGAGTGGTGATGATAGTGTAATTGTGTGATTATGTGATTGTGGGGGCCGTGTTTCCCTCTCTTTTTATGGGAGGTGGTAGCTTATTTCCCTCAGTGCCGGCTAAAGTGTGATAAAAAGGGATATTTTTAAAGTGATCACGTGCTAATTAAAAGTGTGATTTTGAGAAATTAAAACTATTTGTTTTAACCGTTGTTTTTGTCTGATGGTTTGCCCTGTGATATGCTTCACTATTTTCCCTTACTGGGTTGTTAAGCTTAACCCATTATTTTAACATCACAGATGTTTGAGAGGAAGGTATGCTTGGAGCAAGAGTTCGAGGGCGACCTGAAGCTACTATCAGTTTATTTTATTTTATTAGATGATTGTAGTAGGATATGGATTTATGTAAACTCTAACAGAGTGTTTTTATCCAAATTTGAGTATGCACCTTAGATTGCCACCAATAGGTAAGATTTGAGATATTTTATCTACGAGTAGTTGTTTTATTTTGTTGACATTTGAATATTATGAGTTCTCATATGCTTGTTTGTTTGGGTGAATGTTTGGATCATTTGATCATTCCCCGCAAGGGTTGTACCCTTACCTGTATCTGGGTCTAAGTCATGACAATCAAATCATTAAAAATCAACATTTAGCCATATTAAATCATAAAAAAATTAACATTAAGACATTAAGTTATAAAAAATCAAAATTTGGAGAAATGCACTTGTTCTAAAATAAGTTTGACTGATCAAATGATTTTATTTTTACATGAGGCTTTTTGCATTAGTTATAATATAAAACTAACTTTCCAACAAGTCTAAGATTACTTAAATCTGAGTTGTAATGACAAAGTTATTGATGTAATACTATAATTGAGGAAGCTCAAAACAGTACCAAGGTATGATCTTTTCTCAAAGAATAGGGAATTCTAGATATGGAGAATAGAATATTGCTAAAAATTGTTGAAAGATGAAAAGGATGGAACAATAAACAATAAAATAACACCCGAGCTTCACACCGCAAGGTGGATCGACTGGATCAAACAGCAACCTACCTTGATCAAACACAAGGGATTTCTTGATCAAACACAAGAGATTCTTGATCAAACACAAGAAGAGAGTTGCATAAGCAAACTTTGTTTTCAAATTCTGAGTTGTCCTTGAATGCTTACAATTGATCCATATTTATAGGACCAACTCAACAAAACATTACGTACCCAACTTCCAACTAACAATAGTAGAAAGTCTTCACTTATTAAAGTTGGGGTAGGAAAATCTTCACCTTCCAACTACTAAAGTTGGAAAAGTCTTCACCTACCAACTACCAAAAGTGGAAAAATCCTCACCTCTTAAAGTGGGAATGGAAAAGTCTTCACCCTCCAACTACCAAAGGTGGAAAAAAGTCTTCACCTACCAACTACCAAAGGTGGAAAAATCATCACCTCTTAAAGTTGGTATGGGAAAGTCTTCACCCACCATTACTTACAAAAGTGAGTTGATTCCCCTTCCCCTTTCTAGAAAAGTAAAAAGTAAAAGTACCTTCTAAACACTTATTGACCCCATGACTGGTTCAACTAATGAACCAAACCACTACTACACCAAAACATGTAAACCATAGTAACTAATCCCATATGCATATCTATTACCCATGGTTTAGGCTCATTAAACTATTAAAGTGGCCTATTACATTAAAAAACCCTTGGACCAAAGGCCCAACATGCATACAACTCAACCATAGGCTTATTCCCAAGAAAACAAGCCCATTTTGATGATAAATCTGCATCAACTCTCCCCAGCTTGAAAAAATTCGTCCTCCAATTTTGTAGTGATGAGGGGGAAACCACATGTGAGTAGCAGCTTTGACCATTCCCAAACAAAACTCGGGTGATGTAGAAACGTTGGGGATAAAGTCTTTAACGTGTGGAGTTCTCTCTTCTAAGAACCATGGTGGCATAATGAACTCTACATGATCATCCTCTGAATCAATATAGGTTGTGAATGTTGAATTCATAGAGTTCTCAACATTGGTAATCACCTTGGCAAAGACTTGAGGCATAAGCTCCAACTTTTCAAGAACAATGTCTTCAATGTCGATTTCTTCCATATGAGTCTCAGTGATGGGATCATCATTGTCTAACCCCTCTTTGACAGTAGAAATTGCTGGAATTTCTTCCACACTAACCTCAACTTCTGACCATGGTTCGTTGATGGGAGGTGTCTTCTCATGTTACTCATTTGCATATTGTTGCACAAGAATGGCCATGTGGTCTGTTAATTTTTTCATGCTCTTGTCACCAGTGGGTGGTTTTTGGAAATCTGAAGAAGACTTTAAAGGGGACTCGAGTGGAGGGAAGTACATTCTTCGTTCATATTTAGATAGGCACATGCTGCCAACTCGTACTTCATTTCTTCCCAAGTAATGGGAGATCTTCCACGATCTTTTAGATCCCTTTCTTTGGTTCTCAACCACTCGCGGGCTGACCCAACTAGCTTAGTACGCACTAGGTTCATCTTGTGCGACTCAAATAATTCAAACCGGTCAAAGTAGTTATCTAAAGTAACCAACCAATCAAAAAATACCTGGGAATCATGCTTGTCGCTGAACTCCTTTAATTCAAGCTTGACCTTCTGTGATTCATCAGCATGTCGACGAGGTGCTTCAAGATCACCATTGAAATAAGATCTTATACACCCCTCGAAGGTAGGCTGCATGGTTCTTTGTTGTTCCCTTTCAGCACTTCTCATATGTTAACGATACACAGCAGATTGTAACCTATCCTCCCTTTCGAATGGTACATTGCTGCCTTGTATTGGAGTAGCATTTTGATTCTCAAGTGATTGCAACCTCGCACTTATGATCTTCTGTCCAGTAGAGAGCTGCTGAAGCATCTCAATCACCCTTGTCATCGGATCAGATGGATCCGGCAGCAACCTCAGAGACTCATTCTCTGCCATGCTCTGATACCAATTGATGTAATACTGTAATTGAGGAAGCTAAAAACAGTACCAAAGTAAGATCTTTTCTCAAAGAATAGAGAATTCTAGATATGGAAAATAGGATATTGCTAAAAATTGTTAAGAGATGAAAAGGATGGAACAATAAACAATAAAATAACACCCAGGCTTTACACCGCAAGGTGGATCGACTGGATCAAACAGCAACCTACTTTGATCAAACATAAGGAATTTCTTTATCAAACATAAAAGATTCTTGATCAAACACAAGAAGAGAGTTGCATAAGCAAACTTTGTTTTCAAATTCTGAGTTGTCCTTGAATGCTTACAATTGATCCATATTTATAGGACCAACTCAACAAAACATTACGTACCCAACTTCCAACTAACAATAGTAGAAAGTCTTCACTTATTAAAGTTGGGGTAGGAAATTCTTCACCTTCCAACTACTAAAGTTGGAAAAGTCTTCACCTACCAACTACCAAAAGTGGAAAAATCCTCACCTCTTAAAGTGGGAATGGAAAAGTCTTCACCCCCCCAACTACCAAAGGTGGAAAAAAGTCTTCAACTACCAACTACCAAAGGTGGAAAAATCATCACCTCTTAAAGTTGGTATAGGAAAGTCTTCACTCACCATTACTTACAAAAGTGAGTTGATTCCCCTTCCCCTTTCTACAAAAGTAAAAAGTAAAAGTACCTTCTAAACACTTATTGATCCCATGACTGGTTCAACTAATGAACCAAACCACTAGTAGACCAAAACATGTAAACCATAGTAACTAATCCAGTATGCATACCTATTACCGATGGTTTAGGCTCATTAAACTATTAAAGTGGCCTATTACATTAAAAAACCCTTGGACCAAAGGCCCAACATGCATACAACTCAACCATAGGCTTATTCCCAAGAAAACAAGCCCATTTTGCTGATCAATCTGCATCAGTTATGCTCCGGTCAAACTTATTTTTAAGTGTGTGAATGCTGTTAAAATCGCATGGCTAAAAATAATTTTATGAATATCAAAACAAAATATTATTTTACCAGACTTTTGGTTTTTAGCAATGTTTTAACATGTCAGAATTTATAAAATTTTCATAATTGAGAAAAACCCTAGCGTTTAAAAGTTGAACCTTATAACCAAAATCCAATTTTTGTTCTTGAACTGGAGGTTGACATTTTATCCTATTGGAATTTGATTTTTAAACTATTTTTATTGGATTCAAATAAGGAGTATTTGCCTATTTATGAACTATATTAAATGGTATTTGGCATAAATAAGTGCCAAAACACAAGGCGGCATGTAGTGCAACAAGGCGACTGTCGCCTAGGCCCCAGGCAAACCCACTGGACGCCTAGTCGTTGCCTAGGCGACGCCCTGACAATTATGTTATGCGTACAAATTATTTTCAGCTCTTCCCAGAGATCCTTTTTTTTTTTTTTCAATTCTGATGCCACATAGATGAGCCAATAAAGCAAATCAATTGTATAGCTAGAGTTAAGGACTTCTCTCTCAATTTAAATAAAAGAATAACGAGAGAAAATAAATTAGACAGCAATGGCAACAACTTCAATGGAAGAGTAGCAAAACCTGATGTTTATTCCAAGGGTTATATATGATAATCCATAAGCCCGCACACGCAATACTTCATCCCCACCATATTCCCCATCACTGAACTTCTTATCTTTCTGCAGACAAAAAAATCATATAAGACAACATTAGTCAAGGTGTGGGTGTCATCGAGTTCGTGAACATAATCAAAAAACAAGTTCAGTGGAACGTATGGTGAAGAGTCCGGAAAAAGTAGATTGGTTTATTAACATTAATCTCATTGGAAAGAACTCATTCGTAGCACAAATAGATCTATAGATGGACTACAACAAAAGCAGATCCATAGTAAGGTGTATATAAGATTAAAAGTAACTATATAAATGCAAGAAAGAAATACAAGATTGTTTATTTCTTTGACTAACCTTTTTGGAGTCCGCATCCAACTCATCAGCATAGCACTGAAGAAGAACATCGCCTGCAGCCTGACAAATATGACCATTTTTGCTCAATTCTCTATGGACTTCAAGAAGGCGTGTGTATCTGTGGCAGGAAATAGCTCTCAGAAGCAACTTTTCAACATCAATACAACTTAGTTCAAAGGAAAACTCTGCCTCCTTGCCAGTATGAGGGTCTATAACAAATGTACTATGAAAACACTTTATCTGCAGATCTTCTCCAGGTTCAATTTTAATGAACGGGCACGACACTGAATCCGACCCTCCAGTGTTTTTGTCAAAATCTAACCAGTAAATGATTTTCACCCCAGGAGTTTTCAAACCGGCCAAATCAGGCTCCCCATCTTGAGCCATCTGTATAGAACCAACATTACCTCCTTGTCCTGTGCTGCCATCAGATATGAGCTCAAAACGTATTGCATCTTTCCACCTTCCTTGACGAAGCACTAGTACTTGCCTTATGACAGTATCCATAATAAGTGCCACACACAGCTCATGGAGGATTGAGTACAAAATCATGAATGGGTTGTCAGATGCAGCCATTCTGCGCTCCAGATCATCTCCAAGAGCATGTCTCCGCAATTCCTCAAGCCTTACGAGCCCATTACTCTCGCCCACAAGAAGTTCCAAGTGTAGGATTCTCCAAAGTGATAAATGTCCACGATAACCAAGAGTAAGGAGAACCTTAAACTCACCATCGACATATAGAAGGGCCGTACCATCAGAAACTTTGATTTCAGAAATTTCTTTGGGGATTTGAACTTCGAGCAATTTAGATCGCAGAATTGTGTCTAACTTCTTTAAAGCTGGCTTTTGCTGATCCTCAGTTAGGGAGCCAGACATTCCCACATCTTCTATACATTTTGGTAAGCGCGTATAAGTTCCTGATAGCAGAACCTCAACAGCAGATGGAACATCGTAACTAGGAGCACGTGCTTGCTGCAGCCCCTCGTGCATGAAAAACAGTGAATCTGCAGCTTGTGTGAAACATGTATCATGGCTTGAAAGAGTAGACGCAAGCTGTTGACAGTACTGAACCAATGGAACCTGAAAAGGTCAAGCCAGCGACGTGCCCGGATTAAGAAGTTAGGTCTGCTGACTTTAACTAAACAAGAAATAACTCAAGGGGAAGTTCAATAGATGGTGAGACACATGGTTGAGATGACGCACAAACTTAAAATGTGGCTATCCCAAGGGTGTACCACCAATCCAAAGTCGGTTTGACCAAACCAACTCTCTACATAGATCAAAATGGAGGATCATGAAGGAAACTACTCCTTCACAAGGCCATGTGAAGGACATTATGTTTAATTATTACTGTTATCTTATTGGTAATGTTATCTAATTATTACTGTTATCTTATTGGAAATGTTATTTCCACTATCATAGAGACCTAACATAGGACTTCAAATCATCATGAACAATATCAACAACTGGACGTCAGCAGGAACTACTTTAATGCCATTAGATGGCGAAAAGAGTCAAGAATTCCTGCAGATATAAGATAATGAACAGACCACTTAAGCTTATCAACTACAGGGTAGCTTCTTATCTCTCACAGGTTTAAGGAAGGGTAAGGAAGTGAATGAAATGACACTACTCAATGCCTCAAGAAAAGTTAAAACCCAGTGAAATTTGAAATTATGAATTAAGTGAATTATCTTCCCTACATTTGTATGACCTTCCATATTTATTAATTCTTCAATTTTAGGTGATGAATAGGAAAATTTTTAGAACATGAAAGATACATCAACACCATAAAATTCTTACTCGGTATAGAAATTACTTCAACAGCACCAATTAATAATATTTGCAACAGGCTAATCAACCCTGTGTTTAAAAAAAATAAATAAATAAATAAAATACAAACATAACTTGGTTACCCAAGCCTACAAGTCACATCCATATCTGAATCACAAAAAGGCCCCCCCATTCATAAACCAATAGAGTCCAACACTAACAGTCTAACACTACTTCAATCTCCCTTGCAAGATAAGTATTTCAACAAATATTAAACAACAGAATACCTACCTTTAATAACATTGGCCAAACCAAAAGCAATATGATGCAAATCCGGATCCCAAGAACTGAAATCGGATCGCTTAGGGCCCACTAGAGAACCAAATAGTTCACTCTAGGCAAACCAGGGGCAATAATGTAATTTCTGGTAAAATTTAAGAGCTTTATAGAGTGAAATAATTGACTAAGGACTTAACAGGATTAAACCAAAGAGAAGGATCAATTCTGGAAATAAAGATAGTAGTGGGGTTAAACAGAAATAAAAACCCAGAATGAAGGTTATTTATGAAAATATCAGAGAATAGGGGTCTAAAAATAAATAAGCAGCAATAAGGGCTTAAGTGGTATTTCCAACAGTAGGTTACCATCAACCTCACGACACCAGTTGCAGCGGAAAGAAGGAATCTTCAATTTGATGAGGCTTCTTTAGTAGACCTCCGTCTGTCCTGAGACTTCAAACAACAAGTCGCAAAAACAGGTCGGCATGGACTCCAACATCAGCAACCGCCGACGGCCCATATCTGAGTGTGAATCGAACCTGCAACTCAGATCTGGCGCAAGAACTGAACCAGGTCTTGAAATTCTGGTTAGAAAATTCCAATGGAGATCAGATCTTGACTGAATCTGTATAGGTGGAGTCGGTTCTACCACATGATTGCCCTCTCACAATCTGCAACTGATCCGAAGAGTAACAGTAGAGATCGATGACAAAAACAAAGGCTGGAAATACCGCCCAGAACAGGGTATTCTCAGGTTTGGGAAGTAATTAGCAAAGAAATAGGGAAAATATCATAGAAAAGAAGAATATAAGAAGGAAAGAAGAGAAGAGTTCAGAGAAAGAATTTTAGAGAAGGAGAACAAGAGATAAGCAGCCCACGGCAGCCATAATTTCATCTAAAATATAATTTCAGTTTCATCGAATTCTAATTCTCAGTTGAATTCAATAAATCTATTTAAAGACTGAAAACAGAACTACTTTCCTATTTGAAACAAATATTGCATCTAATTAAAATAGAAATAAAATCTCACTCAATTGAAAATCTACCATACTAATACTAACTCTAAAAGGGAAAGAAAAGGAATCAAATCAAAGGCTATCTCAAGCCCAACGCCCAACTGCATCACAATAAATAGATAATCTATGATCAACTAGGACTTCTTCCATTATTATTATTCTAATTCCAACTCAACTGGAGCATTCCCAAAGAATCAACAAAAATAAATAAATGATCCACAATTACATAAGCTCAAAATGGGAGCAAAACCGCATATGCTGGAACTGACCTGCTGGCACCATTTGGCAAGGACATTGAGCCGAAGCATCCGCTGCCGGGTTTTGAGTATGTGTTTGAGGAGGCTGATCTTCTTTTCAGAGTCTGACTGCTCTGTAGATGTTGACTTTTCCACCAAATCCTTGAGCGAGAGGAAGGATTCCTCCGCCGCTCGATGCACTACAGTTGAGAACTCGACCGTCTGTCTCCCTAGTTCGGCCATATTTATGCCTTCTCAGGCTGCAAGATCTATGCTGAATGTTTCATTGCATCTAGGCTTTTGGCCCTGTGAAATCCCAGAAACGTCGGAAAAGCTTAAAGCAATCCCGTATATACACAGATGTTTGATTGGCTTAGGATAATGTCTTGATAGACTATAATAAGTGAAAAAAAAAAAGTTTGATTACAGGAAACCAATGGTATCAAAATTGAAATGTTGGGTTTACCCTAAAAACAATGTTCCTTAATTCAGCTCAGGACAATTCATAGTCCACTTGAGGAAAGGGCAGCCTGTTAGATGTTTCACAATTTTGCCCCTGTTTCCAGAAGCGGAGGTCTGTAAACCCATGCCATCTACGTTGACAAAATCTGTATCAAAGCAAGAAACCCAGCAAATATCAAATACCCACACCAATAACACAAGAACCCGAAAATACAAGAAGCAAATAGAGGTACACTCTGACTTCCTCGTTCACCTCACCGTACCAACAGTCCCCATCATTTCAATTTCCAGGTAAATACACTCGAAAACGGTTAACTTTAACCCCCACCCCCTCTTCCACATGGTCAACACCGTCCGAAGACGAGGTTCTCAACAATTAAAGATTCAATGTCGTGATAGGTCAAATGTGGAAACCAAGAAGACACCAAATGTTAATTGACACAAATGAGTTCCCATTGGTCATATTCGCAGAGAAACCTCTAACTATACCACATGGTAACTGGAAAATGCCATAATTATAGTTTTTATAGTTGCAAAGAAAGCTGATTTGTACCATGGAAATGGCAAAGTGAGGGACAGAGAACCAAATGAGTATTTGAGGTCAGTAATTGATTGGTTAGAGTTTCAGAAAAAAAAAAAAGGGAAAATAAGGATATCTTTGAGAAAGCTTTGTCGAAGCTGCGAACTACAAAATATATTTTAGTGCAAAACCCTAGATTTCTATGTTCTACGAAATTCGATAGTTTTGGATCGAGAAAGAGAGAGAAAATGAGACATGAGGGGAGGGGGGGGAGAAGAAGAAGATAATGGAGTATCTCCATCCTTACCGGATTACTCTTGGATTTGCAGGAGGAATGAGCTTCGGAAAATATAATTTGGGTTCGGAGTTCCCTTCTACAATAGCGTAGGAAACCACCCTGGGACTATGGAGAGAGAGAGAGAGAGAGAGAGAGAGAGAGAGAGCACTTTGGCTGGAAGGAAAAAATTTCGGCGCAACGTTTTAAGCCCCGATTTGTACGCAAAACCTTCACGCCGTCTATCAGCGCGGTGCAACCGTGGCCCCATTAATAATAAAGCACAATCTTAGAAGTCCGATTCTAAAAATTTCTGAAACTGGGACTTTTTGGTACGGATATAAATTGATAATCTGTATTCGATTTCTGTTCATATCCGTTAAGAATCTATATTACAAAAATTGTTTCTCGGAAATTATTCGAATTCATTTGAAAAACTAATTCATTCTAGTTAATGGATATTTTAATTTATAATTTCAGTCCGTCTTTGTTCGATTTATAAAAATATGATTAAATAATAATTGATAAAAGAAAAAAGCCTAAAGACAACGTGGCCTGTAACTCAAACATAGGAAATCGTAAAAGAATTACCACGCCCTTATGAAAACGGAAATCCTAGGGCCTGTTTGATAACGTTTCTGCTGTTTCTGTTTCAAGAAATGGTAGAAACATAAATTTCCGTTTCTAGAAACAGAAACGGAATTGAAGGTGTTTGATAAGTCATGTTTTTAGAAGTCGATAGTAACCAATGAAAGAATGGCCACAAGTCGTTTCTAGAAACGGCGAAACTTGTTTCGCCTAGGTCGTTTCTTAAATCATAAATAAGTAAAAATTTCTATTTTTATTTATGAAAATAAGTGAAACGGAATAGTTTTATCAAACGCTTTTTACTTCGTTTCTGCTGTTTCTGGAAACAGAAATGGCAAAAACGCGTTTCTTGAAATGTTATCAAACGGGCCCCTAATATTATTGATGCTTCTGTGTTTGTTTTCATTGGTCTTGCGGCTAAGGTGTCCATTGGTTCGGTTTTGTTATTCAGTTCGATTTTAGTTCAGTTTCAAATGACGATATGGTGGATCATAATTGAATCGAGAACCGACTCGGTTCTATATTTAGATACTCGAATCAATTCAAATCGATTCGGTTTGGTTTCAGTTATAATTCGATTCTAATATTCGGTTTTTAATTTGGTTATGTACCTCAGTTTTAATTCGATTATGAAAAATAGTTCCACACTTTTTTTTTTTAATAAAAAAGTTAAAAGAAGAATAAGAATTTCCTTGGATAGATCATGGATGCAAGCCGCAAGCTATTCTCTAACAAACCTAATGCCTAGAAAAAAAGAAGAAGATGGGAGGGAATAAGGTGGACTAAATAAGAAGAGAAGAGTCGCTTCAGAGCCGCGCCCAACCTCCTCTAAGAGTCAAAAATTCAGAAGGGAATATGGAAAATCCCTCCTTAATCTTAGTGATAGTAGGGTTTTTTTTTTTTCATTTTTTGGTTTAAATTTTTAAGAATAATTCGGTTTGGTTTTGGTTCCGAACTGACGGTTTTGACATCCTAAATCGAAACCGAACCGAACCGAATAGCAATATTCACATACCCAAACCGAATATGAACCGAATTTATTCGGTTCAATTTCTATTAATTGGGCTTAGTTTCGGTTTGAAATTGACACCCTTACCTGCAGCAATGCAGGGGTCACGCAACCTTTTACCCATTTAGGGAACTCTCTCCCAAATAATAATTGTATAAAAAAAGATTTTATGATACTAAAATACTTTTATCATTGCAAGTAATTAAAAGAAGAACAAAAATTGATTTATAAGGATACCTATGTAATGTCATATATGATACTCTAACATCAACCTGGTGGGGGTAGTGAATTTAGTCATTCACCTTCTCAATTGATTGAATTTTTGAATTATCCAATTTTCTACCGCCCAGCACAAATAGTGAGACTTTTTTTTTCTTTTTTTTTTTTCTTTTTTGATGAACATAAAAAAACTAAGATAAGTTAAAGAGTAAGTATAGGGCCTTGGTGTGTATTAGGATTACATGCCATATAACATATAAATTGCATAAGGGGATAGTCTTCAATACTTTTAAGATGGAAGGAGATTGTTTGTGAGAGTGAAGAAATTTCATGGAAATTAGCAAAATGTAGGAGAGGCCAGGCTTCATTGCAAGGGAATGGAAGAAGGTTAGTTAGCTTATTGTTTGTGTGCCATACTTCATGGATCTCCCATCCTTTGGTAGACGCTATCCTCAATCTTGCCAAAATTCCTTCTGCTTCGCCTTGAATAGTTGTAATAGTATCTAAGTTGATGATCCTAAGCTAACCCTATAATATAATTCCAAAAGCCCATCCAGAAGTTGAAGTTAACCTATTAGTTGATCCAGTAAAAACCAAAACTGGATAGTTCAAAAAAGGAAAGGGAAAGTTTTTGTTCAATGGTGCCGGATCATCTATAGCAAATAATTCATTAGTACATCTTGGCATTATATTTCAATAAAAAATCCACATATTTATTTGCAATCCACCCCAGCTGTGCAGTGCTCCACGCCAGTGATAGTACTCCTGAACCTATCACCCCTGTTATTATATGTGCTGTTGCAGTCCATGTAGTCCCTTTATTTCCATCACAGTTCACACACAATTCAGTTACGAAACATCAATCCTTCCTCTCATTTTGTGTCAATTCAAACAAATCCACATGTTTCAAAGGATTGAAATCCAAAAAGAAATGGGTATTGGGTTGTTCTGTTCTATAAGCAAGAAAGAAATTGGAAGCATTTAAGAGCCACCAGAATGATTTGTAAAAGAGAAAGTAGAATAAGAAATGGGTGGGTAAGTAGGGGAAGAAGACTAACCAGTTCTCTTGTAGTGCCCATCTGAAGAAGGTGATGGTGGTAGTTGTAATGGAAGGTTTGTGTATGGAAAACATTCATTGGGTTAGGCCTTCCTTTGGATGCCATAATTTCATTCCGATGTTGCCAAATGAAATAAATTGTGATAGCAAAAACATTGAAAACCCACCTGAGATATGATTTAGGGATATTTCTTTGATGAAACATATACTGTACCGTCTCCATCAATAAGTTTGCATTGATGTTCCGAAGCCTTAATCCAAATTGTCCTGCTGCCCAGATGTGCTGTGAAAATTCATAGTTGATGAATAGATGCATAGAAGATTCAGTATATTTACTGCAAAGGATACAAGAAGTATCAATGGGTAGCCATTGTCCTACTATTTCTCTTGTGGGGATTCCATTTTGTAATGTCCGCCACATGAACATTTTGAATTTAAGGTGTATGTTTAGTTTCCATAGAAACTTCTACCACCTGCATGAAAAGCCTCTCATGCTTACCTGTTGGCCTTGATTTTTTTGTATGAAAACCGCACTTGCTTTTGTGTTAAATGATTCATAAGTTGTTAGCGAACATACCCAACGATCATTTTGAGGTGAAAGTTGATTTTTGGTAATTGTTGAAATCAGATGTGGGGGAATTTGGTCTTTCAATTCCTCCACTTTTTAGGAATGGTTGTCAATAAAAGTATTGACCCTGATAGCATCAGTTATAGGGTGTAAAATTGCTTGTGAGCAACCTGGTCCTGGTAATTCTAAACCTGCCCATGGATCATACCAGAAAAAAGTGTTGGTTTCGTTTCCAATTTTAGATATAATGCATTGTTTAAGGGTGGGTAACATGGAGACTATACTGTTCCACATCCATGATCCACGTCGTTTGAGGACCTTTGGATCAAACGTGGATCTGTTATGGCAGTATTTCGCCCTCAACACTATTGCCCAAATAGTCTCTTTGTCAGTGACAAAGCGCGATACTAGTTTAAGCAAGAGTGCTTTGTTCTGGGTGTTAGCATCTCTTAGCCCAAGACCACCAAGGGCGGTTGGTTGACAAATCTTGTTCCACGTAATGAGGCTCATTCCTCTATTTTTCTCGGGATTTCCACTATGCCAAAATCTTGAGCATATAGAGTCAATGTTTTTGTAGGTTTTCAGTGGAAACCTGAAGCATGACATAAGGTATGATGGAATCGAGTATAGAGTGGATTGGGTGAGGATTTTGGATCCCGCGTATGAGAGTAGCTTGGATTTCCAGACAGATAACGACACCCTAAAGGGGCAAGCTGTCTTGGATATGGGATGGAGCAGATCAGTGCCAAGGTAGGTAGAATTCATGGATTCTTCTCTTATACCAATGATGGTGCAGAGCCTGATTCTTTCACAGTTTGGTACATTTCAGCTGAAGAAAATACCACTTTTTGCAAAGTTAATTTGTTGTCCGGTAAGGTCAGAGAACAGTTCTAAGACACCTTTGATGGACAGTAGATTCTCAGATGTCGATAGAAGATAAAGGTATCATCCACAAACAATAGATGTGATACCTTGGGGGGCATATGTGGAGACCATGATTCCTTGAAAGAGGTTTAGGTCTCTGTATGTGGAGAGTAATCGGGAAAGAATTTCCATGGTTGAAATGAATAAATATGGGTTGAGTGAGCATCCTTGCCTGATTCCTTTTGATGGTTCAAAGTAGTCAAAAGAGGACCCTTCCAAATTTATAGAATAAGTGACTGTTGAGAGGAGGTAAGAGATTAAGTCATTCCAATGCTCCCCAAACCCCAAGAACTAGAATAGGGCATGAATTATACCCCATTATATTCTATCGTATGCTTTTGACATGTCCAACTTAAGAGCCACATGTCCCAGTTTCCTTTTGGGATTTTTTTTTTAAGTAATGAAAGATTTCATGGGCAATAGCAATATTATCCGATATCTAATGCCCTGGAATGAAGGCCGCTTGGAAAGGTGAGATGAATTTTGGCAGGTGCTGTCTGAGCCTGTTAACCATGATTTTTGCAATGATTTTGTACGAGACATTACATAAGGTCTGAAATCTTCTACTTGGTTGCATTGCCTTTCTTTAGAATGAGACATAGCAGTGTGTGATTGACTCCAAAAGGAAGGTTGCCATTAGTAAATAAACGCCTTACCATCTCCTTACATCATTTCCTATTAGATTCCAAAACTTCTGGTAGAAGCATGCTTGGAAACCGTCTACCCCTAGAGCTTTGTGAGGGTCGATGGAGTTAATCACATTTCGTATTTTCGCATCCTCAGGTGCTGTAGTGAGTGATGAGGCTTCAAATTCTGTGAGGACTTTTGGGAACAAGCTTTCTACAAATGACAAATCAAGGGGATTGGAGGTTGTGTAAATTTCTTGTAAGAAAGTCGTAAATTGTCTGGCAATCCTTGGAGTGTCGTCTATGATCTCATTGTTTGAGTTTTGTAAGAACTCAATTCTTTTCTTGCGGACCTGATGTCTGGAGATAGCATGGTAGAATCGGGTATTTCTATCCCCGTCAGTGAGGTGCATATGTTTGGACTTCTAGAACCAAAATTTCTCTTTTGCCTCAAAAATCCAACTGATATTCTTGGAAATTTCGGTCAATTTGGCAAAGTTATTGGAGTCCCAGTGTTTGGATTCCAAATTCAGGAACTATGAGAAATAGTTTGTTTTTAAGTGATCAATATGACCAAAAACAAATTTGTTCTAGCGGGTTAGGATTCTACTGAAGTTGGTAAGTTTGGTCATAAGGTTGATCCTAGGGTTAGGTTCCCAAATGTTGGAGCAGTAAGAGTTGAAATCAAGGTGGTGGAACCATGCATCCTGGTAATGGAAAAGCTTTTTGTATGATAATCGGGTTCCTTTGAGTTGTAGAAAAATAGGATTTTGGTTAGAACCATCTGGGGCCAGTTTAGTGACAGATGCATTAGGGTAAAGGTTAAGCCAACAGGGACATCTATCCAGACATTCTTTAATGAGCTTAGGAGGCTTTTGTTTGTTGGGCCACATAAATTTTGATCCCTTGGGTTTAATCTTAGCTAGATTGGCAAATATAAGCATGTCATTCACTGATTTGCAGGTATAAGAATATGAGAATGGGGAGCCTCCTACTTTGTCAGAGGGGGATAGGACTTCGTTCCAATCTCCAATAATGAGGAAAGGAGTTGCCAGGTTGGAAGTGAAGTCGTGAAGAGAAGCCTAGCAAGTAGACCTAAGGTTAGGTTGTGGTGGAGCATATAAGCAAACTAGGCACCAATTGCCCCAAACCGTGTCATGTAAGAAAATCCCAATAAAATTAGGGTAGTAAGCAACATTATTTGCAACAACTGAGTGCTTGGCGAGCACCCATAAGCCCCCCTTGCATTCTCTTTCCCCCACACTGCTAATGGACCATCTATTGGTATAAAGATCGAAACAATTTGGCATTGGAAAATTGTTATGGTCTTTCCATTTTGTCTCACAGAGAAAAATGAAGTTGGGTTTCAACCTTTTACAGTGATGTGCAAGACATTTTTTTGTGAAGTTACCCTGGAAACCTCGGACATTCTAGAAGAGGATTGACATATTGACAAAGATAATATCAAAAGGTGAAAAATATACCAAAACTGACTAAGGATGATAATAGTTACAATAGTCTAAACAAAATATTAAAAGCAAAGATTGAAAATTAACAAATCTCAAATAAGAGAGTCAGTTGATAAAAATGAGTTCTATGGCTTCCTATTATCAGAAGATCTTTGAATAACTTTGGCACTAAGTTGGAACCAAGAAAAAACAATGCTAAAGATTATTGGAAAGTAAAGGCTTTTAGAATTATTTGAAATATTGGAATTAGGGGGATGATGTGAGGATGTTACCCGGTCCTGCGTGTAGGCATTTGCCCCCTTCCCATTTGAACCCCTCTCCTCCTGTTTCGGTATAGCAGATTGAGCTTCATTAGAGGCAGAGAACTCCGCTCCAACAGACAAACCATTTATCCATTCTTTAAGTGCAGAGAAGCAAAGCTTTGGGTTGGATGAGTTTTAGATTGTTTCCAGTATGGAGTTAATAGGTCAAGGTCCATAGGATGTGGGTTATTGTTCCTCTTCCTTTTTAGGCTCATCCCAAAATCTATACACACTTAAAAAATAATGAGACCTCTGGGAAACCACTAGAGATATGTGGAGGACCCATTGGGGGTAGTTTATAAGTAAAATTTCACGGCGTATTTTAACTATGTCCACCATTTAGTTGATTTTCTAATATGCATTTTGGGCCAATTGCACTATTGCAACACGTTAATCACAAGTTCAAAACTTGGAGACAGTCTCTTCTTCGTGGGGTAAAGCTGTGTACACTTGCCACTCCCAGACCCTACAGTAGCGAGAACCTCGAAGCAAGACTTCCCCATAAAGAGAAGTCTTTGGGCATTCTTACAGTTGACATGCCCACTAAAGTATTAGATTATGTATCACTATTGGAAATTATGATTACAAATTATCTACCATGGAATGAAGTGGATTCTTACTATTTCCCAAAAATTTATATTATTATTATAAGAAATGAGATAAATTTTGGAAGTTCTAACTGTTTACATAGAGCATTAGTCCCAACCGAAGCCACCATTGCAGAAACAAGACTCATCTCTAATATCTCAAACATTGAGGAGTGGGGACTATGGTGCTGATATGGCCAAGGAAACAGCCAAAGTCCATGATAAAGGTTGTCTACCATTGGTCTGGCTTGACCATGTCATCCTTCCATCTGGCAAAACACCATATCCTAAAAACACACCATTCAACAATTAACAAATAGCATAAACTTTTCTTCAAAGGAATACCTTCATTTCAGTTCATTCTGCTTTTCAACATATGTGAATACACTCATAAAAAAAATTAAAAAAAACACACACACACCCCCCACGAAGGCCTGCCTGGAGGAATAGGAACTGCAGCTGCTGAACCACCTTTTATGGCTCAGACACTTCAGACCTTCTAAGGGGTGTCAGCAGAGGCAAGATAGAAGGTATGTCTGGAAAAAAACAATCTCTCTGTATCCTTTCTCATTCAATGGCAGTGGCTATAGTTTTTTTTATTCTTCAAATGTTATCCATCAGTATGTCTGAAAGGTGTAAGCTCTCCTGAATGACATTGAACAATAAATAATTGTGTAATAGTGTGATGAGAGATCTATTGGTTACAAATATGTGACACACAGGACTCATAATGTATATTATCCAATAAATGAGGATTTGAGCGTAATCACATGCTGCGGGATTACAGGGAAAGAAACAGGTTGATGCTTCAAATAATTCTAGATCTTGAAGTCTGGAATACCTACAGGCAAATAGTGTATACCAACATGTTAGGTATAGGCAAACACTTTCTCCTCAGAGAAATGCAGTTGCATCTTGATAGATAACTCCTACAAATTTATAAGTGGAAAGAATTCAGAGGCTCACATTAAGCCACACTTCTTTTGACTAATTGCCAGAGATTATGGTCATCATCCCTTATGCGCATAATGAACACGAATATTTCTGCCATCCAGTAACTGAAACACAGAATAGTACCCAACATTCAATAAAAGCAATGGTGAACATATTTATTATTACCAGATGCTAAAATTATTTATAAGTTTACCTGACCATCCATTTTTTGTAGAGCTACGTTAGCTGCACTTTCTGCAGTAAAACGCACAAATCCATATCCTTTTGATCTCCCACTCTTATGATCACATAAAACTCTAACTGCTGGGTTTGAACCAAAAATAGAGTTGCAAGGTTTAATAAAAAAGTACTACACAGCTTTCAGTGGCAGTTGACATCAACAAGAATATTTGAGATTAGATACTGCCTTATTCCTACTGGAATACCTTCAGTGATTTCACCATACTGTTCAAAAGCTTCCTTTAGGACAATTTCATTGGTATCATAAGAAAGACCTGCAATAAAGGAGGGGAGAAAGAAAAATAAATAAATAAAACCGATTAACATAAAAAAAAAAGTAGAGGAGATATGGTGCAAGGTATACTGGCGGTAATGACTGACAAAGCTGTTGTGGAGCAACTTGTGAGCCTTACTGAATTCATAACTACTTTCGATACTTGATGCCAGTTGTCTCCTCTCTCTTGAGCTTTGTCAAATCAGTGCACAATGACTTTAAGCCCAAGGGTGAGACAAGCTAGTTTACAAAATGAAACACAGGCAAATATAAGGAACAAGAATCCTCGCCTGATAGTTGATATTCCTAGTGACAGAATAGTTTCCCACTCTTAAAGTACATTTTTTGTTCTCTTAAGGAGAAGCTAAAAGTCTTTTAACCTCCTGAAATACAACACATTTATAAATGATATACCTGTCTTACCAGGTATGGAGCTTGAAATACATAACTAGATTTAGGAGAAAAAGAATATAAATGATTTGTCATTGAAATACACCACATTTATAAATCCACCGTGTATCTGAAACCATAAGAGAAATGAAAAAGTAAAAGAAAATAATTGGAACTCGAATTCATGAATTTCACCTGACTCAGAAGAGAATTCAATCTTTACAGCCAAAAAATCAACAAGGCTAAGCTTAGAACAGCATTAAAAAATCTCAAATTCAAAGAAACTTCAGTCCCTTAATTGCCTGAATACATTGTCGTATATGGATTGTAAACTAATAGACTCCTACAACTCAGGACTATCTTATTTCTTCAAGGTTTCCATGCAATCAAATAAACAACCAACAGAAAACCAGACTATAACTCAACCTTTGACTATTGTAAACTTCAACAGTCCAACCACAAATAAATTAAAGCACTACAGAAGGGCTCAAGGGCTGATACAGAAGGGAATAAAACCAAGAGAATTCCCCACAAATTGGACCATGTTTAAGAAAATTGAGGCATGCCTGTCTCACGTGCTACACTTCTTCAGGCCTTTTTCTGGGCAAGAACTACATTATTTTGTCCACTCCATTTCGTGCTCAGTAAGAATTTTGTCGTAGTTAGGAATCAGCAGATTCCAAGTATTATCATTCTTTTCATAGAAAGTCATGCAAACTTAGCCATACTCCATAAATAAACAATAGTGGAACATTGGCCCATCTTCTTTCCGACTGCCTCTACGGTTAAGAGTTGCAAACAGGCTGTATGGCAAGTATCAAGAATTACTGGGCTGGTGCCAGGTTAACTTGTTAACTAGATGGCTTGAAATAAAATCAGAGCATTTGGAGCTGAAGGGTGTCTCGTAGTTCAACTAAATTAAATTAAACTAAACTAGCCTCAACCCAAATAAGTAGGGTCATTAAACTTAATCCTGTCATGCCCCTCTATATGAAGATACGTGAGCTATTAAGGGAACACTATTATGTAACTAAATCGTAGCGCAATGATACGGAATTATTGGGATAGGAATAGAACTCAGGAACCTAATCTGGAACCTGACTATAGGTTGGCATAGAAGGGCAGATGGCTGTCACTTTTGGTACCCTATTTGCAAAAAAATTTAGGATATCAGCTAGCAGGCATTAGGATCACATGAAACTCCAAAGTCCAATTATGGTTGAGTAAGGATACCCACTATTCCAGCACAAACTGCAGGTATATTTCATCTAGTTTTTATTATGTTAAAAGACTGTAGAGTCAGGACTCTCCTTTTGAGACTTTCCTCCCAGAAATTAAGATGAATTCAAGAAAAGTAAGGTTGGAAAGAGTTCATAAGTTAATTCTAGTATAGGATGGATATGGACTGGTTGAATGAAGAGAGCGAGAGAAAGAAAGACATTCGTACCTCCAACAAACAATTTGCTGCAAGAACCTCGAGCGATCAGCCACCATGCAGAAGGAAGAGTCCCAGAGAGACCTCTATACCTCAAGCATTGCATTTCCCTTGAGACCTGTGTGTAATCTTGAATGAAAAAATAAATACTTCTATAGTTTATTCAAGGAGGATGTCTCTTCCAAATTCCAACGTTTTATTTTTATTTTTATTTTTTATTTTTTAATTTTTTTTTAGATTCAACCTCCAAAGGAAGCAACAGAATTTAAAATAACTTGAAATCTCAACAAGAAAGGGGGAGATCCAGATCATATTTTGTTAAAACAGGAACATAAAAAGATTTGTGTTTGGTACAACATGTTTTAAATGGATCAGAGTTTGAACAAGATGGTCAAAAAACTGTTCAAACATCATGAAAAAGGAAAAAATTTGAAAACAAAAATTTAAGTTTTAAAACATTTAGATTTGAAACCATTTGGGACCAAAAAAATACGGCAATTTATTCATATAAATTGGAAAAAATTTACCTAAAAACGCCTACGTCCAAAGTTCAAAGCAACTGTAACATCCAACCATAACAGAATCCCACAGTTTTATGAAATATATCTGTGTAATGGCACAGGGAGGAATACGATGAGCATTAATACAAGGTACGATTAAAAGATGCAAGAGGAGACTGCATTATGTACCTCAATGCAAGTTTTGGGAAAATTTGAGAAGCCAATTGGTTTATGAGTTGGCACCCGAGATAACTGAAGTCCAGGAAACAACATTTCCTTCAGTCATTTCGTCAAACAGCTTCGAGTCACAACCTATTGAAGCACTCTGAGAGCCAATAACAATAAACTATTTTGTTAGAAGACTTCCTTGGAGAATCCTGACTTGATGATCTGTAGATGAATTTGGTTGCCTAGAACAAGGGAATTGAACTTCGAAGATAATAAGGTAAGAGCAGTTGCAAAGGTAAATGGGTCTTTCTTCTCTGAAAGAATAGCTAGCGATGGAGAAGATTTTGAAGTTTGGATTGATGCGCTATGTTCAAATGACGGTTTGGAGGTTTATTCAGAAAGGGTAAGAAAGATTTGAGCTCCAAAGCAAGTTAAAGCCACGAGATTTGCCTGACTAGTCTCACGGGCCCATAGTGACCCCGCAACCGCATAGATCGGTCATACTCTAATTAAGCTATGTTAGGTTGCCAAGAAAAGGTAAGAAAAGAAAAGAAAAAATTCTTTCCTTTTTTTTTTTTAATTTATTTATTTGAGGAGAGAGATAGCTCAATTAGAGTTGGCTAAATGAGTTGCCCCTCCTAGACCTTGCAGTAGCGGGAGTCTCGTGCACTGGATTGCTGTTTTTGCTTTAAAGTTGAATAAATAGCAAAATTAAGCTTTGAAAAACCCAAGACTACAAAATACTTTCCTATTTACATTAGCTTGAACTGAGAGATCATAATTGAAAAATATCACAACCACTTACAATACTTAAACCAACATGATCCACACTTCACCATTCCTCTTCCTGGACACCGACGGACTAAGCAAGGGAAATTCCCTTTCAACTTCTATGAGCAAAGAAGTTTTACAAATATATTTTTCAAGTTCACCAAACAAAACACTACATACGTAGGACTATCTAGGGGATATGTTGTTACCTTAGTTTGAAAACCAAGAATCTACCAATAAAAATTCAAACATGCCATGAGCAACAATAAGAAAGAAATCAAATATATAAAAGCACTAAATCTGATTATTCTGGCATTGGTTTATCCAGTTTCGTACAATAAAACCTGAAATGCAGTAGGCATAAACTATAGCAGCTATTAAGACAGTAATCAACAAAGAAAGAATAGCTAAAGAATAAGAAGCACCAGAGTGAAAAGTTTAAAAAAGCATCAACGATGAGAATTTTTATATGAAAAAAGAAAGAACTTGCTGTAACACATTATCCTATGCACCCATGCCAATACCCTTCTTTCCTTATATTAGGTACAAAAACGACACAGTTAAAAATCCACAAGAATCTTAAAATGAAACAGTTGAAATCTCTGGGAAGCCAATTAATGGCATGCTACTATAAACTTGCTTCAATGGAAGCCCTTTTGTATATCCAAATGCCATTGTGATCAAGTATATCGGTTTTGACCACCATTAATAAAATCATGAATTGTCTCAACAAGTCTCACATGTTCTCCCAGTTATTTCAACAAACAGGGAATGCTATGGACATAAGAGTTGCACTAACTTTTCACATATCACAAAATTTTGAATCTCTGCTGTAAGAGATGAAAGCACTGAATGAAAGGAGATAAAGATTTATAGAAACCCTAGAGAAAGTCACCTTAAACACACAAAACCCCTTCAATGAAGGAAGATGAAGCTTCAGAAAACAACTTCGTCGTCGGTTTGGGTGTCCAAGAAGCATCCACGAGTTGCAGCGATGGAGCTGGAAGGTCCAGGAGTAGTACCAAAACAAGAAACCCAGCAGAGATCAATTACCCACACCAATAACACAAGAAACCGAAAATACAAGAAGCAAATAGAGGTACACTCTAACTTCCTCATTCACCTCACCGTACCAACCGTCCCCATCATTTCAATTTCGAGGTAAATACACTCGCAAACGGTTAACTTTATTAACCCCCACCCTCTCTTCCACATGGTCAACACCGTCCGAAGAGGAGGTTCTGCCGAAATGTTCAACAATTCAAGATTCAATGTCGTGATAGGTCAAATGTGGAAACGAAGAAGAAACTCACTGTTTATCGACACAAATGAGTTCCCATTGGTCCTATTCGCAGAGAAACCTCTAACCATACCACATGGTAACTGGAAAATGCCATAGTCATAGCTTTTACAGTCGCAGGAGCGACAGAGAACCATATGAGTACTTGAGGTCATTAATTGATTAGTTAGAGTTTCAAAAAGGAAAAATTAAGGATATCTTTGAGAAAACTCTGTCGAAGCTGCAAACTACAAAATCTATTTTTGGTGCAAAACCCTAGATTTCTGAGTTCTACGAAGTTCGATAGTTTTGAATCAGAGAGAGTGAGAGAATGAGAAATGAGGGGCAGGGGAGAAGAAGAAAAAGAATGTAATGGAGAATTTCCATCCTTACCGGATTACTCTTGAATTTCCAAGAGGATTGAGCTTGGAAAATATAATCTGGGTTCGGAGGTCGCTTCTTGGAGAAGACCACCCTGGGACTAGGGAGGAGAGAGAGAGAGAGAGAGAGAGAGAGAGAGAAAACAAAGAGAAAAACCGAACTACAAGTACGAATCTGTTGTTTTTGTTTTCGAAAATGTGAAAAATCGTTTTTATTATTATTATTATTATTATTATTTCTAAGTATAAAAACAAAACATTATCAAATGGCGCCTAAAATAATCTGTATTCAATTTACATTGATATTCATTTTTAGAATCTATATTAGAAAATTTGTTTTTCATAAATTATTAGAATCCATTTGAAAACTAATTTTAATCTTGTTATGGCTATTTTAATTTATAATTTCAGTTTTAAAATATCATACAATCCGTTTTTGTTCGATTATAAAAATATGATTAAACAATAATTGAAAGAAAAAAACCTAAAAGATAATGCCTCTAACTTATACATAGGTTGGGGCAAAATGAATACCCAACCCTAGTGAAAAAATGGAAATCTCACTCTTATTGATGCCCTTGTATATGCTCCCATTAGTCCTGCGCTAATGCAAGGGTCACGCTGTGTTTTAAAGAACTTTCTCTCTAATAATAATAATTATATAAAATAAGATTTTATAATTCAGATGGGTCTGGATTCTGGAATCTTTCAGGGGACATATTTGGCCTAATACCAACAACAAAACAGCTTGACCCCTGCACTAGCTTATGGTATTTAATCTCCAGAATGGCATACATTAGAATCAATTGCAACTGTAGAGATCTCATCCAAACATGCATTCTAGGCACATTCAAATGGCTGTTGACTACTGGTTCTGCTCCAACTAGTGCTGGTTGGGTTCTGTTTTTTTTGCGTGGATGCTATATACGTTCCCTTACTTGAATAGAGGAAACTTTTGGTCATTGGTGAAAGATTTGTAATGTGATCTTCATCCTGAGGTATAGATCTGGGTAGGATCCTGCGACTGCAGCTGCACTAATAGGATCAGAACCTGGAGTAAATTTTGGTAACCAACACAACCCAACCCCTCTGGTGGAAAATGCATCACATATAATTTTTTATGTTGGCTCTATGCAGAATGCTGCTACTATGACGGGTAGAGATCAGTGCTTACGGCGGGAAGAGATCACATTTATAGGCCAAGCTAAAGCAGCTTGTGATCATTCACCCATCCAATCCAGGAGGAGAGCATATATACCTTTTCATGTCTTAGAGTAAATTACTGTAGACAATGAGGATAAATGTACATTTAATGCAGTGATTTGTTGTGCATAATAATTTTCAGATGCCTTTAAATAGACTGTTATCATCTTTGCTTCGAATCGAAAGGGGAAGAGGGGAGGGGGGGGGGGACTCTTTGTAATTTGTAAAGAATGGCAATGTCTAATAACTTCTTTCTGAAATTATACAAGCACTGTATGCATCTCGCTATTGAAAAATTCTAACTCCCAACAACTGGAATGATTCATTGACTATAAGCAACCCACACTTTACAAATAAAGTCATTTAGATTTCTCAGTACACAAAATAGCACATTAACCCACATACAGGAACTGGATGACCCATCTGATTAAGTATCTAAGCGTCCTGCAGGATTTCTGTTCCATGATAAGTACGAAGGGTCTCCAAGTCGCCTGAAAAGAGAAAAGGCAGGGTCAGTACCATTGAAGGTAATAGATTTGATGGTGATAAATGATTAAAGTAATTCTTTGCATTAAAACGATTGCTACCTTGGCTTAACGATGTATACGACAGTGAAGACCATGGCTAGAAAGAAGCACAACCCTCCAATTGTGAGATATGCAATGCCAAGAAAGTCATTCTTTCCTCCAAGCCAGCTAGTGGTGGAAAGTACAAGCTTCTTCTTTCCACTAAAACTGTATGTGTTGTAGTTGTTCTGCAGTGTGACTTGTATGATGTCATTTGCTTGGAGATCCACCTCTATCTTCCCATACAACTTCCTAAAAGTTGGGAGAGCTGCAGTTCTCATCCAGACAATAAGGTCCTCCTGCTCACTCAACTGTTGCACGTAATATATCAAACGAGATCAGGTTCTTGTCCGTTAATGGCAACCATCCTAATTATCAACTGTTCAATTGCCAAAGGCAATGAATCTATTAAAGTTTTATAAGGAGTGGAAATGAACGACTTACCGATTTGTTGGCAACAAGGGTTTTACCGCCTTTTAGGGGTCCTTTCTGGAAATTTTTGGGGTACACATTGCTACCAAACTTGTGATCCCTGTCACTCTTCCAGGAAATGCCCGTTTTGTTTACCTGTAGTTGCCGGTTTTTGAGAGAGAAGCTGTAAGTATCATTGAACAAACTCCAAGCAATAAGACCGCAGGGCACAATGGCAGAACCATTCACTGTGGCCTCAGGGTCACAGCCGGTTGTTGTGTCTGCATTCTTCTTATCCATTAGCTGTGCATCATTTCGGCTCTTGACATACCTGAGTCACAAAGCACAACCATGGGAGCTATTGTCATAATGTGAGATATAATGGTTTCCCCCAATTTATTCATACAATAATTTAGTCATGATTCAGGAAGTTGTTTCATGATGGTCTAAGAGGACTTAAAATCCAACTTCCACTAGGGTATATCATTTTGCTGCATAAAATTGTAGAAATTCCCGCTTTAACATTTTTTGGGTTAACCCTTCAGGCCCTTTTGGGCCATTGTGAATTAAATGGTAATATCATTTCCACCCCCCCTTTTTTTGGGCTAACGAAGGGTATCTAGGCCAGTCCCATGGACCCATACTGATCCCATAACCGCATGGACCGGGTCATACCGGGATTGAATGAAAACCATTCAACTTTCACTGAAAGCAGTGAAGAGTACTAAACACCCCCGTGTAAGTGGCCCCAATGAGGTAAGAGGAGTCGAACTCATAACCACACGCTACCTGAGGCAAAGGTCCCTTGCCAACTCAGCTACCCCCTTGGGGTTAAAATGGTAATATCCTAATAAAATCAATCTCTTCTTTCAGGGGTAGTTCTCGCCCCCCCCCCCCAGCGGACCTCACACATGCGGGAGCCTCATGCACCGGATATGCCCTTTTTGTCAAATTATTCATGTTTTGTAATTGAGTCGCTGTTCCCATCATCTGGCTATGCCTTCTGCTGAATTCTAATTCAAGACTCCTCTTACTACTGTAGCCCATATCCTTTTTGCCTTCCGCCCTTCCCCTTGACCTTCTACAGCTTTCATCTTGGACCAAATTGACCTTTCTAACCGATTTTATTCAAGGTCAAACAAGTTCTGTCTTCTCATTACTTCACCATATATCCTTTCTGACCTCCTCATGTCCTTTTGGAGCTTTAAACTTGCACCAAATTGCTATAGGTCAGATTTGATCACTAAAGAGCTTTGGAACAAATAATGCGCTGTAATATTCGAACATAATTCATTCCAACCCCCGGCAGTGGTGATGGGGAAATCAGCTGGTGAATGTCCTAGCCAATTTAGGTCAGAATGAGGCTTCTTGTCACCTATTCCGCCACCAAAGTTCCCAGAGATCCAGGGATGGTTTCATTCTAACTTTGTCCTTCCAAAATTTCCTTCTTATCTGGGTCAACACATTCATCTTGGATTTTCTTTTTCTTTTTTTTTTCTTTTTTCAATGACCATTGGCCATGTTTGTTATGTAAGTTTCTTTCTTTCTTTCCTCCCCGGCAATCTGATTTATTAGGCACTACGCAAGATTTTGAGGAACAAAATTATGAACTGAATGATAGCTACACCTAGTTCCTGGAATTCATTCATTTCTTATTTTTCACCTTTCTGTCTTGCCACTGAATCACTCATCCATTTCAAAATTCTTATCTTGGTTATGCATGTCCTATTCTAGTCTTAGTCAGTAAAAAATTATTACTTCTGAACCAAAAATTCCAGTTGACTAAATTAAAATCACCATTAAGTATATCAAAATCACCATCAAGTATATGCTGTCATATTCTTCTTGTGCTAATTTTCACATATAAATCAACTTTGGATACTATTTGAAAATAAAAGATACCTTCTATGATTCTGGTAGAAGTTATCAAGTTGATAGTATACATAAATAGGCTGCTTCATATGCTTTGGCACCTGCAACAAATTGTTTCTGCATGTTACTTGGCTTGGTTTTGGAAAAAACTCTCATAGAAATACAACTTCTCCCCACAGAGTGATCAGAATTTGTTTCTTAATTTGTATAAATGATCTCTCAAACTAACAAAAGCAAATTTCTGAGAAGGAGACATTACTGTTAGTGTCCTATTGCAGGTTTTATCCACACCGCTCTGTATGTACTTCAGCTCGTCATCCTGGCTGCCTCTGGAGCGTTCTGGTATGCAGTCTGTTTCATACTGATCGATAATTTCAACAACCTAACAAATGGAAGATAACCAAAATAAATTAATGAATAATAAATAAACACATAAAAGGAGGATATAGAAGATTACGGATCATTCTTAACACATACGTCCTGGGAAGCAAGGAGGGCAGCAACTCCAATGGGGATGAAGATTATGCTGACAACTGTGAATGCTAAGATCACCTGTAAGAAACATGGGGGTTGTTAGATACGTTCACTTACGCTGAATGAAATAGCTACTATAATAATAGGTTTACTTATGCTGAATGAAACAGCTAATTTATAATAAGAAGAGTATGAAGGAATCTGTTATAGATCTGTTGGATCTTGCTTACCCATTTTGGAGTGAGTATCGGCTTGCAAGCTGGAAGCTCTTGTTGAGTAAATCTTGAATCTGAAAAGAAAATAAAATTATATGAGTTTCTCATTTATTATTATTTATTTACTGGTATGAATACTGAATAGAACTATATCATGTCATACTGAATAATGAGAAAATTTAGAAAAAAATTCAACCATAATTAGTAACAAAATTTGGAAGGAAAAATCTGTCCCCGTAAGGCTCTAATTTGATGATCGAAAATCCAAACAGCCAGTTGGGTCAGGTTGGGGTCAAGTGAGCATCTTACAACAATAGTATTCTCTGCAATTAATCTAAATTAAGAGGCAGGCAACAACTAAGTAGGGATGATTTGAACTTTAAAGAAACATGGGGATTAATTATGGTAGTGGACATTTAATTTTTTTGAAGTTAACTCTAAAATCTATCTTAAACTGTTAATAAAATCAGTCTATATATACTGAAAGCAGTATTATTTGAGAGACTAGGAGCCATACATAATTCAATCATGACAACTGATTAAATTCAGAGGATACTACCAAAGAAAAATGGTACAACTCAAAAACAAAATAATGGGAAAGGTTTCTGCTATACGTTTACTTGGATCCCTTTCTATAACACCCTGTTTCCCAGCCATGCAGACTGATGATTTGGCATATGACCATCAGAAAAAGGGAGATTGTAGATACTTGTCAAATTTGGTGGCTCATATTGAGAAGAGAGATATTTTACTTCCCAAGGGGGTTATAATCGGAAATTCCATTCTTTCTGGTACAAAAGTTTCTATAAAATGGGAAATGCCCTACCTTTGAGTGCTGATAGAACTGTTGATTTACATAATTGGAAGTAACCAATTAGGTTTACCACGAAACCTAGAAATCGATCACTAATCCAATTTGAGTACCTCTATGGGATAGACCTCAACAGAATAACCATATTACCACCTTGTATGGGTTTTCTCTCAAAAGGGAGAAATCGATGTCTCAAGAGTGAAAAGCAAGCACCAGCAATAAGAGAGAACTACTAGAAAATTGTGAGATCCTTAGTGAAAGGACCAAAGCCGATCCTTAGGGTTTGCAGCAGTCTCTGTTTCACTGTTACGTGCACAAATAAGCGGGAATAGTTACTTTTGTGATAGAATTTAGTTGCTTAGGAATTTTCAATTATGTAGGAGGTATCAGTTATAGTAGTAGTTATTAGAGAAGTGGTGTTAGTGGAGTAAGAGGTTGTAACTCTTTGTAACCGTTATCATATCCTATTTAAGAGGAAGGCGCAAAAAAGTAGGGCAACGAATGAAATCCTAAAAATTATCTCTTGGTTTTATCTTGAGAAGAGGTCGGCTACCTCCCAATAGGCCGGGACGTCATGGTTTCATCCATAAAGCCAACCAAATCCTTTATTTAATTTTATTTATTTCTTTTATCTAAATCCCTCCCTTGTCTTACTTGCCCTATTTTCTCTCTATGGAATCCCTACATGCATGATCTGATATCAGAGCTCAGACATGACATCCACCGGTGGAATTTCTACAATTTCTCTCTAGAGAAACAAGGTCATGGCTTCCTCGATTAAGCCAAGGGAAGACTACCAACATGCTAAAACAACTTGGGAGGATCTAGATGCAATGAAGATTAAATTTCCAGCAAGTGGTCTTGAGGACAAGACCAATCTTAACGGGGATGGAATGTTACGTGCACAAAGTAAGCGGGAATAGTTACTTTTGTGATAGAATTTAGTTGTTTAGGAATTTTCAATTATGTAGAAGTTATTGGTTATAGTAGTAGTTATTAGAGAAGTGGTGTTATCGGAGTAAGATGTTGTAACTCTTTATAACCGTTGTCATATCCTATTTAAGAGGAAGGACCAAAAAAGTACGGCAACGAATGAAATCCCAAAAATTATCTCTTGGGTTTATCTTGAGAAGAGCTCGGCTACCTCCCGATAGGCCGAGACGTCATGGCTTCGTCCGTAAAGCCAACCCCATCCTTTATTTAATTTTATTTATTTCTTTTATCTAAATCCCTCCCTTGTCTTAATTTTCCTATTTTCTCTATATGGAATCCCTGCACGCATCATTCACAGTAGGGATCAATGAGATTTCATTGGGTAATAACTTACAAGTTTTAGTTTTGAAGGATTTTCATGGATTTCACATTTGATAATCCATGGTTGAAGCATCTGAAGTCACAGATTTCATAGTTTAAGGTTTCGTAACTCTAATTTCAAGTTTCACGGTTTCAGTTGCAAGTAGTCCATGGCGTTTTCTCCGATGACCCACTCTGCATCTGCGTTTCCCAACCAATTTCTGACCCAGCATCGCAGGTGTTCAGGTCACATGAAAAAGTTATTCCTTTACTTTCCTCTTCTTTTTTGGGCCCGGGGTTGTAGGGGGAGATGGACTCGGGGGAGGTGTTGTTGGGAATAGCTCAATACAGAGAAATTCCACCCAGGGCAAAGATGATGTAAAGCATGACGGCCGGAAATAGGAAGCTAATTAGAGCAATAAGTACACAGAAGACCTGTTTATCAGTTCAACATAACCTCATTGGAAATCAAGGAAGAAAAACATGCAACTAATCTCTTCAATCTGTTTAAAAAAGTTAGTACTTCAGATGAAAAACTGCAAAGATAAAGACAGCTGATTGATAAAGATTAAAGCACAAAGGGAAGAAAATTAACAAGAAAACTACTCAGTATAAGTTCATCTTACTTGATATATGTACAGAGAGGAAGAAAGAGAGAAAGAGAGAGAGAGAGAGAAATAGAGAGATTCTTATGTATGGGTAGCTAAGGGTTTCATCTGGGTACTGATGAATCGTACCCAAAAAACGAAGTAAATCAAAAGGAAATGAAATTTTCAGGAGAAAACTTACACTTGGGTCGCTTTGAGTTCCTTCTGGGTGCTGAAGAATCAGCCGATCCAGCTCCTCCGGATCCCGATGTACCGTTCCCACTCATCGAATGGATATAAATTTGGAACAATTAACGACCCAACCACCAAAAACCAATAAATACACTGTTCACTGACCTTCAGATCAGAAGAAGAACTAACACAGGTACCCAATCGGAGATTGTTTCAGCTGGAAATTTCAGAGAGAAAGCAAAGGAGAAGGTTTCGCTTCGTTCTCTGTTAGCCTCTTCGGTATCGTTTTGACTTTCAGAGATCAAAGAGCCGACTCTGTGAGGGAGAGAAGAAGAGGAGAAAGCAGAGAGAGAGAGAGAGAAAGAAAAGTAATTTCACACTTTCTTGGGAGTTGGGTTGGCCGGCCACTCTTCTAGAGAGAGAGGGAGAGAAAACCAAAGAAGACCAATGACAGGTCAACATAGACTAACGCGGTTAGAGGAAGATGGAGTAGTTGAATGATCACAACCGTTTATCAAGTATTTAAGTGCAGTCCATTCCACGTTTCCTACGTAGACACGTTCCATAGAACAATTCCAAAAATTTGACAAGTCAACAAAATTCAGACAAATGATAATGGGAGGCTACGTACTTTGTACTACTAAATTCCTCTTTTCTCTTTCCCTGAAATTTAGAATAGCTTTAGGGGATTCAATTCGGTGGGCACTAGGTTCACATGAAACTATCTGGCATCTTATAAGATTCTAATCTGACGGTTTTAGAAAGCCCTTATTGGTTTCACTCTCTTGATCTGTCAGGAGATTTTAGGATTTTTTCTCTTTTGTCTTTCTTTCTCTGTATTTTCCGTCTTTGGTATGTTCCAATACTATCACGTGTGCATCTGCATCTGACACGCGTGAAAGCTATGGTTTCCTTATCGTTGATTGAATTATCATGGTGGGCCGGCCTTACTGGGATATGATTAGGTCAAATTTTGGTAATCTGTGGGGCCCACTTGCACGTTATGTTTTCCACACATGTGATAGCTATAGTTTTGTCTCTTAATTTTACACATTACGCAACATAAGGAAAAGGGTGAAAGTTTGGTCCAAACAATTTGAACTCATAGTGGTCCACCTTGAATCTGAATAGGGTTTGAATCAAGTTTTATGAATCTAAGAGTGAGTTAAGGTTGAAAAACTCCAACCGTGGGTCAAAGTTAAAATGGATTGGGCTTGAGGCCTCAACCCGACCTAAAAATTAACCTTGAATCTCTATGTTATAATTTAGGACTCCTACTATTATATCATTTTTCTATAATTTTATGTATAATATATAAATGGTAAAAACATACCAATCAAGATTAATCCAACCATTGCAGAAGCTAAGGTCAACCCAACCGAGCCAACCTGACCTTGATAGGATAAATTAAGGCCTAGTTGGGTTGGTATGAATACGACAAGGTTGGGTTGTGCCTGAGTGGAATTTTGAGGAACTAAGATTGAGTTAGGGTTTTAAGAAACCAGGCCCTCTTTCACCCCTAATAGAAGTAGATTTGTACAGAGAGTTATACAGTTGACATTTTGTAGGGGTATCAGCCGGTTGGTCCCTGTTAGTTTTGGTTGGACCTAATTGGTTGGTAAGTCAATCAATTACCGGTCTATAACCCGGTTTGAGACTATAAATGGTGCAATCACTTTGGTTTGTATTTGGGCCAATCGGGTTATGTTGTTTTGGTTCATAATTACACCAGTGGGTCCTCTGATATACATTACATAATGAGCACTCTGTCTGGGTCAATTAATTCTCAAAGGATTTATTGACAGGCTAATGACTTATATCCTAAAATCCATGCCAATCGGTTCTACTTCAGGTGGAATTCTGGTCCGAGTTTGTTTTGGTTTCGGGGCCTGTGGATCTTACGTTGAGGACCCTTTACCGACCGAGTAATGCATTACCTAGGCCAGATCTCGACCGGTTTATTAAATGGTTGAACCTATTTCGGGCTTTAAGCAATTTATAACTTTGCCAATGGATTTTTTTTTTTTTTTTCAAATTTAAGGAATTTTATTGTAAAATGAAGTAAAATTTATAACTATATTTGGAATATTTGTAATTCATGGTTGGAGTTGTCACTCGTGAAAATTTTAAAACAAAATTCTATCCAATCAACCCCTGAGGATTGGTAACTCTAATGTCCTTTTGATTTTAAATTTCTTTTTTTTAGCTTTAAAAAAAATTCACAAGCTTCTATTTTTGAAATTCTACCTCACCTCATGATCGATTTAGGTAGGATCGGGACTTCACATGCGAGTAATATCGCCTAAGTTCTATCTATCCACAAAATTTAAGCTCCAATTGATTTTTCATATGCCAAACATTAGAACATATGGAAAGGTCTTCTAACGATGCCATATGAGGAATGACTCTTTTGTGATTGTAGATATCATTCTCATTGTAAATGCAAGGTGAATCTTTTGGGTTTATGAGTCTATCAAATAAATTTAATGATTTAAATATTAATTAGTTTGAATTGAAATATAATTAATTAGGTATATGACTATCATAAGATTAATACTTTAAAGTGTAATTAACAATCAGGACAGTACTTAACAGTTTGTACATATGGTTGTTGTATTGTGTGTTTTAAAGAATGACGTTTCCAAATAAAATGTGAATATATATTTATGTAAATAAGACGGGATCATTCGAAGTATTATATTAATTATTATAAGTTGAAAATTAGAAATAAAATTCTCAATAATAGTTTATAATTGCTCCCCATACATGAGTAGTCCTTATCATTGCAATTGGATATTATTGGTTTTAGTGTGCGAATGATTAATGATCAGTGTATTAGATTCATGATGTTTGTTTGTGAATGAAATAAATGCTCGATAAGGAATCCACTTCAAATATCAAGAGAGTATCTAATTATGATTGGACAAGAATTTCAAGCTCAAAGACTTGTTTATAGTTTGCAAAAGAGTCTACAACACTATTATTTATTTATATTTCCCTATATATAATGACAATAAAAAAATATTTTTGTTTTTTTTTTTTAATCCAATTTTCATCGAGTTTGGCTTTATTCAGTTTGATCTGTTTTAGTTTTGATAATCAAAACCAAAGTCTAACAATTAAGACTGAAACGCATGGGATCAATCCATTAGACAAGGTGAGCAAAATAATGCAGGTTACATCTTAGAACCTGGCTTCACTCAACTATTCTTTACATTCTATTTTTTTTCCCAAACCATTGGTAGTTTCTCTCTTTCAGACCAAGATGATAAATGGACATGATCCCTAATATCCAATGGATGCTTTTCTACCTGATCTGGAGCCTCTTTTCTCCAAACAAATTTTGAACAATCCATCAATCGGCCTTCGCGACCCATGCTTGGAAGATAGTGGAAATTTTTATGGAAATTAAAGACCCACCCCAAATTCACTATGTTTTTTTGGCGTACCATACATAATGGACTCCCAATCAAAGATCGGTTAGGGAAATGGCTTAATACCAATCCTGATTGCCCATTCCGCAACCATCACCCTGAATCTTTGGAACATCTCTTCTTATATTGTGTGATTCACTTCACATATTTGGATGGCCGGCCCATTGGGTCTCCGATTACAAAATCTGAACAATCTCTCACTTAAATGGGTGGTAAAATATTTTTCTCTTCATTTAAATACTGAATCACTAAAGTGGTCTACTCTCATGCATAGCATATATCACAAGGTAAGTTTAGGTTCATGGAATCATAGATGCATAGATGGGGAATTGAACTTGAGACTATGTGCCTAACCCACACAATCCCCAGTAAGAAAACACACACACACACACTCACACAATGTGTACGATAGGGTTTGATCCCGTAACCTCCTCTCTTGGGTTTCGGCTCCACAAGCCAAAGTTACCACCACTAGGCTATCCTAGTGTTCGTATGCTATTTTTTTGTAAAATATATGAACTCTCTCGGTCCATCACTTTTGTGTAAAAAGGGCTCCCCAACTCTGCCATGGAAATGGTATGGGGGGTTGCTAATACTATAAATCATAGGCCGGCTAACCACTCTTTTGATAATGTAGACAATGTATCATATAATCCTTAATCCAAGTTTTTTTTTCTTCTTTTGATAAAACAAAAATATATAAAAAAATAAAAATTAAGAGGTTGATTTGGCTCGGTTTTAGAACGTCAGACTGTTTTGTACTAGAATTTGACACCCTTAACTCTTAACACATCTCACATTCTCTCTTCTATTTCAGTCTATTGTGAGTTAGGATTTTGAACCCTAGTAAGTGATGTAAATTTTTCTGCTGAGCATCCTATGCATGAGTTATTTGAGGTGGTGTTGTTTACTTCGTATTTGGTCATTTAATCTAGTGTTGTATTCTTTTGAAATGTCTGAAATTGTGGATTAATAGGAAACTCTAAGCCACACATGTAATTGAATAAATACTCGAATGTTACATGAGATAAATTTTACCATTTAAATTTTTTTAACTTTGACACATAATCTTGACAACGTATTTCATGATGACTTGTCCTAATAATAAAAAATATCTGCCACGTGGTAAATCAAATGAAGACCTAAAAATCATAGACCTCATAGATTCCCATGGATTCCACGGAGGGGATAAGTATAAATTGGTATTTTGGTCATTTCAACTGAATGGTGACATTCTCCATTCACGGGGAGCTCAACCATTTAATATGCGTGACCAGTTTTAAGACTCCACCACAAACGGCTACTTATAACGGATATTTTCTAGTTATCGTCAATGATAGTAATGGAGTTCATAGAAGTAGGTAGCCAAACACTGCTTTTTTGTTTTTTGGCATGTAAGCTATAAATAATGTCAAATGTCCACCAAGTACTTGGTTTTAAGGCCTTAATAACCACACTAACTCACATTCTCCCACCTCATGTGAACTGCATTTTCAGCTTTCAATCCAAACAAAAGCCACAATGACTTCTTCCCTGACTGCATATATCAAATGATTAAATACATCCAAATAACTAAGTTCTACTCAAAAAAGGAAACTGATGCCCATATTGCCAACCCACCCCCACCTCCCAATATGGTGAAACTACTTTTGGAGCCTATTACTGCTCTTAGGGTTAAGGCTATGTATGTAGGTAATTTTTTTTTAGCAACTCATGTTAGAGGGAGAGGGTTTAATTCTCACAAAGACAATGTAAGAAGAAATCTAAATGTCACACCTTTTGAGGGTTTAGATTATGGTATAATGCACAAGGGATCGATAAACATGAGGTCCACATAGTCATAATATGAAAAAAAATATCAGTATGAGCCCATGATTCAGTATGTGAGGACGTATGGATTATGCAATCTGACAGCGTATGTTTCTTATAATAACACATTTTTGCAAAGGTTTTTCACGAGTCACGACACTAGAGTAGGAAACTACATAATGAAAAAGTGTGAGACAAATTAATATAGTAAGATGTCCATATTTTGTTCGAGAAGAGAGAGTGTCAGTGGGAGTCTCACGGTTCATTATGTGACAAAGCATGGAAATGAATCCTCATAGTAAAATTGATTTTGCAAAGGTAAGTGAAAAGAAAATATTCATATGGTACATGCACATAAAATTGATTTCGCCAATCATATGGTTTAGATTGAAAAGTCCTTCCAAAAATGTAAAAGATGTCTCACCCTTTTAGCTCTTTATTTCAATTACTTTATTTTCCATGGTACCATCCGCATTCATCCAGAATAATGGTGAGAGATTTTAAGTCAATTAAGGTTTTGCTTTTATATAAATAACATTAAAAGCTTTCCCACAAACTTAGAGTTACGTGCGATTTTCATTACTATTTTCTCTTTCTTGCATTGAATATGTAAGCCTCATATGGATGATACATTTTTTAATCAAATTTCTTTGAAAATACGGTCTAATTAATTGATTGCTTTAGCTTTAATTCAATGGAACATCCTTAAATTGGCACCTATAGCTTATCATACTTCACACTGGCTCACCCAATCCATTTAGACTAGCAGACTTGTTACTATGTCCTAGTTTGCTCAATATCAATTTTCAAGGGATCAATTTGATAAAATTTTAATTATAGGAGAAAATTTTTCTTTTACCTAGGTGCTTATCAGCCGTGGGGCTTGCAAGGGGGGTAGGAGGCCCCCCTGCATAGTGGGGTTGTAAGGAGGTGCAGTCTCCTGTTCAAAATTTTTATTTGAGGATAATTTTGTACTTTTCAGATTCGAGTTTTTCGCTATATATTTGTAACAATGTTTTCTTTTTCTATAATACAAGTAATATTGAGAGGTGTGAGGGCAAGCGTTGTAACCTTATTCTCCATTGATATTGAAATAGAATTTCATCTCACCAAGAACGTAGGTAATCTTGCTGAACCACATAAATTTATGTGCATTATTTATTCTTGTTTTTCTATTATCTTCTACATCACTTTTAGTATTACGTTTCTATATAAATTACCATTCTCATCAACGTCTTTGAAAGTCTTTTCTTTCCGAGAATTTTCCAAAGCTTGTTATTCAATTTTTACCTTATTACATTCAATAAATTCTCCATATTATGGGAGTGTTCGTATAATAAATTCAATCTTTTCGCACCTACTCTGTGTGAGCAAAGATATATGCTTTCAGATAAAGTCAATTCTTCTAAAGAAAACAAGTAAATAAAGGCTCAAGCGAGCATCCATGTGCATTACTCTGTCGTCCCTTCCCTCCATTACTCACTTTAAATTTGTGAGGAAAATAATCCAATGTCACCCATCTCATGGGAGACCCACCTTGATTGATGTTGGGATTAATTGATGGCCCAACCATCTCACGTGGGATTTGTCCTCTTCGTGATCATGGCCCCACTCTACAATTTAATAACCTGAAAAGAGAGATTTACAAACCCAAATGCATTCCACACCCACAATTTTGATATAATTTCTCCTTCTTCTCTGGTTGGTAAACTCGGAATCAAGATACGAATTGGTCTCAGCCAATTTGAACCCGAATGGTTCTAAAATGTGTTTGGATCGGCTCTAAAATTATAGGATTTCGATCCTATTATGTCAACCTTTGGGATCGGAGTAATGATTAACATGGCTGTCAGGGGCATTCATATTTTATCGTTAGAGATAAAATTATTGGGTTTATGAAAGACGAAGCATGCAAAACATTTGTCAATAATTTTTCATAAAAAAAGGAAAAGAAAAAATTGAATGACAGATTATCTTGGTGGAAAACAAAATGCATATAAAATACTTTGGCTTGACCAATCTATATGATACGTCAAGTAAATAATTGATACCTTATTATAATTTATCATTATAATCATGTGGTTGATTTATAATGGTTCATTAAGTTGACAGTCAACACTTATTATAATTAACCATAACTCGTAAATCTTTTTATACGTGATTGGCCTTTGTTGTACCTGACACGATCTGATCCGATTTTTAATCTGTGTAGCATCACATTTACATGATGTATATACTAAGCTACACCTAATCATTTCCCATGGACGGTCAAGAGTTATACAACTCACACACGACATAGATAAACTGACATATAGTGAAGTTGGCTGCATCACTTCTCATTCTCTCCACCACCGTCAGACCAACTGTCTATTATGCTCTCTCTCTCTCTCTCTTTCTCTCTACAAATCTCACTTGTCACAGCATTCCTCCCCTGTGTAACTCCTATGACGAAGCCTCAGTTTCTACTATTTCTGCTACTCTTCCTCTTCCTCACACACCAATCCCTCCAACTGCAACATCCACAGATCAGCGCCCTCGATCTCTCTGCTCTCCACGCCATAAAAGCCACTCTAAGAGATCTCCCGCATTCAAATTTCTTCTCCACATGGGACTTCACTTCACCCAATCCATGCTCCACCTTCAGCGGCCTCCTCTGCTCACAGGACCCCTCCGCCCCCTCTCCCCTCCTCCGTGTCACCTCCCTCACTCTCGGCACGGGCCTAACCGGCTCACTCGGACTTACCGGTTCACTCACTTCCTCTCTCTCAAACCTCACTGCTCTCACCCAACTCGTCCTCTACGCCGGCATTGTCTCCGGTACAATCCCTACCCAACTCGGCACACTAAAGAACCTCCGAGTCATTTCCTTAACAAACAACCGCTTATCTGGTCCGATACCGTATAGTTTCTCAACTCTCCCCAACCTTCACACACTCGATCTCAGCGGTAACCAACTCGGCGGTCGGGTCCCGCCTGGTCTGACCCGGTTAGCCTCGCTTCGAGTTCTGATTCTCGCATCGAACCGCCTCACCGGCGTGTTTCCCAACGTGTTGACTCAACTCCTCCACCTAGATTTGAAAAAGAACCGTTTCTCGGGATGGCTGCCGTCACTACCGTTGTCCCTACGATACCTCTCCGTCACTGAAAACGAGATTTGGGGCCCACTCAACTCCCTAAAACCTCTAACAGAGTTGGTCTACCTTGACCTGAGCATGAATCGGTTCAGTGGAAAAATCCCGGAGACGTTGTTTAATCCGAGGCTCTCATCATTGCTACTTCAACGGAACAATTTATCTGGTGTGATCCCCAGAACATTGACCTTTGATGGAGCATCATACGGTGGGGAGGGATCGATCGTTGACTTGAGTCACAACCTTCTGTCGGGGGAAGTGTCACCGGGATTGGCAGGAGTGGAGAGCTTGTTCTTGAATAACAACCGTCTGATTGGAATCATACCAAATGAGTATGTACGAAATGTGTGCCAGGGTAGCATGAAAACACTATACGTGCAACACAATTACTTATCCGGGTTTCCTTTAGAACCCGGATCGATATTGCCGGACTCTGTTTCGCTCTGCCTATCTTACAATTGTATGGTGGTACCCGTTGGGAAGATGACCTGCCCGACAAGCGCCGGGGGCCTGCTTTCAAGGCCGGCGTATCAATGCCGTGGGATCCATCCAGGAGATTCTTTTTAAAGGAGATTGATTAATATATATATATATATATATATTTTTTTTTTTTAATGAATAGTTTTAAGGGCAGTGGTTGTATGCATTTTTTGTGAAAAGTGGGGTTGTTTAATATTTGTAATATTATAATTCACCATCTGTGAGATATAAGGAGAAGAGAGTCAGGGTGAGGGTGAGATATAGAATAAGAAAAAGAGAGTTTCTCTGCATAGACTATGGTACTAATGTACTATATACTTACTACAGAGTTGTTTGGAGGTATTTGTTGTTTTGTTTTCTTTCTTCATAGTAATTTCTTATTATAAGCCCAGAATGACACTCTTGGCACATCTGACCACGTGGAAAAGCTTGAACCTCTTTCCTTTGTTTATTTCTTGTTAGATTTATCCAAAAACTCAGAATCTGGTTGGAGATTTCAACTTGATTTTGAACATGAAAATGGAGAGGCAAGCAATACACATAATTTGTCTATTCTTACAAGTGGACAAATTATGTGTCTATCTAACTATTGGATAGAGAGGACATAGTTTAAATTGCCACATCTCAAATTATGAAATCCAATTCAACCAAAATCCCCTGTTTTGACATGCATCCCACATATGTTCCAATACTATAGACATAATATACACTCTCCCAAATCTAAATGGGAACCACCTGTTCAGATTAAATAAAATTAAAAATGGCTCAGATTTATGTTGTGATTTTCAGAAATATCTTCTCCTATTGTTACATATATAACTAAAAAGAAAACCCAAAAAGAATATTTCATACTTGGACAATGTGAGGAATCATTTCCGCATGAATAGTTTTTCTTAAAAGAGACATTAATAATTTGGCATTTTTAGCCATTATATAAATGGAAAATCCTTATGTATGTCACATGTCAAGTTCGATTATTTATCTCAATGCATATAAGATTTTTTTTCTTACTTTTTGGTGAATCTATCTAATAGACTCATTTATAGCTATATTTAGAACTTGTTATTTTTTATCAAATAGTTAGAATTTAACACCTTCTTTTACATGTCTCTCATCTAATTCTCTAAAGTTCTTTATGCCAACAGTATAAAAATATTTTCAAAAATAATTTATATGTGACCCATCATTATGTCATCATTAAAAATTATCATTGTTAATACACATTTTTATCATGTGAAATGATAATACTTACAGGGCAACAAAATATAGACACCCTGAGGTTGTCAATTAAGAAAAACCCTTTTTTAATAGTTCCTATTCTTCAACCAATCTCCATCGCATTTGGCTTTTCGAACAGATCCCAAAGTGTTATGTTGACATGTGTTGGAAGTTTGATTAATCTAAAACTTAATTCATAGCTCGATAACATTTATGCTATGTCCACAAAGTTTGGTGTCATCAATTAATATAGACAAAATAAAACTACCCTGAGAGAGGAGGAAAAAAAAAATTAAAATTTGTATCCATATAAATCTTCATCCACAGGACAGTAAATTAATTATTAGTCTTTGTTACGTTTATTTTTTAGTAGGCCGAAAATATGAACCCAAAAAACAAAAACCACAACGATCTCATTAGTAGGCTGAAAATCTGAACAAAATAACAGGAATATCAAAAAATTTCTACCAAGATTTTTACTGAAACAAAATTTACAACCCAGCTACAAAGGACAGCAATTTAGGAGTTAAGCGACCCAATACTCACATGTGATTAATGAACGATCTGTTATCTCACCTGTCATTGATTATTGAAGCTATTCAGTCATCGAAAAAAGCTGCATCCCACCTCCTATTAGTCCTTCCAACCAAACAGAGCACCAGAAATTTGTGTATGTCATTGACTAATCATGGATCCAACAAAGCCCCCCTTGAATCAGGCCTCTGAAGTTTGCATTAAGGAACACATGCAGGTGCAGATGCTGGCCGTTGCAAGAGTGGAAATAAGAAATCTTGATCTTATTAAATCAGCCCTCGACCTCTTGATCTTCCTTGTCTTATCTTCATTTTATTTTATTTTTTTCTTTAACCAGCAATTTGGACAGGAGACCATACAAACACGCAAATTGATCCATAGAACACATCAAACAAGTATATAAATATCAGAGTAAAAATAAGGCAGGGTAAGGAGCCACGACAGCAAGGGATTTCAATAAACTAAGTGTCAGGAATGGATATGGCTATTGGGAACGCAGGATTCTGCTGTTGTCACCCAAGGAACTGCAGTTCCAGAGATTTTACACCCTTCAGATGCATAGTTAGCTTGGTACTCTACACGGTATTAGTCTTCCCCAGCTATAGTACAAATCTAAAAGTGATTACCAGGAAGAGAAGTCCTTGAATTCCGAAACAGTTGTTTTCCTTTTCTTGGCTATGCTGGGCATATTAGCATCCCCAGTTGGATCTTCCGCCAGGGCAGTTTTTGCTTTCAAATACTTCCCCACGCCGCCACCCACAGCTGCTGATTCCATAGTTCCACTACTTGGATTACTATACCAAGAGCCTACCTTGTCCTGAAATTTAACAAAATTTATCCCAAGTCAGATCACTACTTCACAACCCATTCCTCCCCAATTCGTTACTTGCAAAACTGCTACTTAAAACACATGCTTATTAAACTGTTGCAATAGATCCCAAAACTTACATTGTCCACATCATCCGTATTCTTCCCATCTTTCTCTTCTTGCTTCTCTTCTTCTTCATCAGGTTCTGTATAAGGATTCACAAACACTGTAACACTAGTGATCTTTATTTCTTCCTGCAAAAAAGATGGTGTAGAAGGATTAAAGAACAAATAACACAAATATAAACGCTGGGTCATGATATTAGGAAGGCTTCAATTTGAGCAGTCGAGCACCAAGAAGCAGAGCAAATTAACTCCTCAAAAATAGTGAAAAGCAAGGGGAAAAACCCTCAACAGCAACTAAACTACTGATGCAAAAAACAAACAGATAGAAACCAAAAAGTGACATGAAGACCTGGGAATACATGTACTAATAACCGACAGAGTGAGTGGCATAAAAATTGGTCGCTTCTCATATATCAATTGGATTCTGATCAGTGTAACAAGGACACTCATGATAGAGGGATTAACTGGAACAGAATTGACGGATGGTAAGAGTCATAGAAACAATTTCTTCCATACTTTGGACCTTAGCTTAGCTCCATGGAACAATATGCTTCGACTGAGATGTAGAAGAATTGAAATCCCCATTTCTCATTTTCTTGACATGCAAACATCAGAGACACCAACACACATTTTCATATTACCAGACACATGATGTATCCTCAATCAAAAGTAACAAATATTTTCTATGCAGCAGCATGAAGAGGAAACTTGACTGTAATTAAACCAGGTAATTGGTAACAGGAATTAGAATAATGCACATATAACATTGTGCCAAATGTAGATTGACATGAAGAAGCGCTACATATCCATGTCAGAGACCTGCATGTTTATTTCATCGTCATATCCTGATCAAAGAGTCTAACGAATCCCTTTAGATGTTTCACTTCACCATAAGGTTGTAGGTGGGACCTCTTCAACCACAAAGAACATACAGACATCTGCAATTGTAGCCCAAAAGGAAAAGGAAGGCATTTGTTTGCATAAAGACTAATGTGTTTTCAACCTAGCACAGGATATTATAATTGTATTTATAAAATTAGAAAAATAAATAATTTAATACTCTTTAACAGAAGGAAACTGAACACCAGAACTTACAAGAGGCCGGTCATCGTCATCAACAGGAACCTTTTCCATGGCAGCAAGGGCTGTCAAACCACCAACAACCATGCCAAAAACAGTATGCTTGAAGTTCAGATGATTAGCTGACTTGTAAAGGATGAAGAATTGGGACCCATTTGTGTGAGGACCACTATTGGCCATACTGACAACACCCCTTCCCGAGTGAAGTAATTTTGAGTTTAGCTCATCTTTGAAAGGCTTCCCCCAAATGGACTCACCTCCTTTTCCAGTCCCAGTGGGATCACCACCCTGGATCATAAAATTCCTACAATAGATGAACATAAGTGGGTTGAATGGTGAAAAAGGATTAGTATAGCCTGCTACATTTGGTTGGGATAAAGTAAGAATGAGTTTATTTGAGTTAGTTGAGATAAAATCATCATCTTAAACTTCAGAACATTAGAAATATGTGAATAAATATAATTAAGAGAGGTTTAAAAATGTCCCAGTTAGTAGTTTGTCATACCGAATGCTTCGATGGAATGCTATTCCATTATAGTAGCCACGTTCACACAATGTGATGAAGTTTTCACAAGTCCTAGGAGTTATATCACAATGAAGCTCTATGTTCAAATCACCATGTGTGGTATGCAGCTGCAAATAGCCTTTCTTTTTTGGATTCTTCTCGATTTTGATGTATTCAAATTCATTTTTGGTAATAGGATCATAAGAGGTAGAAGTAAAGGAACGTGAGGCAGCACCAGTGGTGAAACGGCTTTTTACCTGAAATATTATCAGTGGCAGCCAATAAAGACAATACCAACAGCAGTTCGCAATGAATTAAATCAAAACACTGATAAGAGAATCTTTAATTATGAGAAGCTAACCATTTTGGCATTGACAGGCGCCCGTTCACCTGCCATGTGCATTGCTATCCGAGCAGCAGTCTTATCACTTGATGCAGCTTTGGCAGCTGTAGCACTTCTCCCATGTACTGATGCAGATGCAGCATCTACAATACTAAAAGACTGACTTGGTTTAACTTCTCCATTTGTATTGGACTTGGAATCCTCTTTGATGCGGGATCTCGAAGCTAAAATAGCAGCAAGTGCGGCAGCTCTTTCACTCTGCGCTTTGTTGCCTCCTCCGCCATGCAAGGCAGTTTGCCTCCCCTTCTCAGTTCCAAGCTCCAGAAGCATCTGTTTAATATCTCCCGTTACGTTTATGTTATAAGCTGGATCTGTACCCATTCTTTTCAATTCTGCCAAAAGATGGAAAAAAAAAAAAAAAAAAAAAAAAAGGTCCATAACCAAGAATAGTAAACAAATCTACAGTTGACAAAGTAAAGAGTTCCAATGTTCTGCAAATCCAACGTAACTCAGAGAGATACTCTGTACATTTCCATAGATTCTGTACCTCCAATGTCTCCAAAAGGATAAAATAGGCCTTCTATTTTCAGGCCTAACAATAGCTCCAGGAGGGGCCCCGGGAACATTAGGTTTTATTCCCATGTTGACTAAAAGACTGCTCTAACTTGCCAGCTAGTCTTCTGTTCTAATGAGGAACACCTCCTTGTCGTCCCCCTACGACGGTAGAACATCAAATCCGTCAGGACTCATCATGTCCTTCTATCTCGCTCACCATTATTAATCTCCATTTGGATGGAAAAAATAACTATAAATGGTTCTTTAGAAATATTTAGGGGCCACATCAAAGGTTTATCAGGACAAGAAGTTATAAGAGGAATGGATCATTGAAGCAGGAAGGGTTGTACTTCTTTAAGGATGCACAACTAAGAGGTGGATGAGAATTTGGTTATAGATGAAGATAAAGAATTTAGAAGTTGGGAGTAACAGATGGTTAGTCCTTTATTCAACATCCTTCATTACACTTATCAAGTTCAGACTTCAGCACTTTCTGAAGTTTAATCTCAGCTTGCATACCTTGTTCTATGTCACCTACAATGTTTAATTGGCTGTACCTGTCCTTGTTGCTTGTCAAATGTGCTTCTCAATTCTTTCACTCACACACACACTTTGACTTGCGCTTTTTCTCTTCATAAGAAGAGAAAGAACACCTTGAATAGCCATTCAAGTATGGTACCAGTGATTCATAAAGGGTTCATCCATTTTAAAATACAGCTTGATACTTGTTCCCCACTTTCCCCACCCACCCCCTGAAACAATTTCCCAAGAGGGACAAAAAAGAAAGAAAGAGAAGCTTGATTTTATTGAGCTTAACTAGGGTAGCTGAGAAAGTGATTGCAGGCAACATTTTGACAAAAATCTGGCCTTTTTTTGCCAAAGAAATGGCCTGCGACTCACTAGTCACTAGAAATACAATATTTTGACCAAAACCGTTGGGTTCTGTTCAAAATCTCAGTAAGTTTCTCCATCGAAATGGGTCACTGTTTCAACCCGTTTTAGTGGTTTTGAGCTGTTTCATCATGCAGTGCCAGAAAACCCCATTTTTTGGATTCTTTGGCCAAAACACCGGCAAATCTATAGTAACGATTTGGTGCATTTGAGAAAATTTGTTGAAGATTAATGTTAAAGAAACAACTCCTCTCTCTCTCTCTCTCTCTCTCTCGAAATCTCTCTCTAATCTTTCCTTAGAATATTTTTTCTCTAGATTTTTCCCTATCACTCACCAACAATCTAGAGAACTTCCTTAACTGACCTACAACTCCTATATAAAGAGAGTAGGTCTCTCAAGTGTGTGCAAGTCCCAAGTGTAAAGTGCAAAGTGCAAAATGCAGGGCGAAATGTGCAAGATTGTACGTGAGGTGAAAGTGTGAGATATAATAAATCAAGTGAGTAGGTGAGTAAATAGTGAGTGACTATTTGAGTGTGATGTCATCATCAGTAAATGTGTGTGTGAAAGTGTATGTATGTGTGTGAGTACACAATTGTATTATGAGCTTCTTTCTTCAATAAAAGTGTTCTTCTCTTGCCACTTCGCTTTAAGAAGTGGTATCAAAATGGGAGGTCAAGGACTGTGATACGAGGAGGTTCTGCCAGTGCATAGTCAAGGACTGTGAAGTTGTTTGGTCAAGGACCAGACTTGGTGTATTGTCAGGCATCACCAAGTCACGATAGCACATATTTCTAATTCATTTAGCAGCATCGAGAAACTCAACAATAACAACTATAACTAGAGTGTTCGTGTACATTTCTACCTGCTCGGTCAGGACTTATGGGATATTGTTAGTGGCAACAAAACCACACAACCCACAGATGCTGAGGAGTTGAAGAGATGGAAGATAAAGTTGATAAGGCAATGTATGTCTTAGCAGTGACTGTGGAAGATGAATTATTACAACACATCAAGAATGCAAAAACTCCAAAGCAGGCATGGGACACTCCAGCGACACTATTCATGTGGATGAATAATGCTAATCTCCAGTGGCTGGAGAACAAGCTTTTATCAATCTCGCAACAAAGCATGATGGTGAGCCAATACTTTACAAAAGTTAAATTTCTTGGTGAAGAAATTTCAAAATTAGATCCTCAAAATGCAATCTCAGATAACCGGATGATGAGAATAATTATTCACGTGTTACAGCCATAATACAACGTTATTATCAAGGCAACCCGTAGATGGGCAAGAGAACCAACTCTAATAAAGTTGGAAAATATATTAGCCAACCAAGAGGCTTTAGACAAACAAATGTTTATAGTATCAATGAAGGAGGAAGAAAGGGCCATATAAAGACAGTTGTAACACTTGCAGGGGTCTTCTGAATTTCACCTGCTGACAATTGTAACACTTGTACATGTACTTGTAAATTGTAACACTTTAAATTTTTATAATAAAAACGGTTTTTTTTCCCCATTTGTAATGCATATTTAGTTGTTTTCATTGAATTTTATATGTCAAGGGCCTATGGTACTAAATTACATGCAGCATAGCCTAATTTGAGAGAGTATACAAATGAATGTTGTACGCTACCAATAATTTTGAACATATTTTTTAACTATCTAAAGGTTCCATCATGTTTCGAGATATTAAATTATGGTTTCTTTGCAGTTTTGGGCCAAAATATGGCCATTTGACCACCAAAATGGTCACAAACGAAACCAACACCAAAAACATGCAAGGTTTCAACCAAGTCTAAGTTGAAACCTGAAACATTTCAGTTTCAACCCTTGATTGCAGGTAGTATTTCACGTTATTCATTATTTATGTAACTCCAGTTTAAACAGTTCAACCATCCAGTTTTCAGAACATAGGAGAAATTCATAGCTCACCTTCATCATCAACTTTAAGACTATTCTTAACATGATCAAATTCAATCAGGGCCTTGCTGTCAAGGGCATTTGGATTCTGTCAAGGAAGGAACGGAGATATCAACTGTAAGAGTCTTGTAGAGAGATTATTACTGAGTTGGAACACCCAACAACCAAACAGAAAATGGTGGCTTCCAGCCGTTCTCTCACCTGAATTGTTATAATGTCTTCCCTGGTAAACGGTTCATCAGTGAGGAGCTCCTTCCAGTTTTTTGTTTTCAAGTTGAGTTCTTTAATGGCCTATCACAAGAAAGAAACAAATCTAAACTGTAAGTAGTCAAATTACAGGAAAATAACAATGGAAACGATTGACAAAGAAGTAAGAACAAACCTCATAACAGAACACATTTCCCGTAGTTTTCACAGCAACAAGATGTGTAAATTCTGTGAACACTTTGTTTAAAACTGGGCAATGAAATTCTCCTACAATGAGAATGAAGACAGATCCACTTAGTATTATACCAAGGAAAGAAATTCAGAAGCCCAGAACCAAAATAGAGATACCAAGCAACATACATCAAATTAAAATCCATGCAGTTTAAAGAGTGAAAGTATCAAAAAAGAAAGATAAAGAATTGATCAACAAAAGAAGTTAGTTTGTTTTACTTGGCAGGTTTCATAATAAACTCGATATTTAGTGCCTATTCCAGAGAAGAAAAAAACTCCAAGGGTGAATTACCATTAGAAAACTATGGGTGACCCATTCCAAAATACAGATATCCAATACCAGGCCTGTGAGTCAACCATAAAACGGATTGATCAGACAGATTCATATTAAAGTTCTAACTATTGGTACCAATCCGAAGGAGATGATGTCCCTGCTGATTATTTAATGCTAAACCTTATAGATAAGTTACAGATTAAAGCTAGTGAAACTCTTAAACTTTCTCTCTCAACAGAAAATATGTTGTAATAATCGAATTTAAGGGTTTTAGGGAAAGTGTCAGTTACCAAACAGACCCTAAGGGGTTTAATGGTCTTTGTAATTCTCTATAACCTTCTCTCGATTGTTATAAATAAAGAGGGCTAATGTCATATTTGACACAAGCCATTACCCCATCCAACATGATATCAGAGCCATAGGATCAAAAACCCTAAAGGCTCTCCCTCTTCTCCATCCCTTTCTCTCTCTCCCAGTGCCTACTTCATCTGCGCCTCCCTCCATCTCTCTTCATCTGCTTCTTTCTCATGGTGGGAGCTTCTTAAACCATCAAGAGGGTTTCTAGCCTCCATCCATCATTCCTTTCCCTGGGCTTTTAGACTCTCTTCTACAATAATCTGAGAGACCCAAAACCTTTTTTTATCACTTTTTCAGGGTTTTCTCCCTGAAATCGTTTTTCCACTGCCAAGATGCTTTTTCCCCTCTCGATGCTCCAATCGTCTTGATGTTTATTGCGATTGGTGTCCCTTATCCTTGTAGTGGTATGTACCGACCACCTTTTGTTTGAGGTCTCGGTTTTAGAGCTATCCCCAAAATCGTTTTCTCAGGGTTTTACCTTTTATCGATTTTTTGGGTTTTCTAGCTTTTCTGGTTATTTTGGTGCTTTCTCTATCTCTGGCTAGTGTCTCTTCTATTTACACAACCCCCTTGAGTAGCAGCCATGTCTGCTAGCTCATCTGCTTCTACTGGCAGAGACACCACGTCTCTTCCTACCTTTCCTCTTTGTGCTATCAAGCTTGATGGCACAAACTACCTTATGTGATGCTCAGTTTGCATCTCCATCAAATCCCGTGGCTATTACGGGTACCTCATTGGAAGTTTGGAACCACAAAGCGTCCGACCACCGATCTTGAGATTGACAAGTGGAAGTGTGCCAACTCTTTGGTTATGGCCTTCCTTGTCAACTCCATGTTGCCACAGCTTTCACGTGGCTATCTTCTCCTTGACTCCGCTACGAATATCTGGAAGTCTGTCCAGGATATCTATCCCAGGCAGAGAATGATGCTCAGGTCTTTGAGCTTCGCCAGAAGGTTCATGATCCGAGGCAGAGAGGGCTCACTTTGTCACAATACTTCTATGACTGAGTTGGATTTCTATGAGGAGTATACTCCTTCCACCCCTGTAGATGTCACCAGTTTTCATAAGCGAGAGGGCAAGATCAGGGACTATGACTTTCTGACAGGTCTGAATGTGGAGTTTAATCAACTGCGGTCCCAGGTCTCAAGTCGTGACCCCTTTCCTACCTTGGATCAAGCCTATGTTATGATCCAACTTGAGGACAGTCGACATACCACTATGCTTCCACAACAAGCCGCCACTCCTACTGAGAGATCTGCACTTGTCTCTGGCACTCAGTCCCTTAGTGCAGCCCCACAGTCTAGTGGCTCCTCTACCAGGACTCCAGTGAAGTGCGATTACTGTGGGAAAGAGCGTCACACTAAGAAGCACGGCTGGAAGCTTCATGGCCGTCTTGCAGATACATCTGGAAAAAGGCGAGGGAAGGGTCTTGCCGGTACTTCTGGGCAAGCCAACCATACTGAGAGCCCTGCTCTTAACACCTCAATAGCCTCGCTATCAACTGATGAGCTTACTACCCTCCGGTGCCTCTTGACACGTCCAAACTCTCTTGCACCAGCCACTGTGAGCTCTGCTCATTCCACCCTTTCTGGGTCAGGTATTTCCTTTTGTGGTCATACTATGTCTATCCCTTCTACCCCTTAGATTATAGAATCTGGGGCTTCTGATCATATAACAAGCCGCTTGCCTCTTTTCTCACAATACACTACCTGCCCTGGTAATGGTAAGGTCAAATTGGCTAATGGGACTTATTCCACTATTCTGGGAAATGGCTATGTTAGTTGTAGCCCTTCTTTATCCCTTTCTACTGTATTGCATGTTCTTTCTTTTCCCACTAACCTTTTGGCTATTAGTAGTCTTACTTCCAGTCTTAATTGCAAAGTTACCTTTTTTCCATCTCATTGTATTTTTCAGGATCTTGTGACGAGGGCAACGATTGGCTCTGGTAGGGTACGTGGTGATATGTATCTGCTTAATGATGACTCGGCATTAGTCAATGGTCAGGCTCTTCAGACATCTTCTACATCACCTCCCATCTTTGAATTACTGCAGTGGCATTGTCGGTTGGGACATCCCCCTTTGGGAACCTTAGCTAGAGTTTTTTCTTCCTTTAAAATTGTAATTCGAGTCAGTTCTTTTGTAAGGCATGTGTTTTGGCCAAACAAACTCGAATCACTAATTCTGTTTCTGGAAATAAAAGTGCCACTTCTTTTTCATTGATATATTCTGATATTTGAGGTCCATCCCGCTATGTGTCTGTCTATGGTTATCGGTGGTTTCTTTTTTATTGATTGTCATTCTCAAACTACTTGGGTTTATATGATGTGAACCAAGGGCGAGACCTTCTATTGCTTTCAGCAGTTTTCACTGCATGGTTCAGACTTAGGGCCCGTTTGATTTTGTCTTTAGAAATGGTTTTTCCGTTTTTTTGTGTTCAGAAACAGAAAAACATCATTTTTTTCTGTTTGATTTTTTTGTTCTGTTTCACCTATTTATGAAATAAAAATTAAAATTTATATCCACTTTTGTTCCCAGAAACAGGAATGAAGAAATACCTTTTAGTTACTTTTCTGTTTCTTGAAACAAGGTGAGGGGGGAAAAACGTGAAATCCCGAGTCCCAACGCCCTACCCTCTGCTATCTCCCTGCATCTCTCCACAAGCTGCAACTCTCCACAAAGCTCGGCGACCGTCTCTGCTCTCTTGCGAAGGTCGACATTCTCTCTCTCTCTCTCTCTCTCTCTCTCTCTCTCTCTCTCTCTCTCTCGTCAAGCAACGGAGAGTTGCAGCGACAAGTACGATCGCCAAGCTCAGGTATCATTTCAAGCACTAATCACAGATCTGATTTAATCTCTGTAACATGGGGATTTGGGGGTTGTCTTGTTGATCCCTGATGGGTAATCTCTGGCCCTAATTTCTGATTCCTGCTAATCTGTGTGGATTTGGGGGTTGTCTTGTTGATCTCTGATGGATTTAAGTTCTCTGTTTGCTGTTGTCATTGCTGATGCTGTTGCTGTCCTTCCCTAATTCTTGGCTGGTCGAGATATTGAATTTTCTTTTCTTCCTGAATATTGTTATTACCATAATGTCTCTGGATCAATTTGTAGATTGTAATGGTTGGTGGGTAATTGAGTATTTTGTGTTGAATTTATTGATTATGCGGTTTGCTTACGCCGCCTTCAATTCTAACTTTTATCTCTTATTAATTCTATTTTATTTTATTTAGTTGATTATAGTTTACAAAGTTCATTTCTTCCAGCTCTTTGATGTTTTTGATGTTTTATTTGAGCAATGGGGATTCTTATGGTTTCGGGTAAGTATGAAATCGTAGTAGTCAGATCAAGTGAAGTGTGATTATCTGGTTCTGAAGTTAGATGGGATTAATGTTCCTCCATAATGCATGTATTCAATGAGAACATTCAAAATGAGCAATGCTAGCACCTTTATTAATGTATGAGGAAATATTCATATTCAAACAACTTTAGATTCATATTCAATATCTTTTCTGTTAGTTTTTAACAACTTTTAGCAATAGAACCGTTGGAGAACAGAACTAGACAGAATTAGAGGTTCCAAGACATGAGTCTAATTTTCTTTTTCTTTCCCTAAACTCTTCTGTTGTTTGGAGCATCATGTGTCATCTTGGCGATTGTAATGGAACTGAGAATCACAATTAAAAAGGAAAACCAATCTCTCACCCATCCTTTACACGATGCAATGGAACTTAAAAATTGTTTCTACTCATGTCGGATGTTTCCAGTGAACATGGGACAAAGAAGATGAGGATCATAACTGAAGCATTTAATTTATTGTAAGCTCTCAAATACAAGATGGGCACAATATGGCAGAATACACAGACAGAAACAGGATAGAGTAGGGAGTTAATGAGACAGCCAAAAAAAAATTTCGACAGAACAGAAGGAAATTGGGATTGGGGGTTTTAAGAATTCTCTATTTTTTTGCTCACAAATTGGTTGAGTAGAGGATTCAGCCAATGAAAGCAGGAATTTGACTTAGTTATCATCAAAAGATCCTAGTAAAGCTTTCCACTTTTTTATTCCCCAGATCTGAGTTAAGGAGTTGATAATTCCAAATCATATTGCATCACAAGCCTTTCCACAGTATTTAGACTCAGAACGCGTCTATGATACAACTCCCTCAGAACCTCTGCGGCCAACTTCATTTGTTCTTCATGGGCAATCCCTTCGACTACGATAGTATAAGTTGTCTCATTAGGCATGTCACCCTTCTCAATCATCATCTCAAAGACTCCTAGTGAAAGATCTGTCCTTCTGGCCTTGCATAAGCCAAGTATAAGGGCATTGTAATTGTCAATAGCTGGTCTAAAATCATTCTCTTCCATTACTGTAAAAATTTCAATTGCCTCAGCTAGCATCCCCTCCATACACAGGCCTCTGATCAGGGATGATTTGGTATAGAAATCAGGAGTAAATCCATTCTTTGTCATCTCATATAAGAGCTGAAATGCTGCCACAGTGTTTCCCTTCCTACACAAGCTTGATATAACATTCCTATAGAAGTCATGCATGGAAGAGTTTGTTTTATTACCCAAGCTTCCTGCACCTTTCCCTCCTTGCAGAGCACAGCAAGAGCGTTGTAGCTTCCGTCATTAGGATTACAGTGCCGATACATCATTTGGTCTAGACACTTAATCACAAGATCTACTTTGCTGCTGCTCTGTCATTAGGATTACAATGTCCCCTTCGTCCATCTCCGCCAGAAGCACATTTGCCTCCTCCCATGTCCTCTCAAAGCACAAATTCCTCAATAAAATGTTGTAACTCACAACATTTGGCCTAAACCCCTTCAATGGTAAACCCCTGAAGAATTTAATGGCTTCTTCAGTTCTACCGCACTTGCATTGGAGTGCGGTCCATGAATTCCAAGACGAATTCTGTTATTGGGAATTAATGGAAATTACATACACTAAATTCAGAATATCATTTTACTTCCTTGGTTTTCTTGACTATCAAGATCAGAGTAGGCCTCTAGAATATACAATACAAGTGTGCCAAATTTTTTGAACTCCTCGCAGTTTCCCTTTTTATAAGCAGAGGCTATAAAAAAAATAAAGATTTTGAAGTTTGAGAAATGGATAGCAGATAATCATCGCTGGCTCTTCCTTCCCAATTATAAGAATGCTCACTGAAGGTTTTTTAAGCTTCTCTTGTGTGTTTATCACAAATAATGTTTATAGATCATTAAAGGTTGAGACCAGGGGATTCTAATTGGCAATGGAATCCCATCCATGCTTGCTGTGTGGAAACCTAATATAATGTGAGCCTGCATCTGGATAATGAAATCCCTTTCCAAGAACCTAATGAGTTATTGCTAGTAGACAATATGTCTACAACTCACTTTCCAAGAACCTCATAAGTACTCATACACAATGTTTAATTAAGGTGCTAAATCCACAGAAAATGGATACAATTTTGAAGATGTCTCAGTGAGTGACCTAGCTTCTAGTTGGTCTTCTGTTATTAGAACTACCTCTCATCACTCCTTTGTTCCCGTTAATTTTGGCCTTGCAAGTAACTGTTGCTTAATGTTTTGGGGGCTTTGTCTATGTATCCTGAGTTATCATAGTCATTGCTCTAAACCGCTCACTAATCTAAATTGCTTCATCTACCCCTCTCTCCCTGTAAGCAGCTTCAAGCAAGAATGAATAAGTAAATACATTTGGGACCAGCCCCTTGTGCATTAGTTTATCCAAAAGCTGCAAACTTTGTTGCAGATTCCCTTGGATACAAAGCCCTCTAACAAGCGAATTATAAGTAACTGTGTTGGGTGGACAGCCATGTTCCTCCATTTTCTCTAGCATCAATTTGTAGATTCTTTTATTTACAGTTATTACCATACAGAAAATATCTTTGTTATTGGTTGAATCCATGCCTATTTTAGCATTAAATGCTGAGTTTGATCCTAGTGATTTGGTGATGTGAGATCATGATAGCAAAGACACACGATGGTTGATTTGGCATGACATGAATTAATTATAAAATGATGTTGGTGCACATAGATGCTTTTCTTGAAAATAATAGATCCATAAAACTAAAAGGAGAAAAGGGAAGGAGTCCAAGGAAAATATATACTAGAGGAAAGAAATGAGGTTCATGTATATAAACTACTTAATTTGTTGGTTATGTTGATTTGTTTGTCACGTCCTTGACTCCATGTTAAGATTATACTTTCTATTATTGTGAATTCACCTATTTTGGTGAGTTATTTTGTAGTAGTTATCTTTTATATTTTTTGCAGGAAATAGGATTCTTGCTGATATTTTGTTTCCATTTATGCCTACTGTTTTACTCACTTTGGAAATTTTGGTTATTTCTTTTGAGAGATTTCCTTTTGTCATTGTTGAATGCCAGTCTATGAATGTTCAATATGCATATCCAATTGTGAGCTGATGATTCTTGACTTTAACATGATCAATGTTTCCTTTATGTAGACAATATGTCATATAGTGGAAACCCTACTCCTGCTCCAACCACAACAACAACCACAACCACAACCACAATCCTTTGGAATGCTTCTGAATTGAACAAATTCATCAACTTAATGATTGATAATGTAAGGAATGGTCAGAAGTCCAACTCCACATTCAGTAAAGTTGGGTGGAATAACATTAAAGCAGGACTAGAAGCAACTTTCCAACGTCCATTTCGAAAAGAGCAGCTGCGTAATAAGATGAATAAGCTACGAGGTGACTATAATAGTTTCAGGCAGTTGCTCGAAACTACAGGATTTGGATGCGATTCAAATACTAGGACTGCTACAACTGCAGATTCTGTTTGGGAAAATGCTATAAAGGTAATCCATTCCTTGAAGCAATAGTCAATGGATAAATATATATATATATATATATTTTTGCCAACAGTGTATAATATCGATTATTTTGGATTATAGGCAAATCCAAACTGGGCCAAATTCCGAAAGAGTGGACTTCCATGGTGGCCAGAGTTGTTAGAGGTCTTCTCAAACTCAAGTGCTCGAGGAGATAGAGGAGTATCTCAGCATACTGCTGGGAAGCAAAAGTCCATCGACATTGATCTTCATTGTGAGGATGAGAATGATACACATGATTCCCCTGAAGATGTAGTAGGTCTGAATGATATAGAGCCTACAAATGTTGATGAAGTGGTTAGTCGTTCTACAACAAAGCGGAAGCGTGATAGAACTCCCACAGACCGAAGGAAGAAGAGTACCACAAAAGTCATTACCAAATCTGCACATGACTTCAGCTCATATGTGGCCTGGAAAATGGAACGGGGGGGTAGTAGTACTCCCACTTCTAGACCAGTTCTTCCAACTATCAATAATCTAGTGGATGGAATGTACAGCATCAAAGCGTGTCAGGTATTGTTGGACAACATGACAGAGTTAACAGAAGAGATGTGGGTGAAGGCTCAACAAAAGATACACAAGAATGCTGCTTGGAGAATATCATTTGTAGAAATTGTTGCTGAAAAAAAGATGTGGATGATTAGAGCATTGAAGTAGGATTTGGGAGTTTCTTGAAAACGATAGGTTTCTTTTTAAATTTGAGAATGACATGGATATTTGTTTGTTTGATTTTGATGGATGGTTTGATTTAAAAGTAGGATAGGGGAATTTCTTTGAAGATGACATGGATATTTCTTTGCTTGTTGATTTTGATGGATATTTTGATTTAAAAGTAAGATATGGGAGTTTATTTGAGGATGCTATGGTTATTTGTTTGTTTGATTGATTTTGATGGATGATTTGATTTAAAAGTAGGATATGGGAGTTTCTTTCATATATTGATTTGTTTACATGATTTTTTAAGGATGACATGGATATTTGTTATTGCCTTAATGATGAATGCATTTTTTCAGTTCTTACTATGTAGTATTTGATACTCATATTCATTTATATACAGGTATGGCAATGAATCCTACCAATTTCGAAGATGATTCATCTAGTGATGATGACATCATCCTAAATACATTCCAAAAGTTTTTAGATTACCTTCAGATTAGAGAACCATGTATGGATACTAACTACACAGGAACCGTCATGGTCGCAGAGACATTAAATGGGCATTCAAATCTATGCTACATTGAATTTAGAGTTGAGAGACATGTCTTCCTCAATCTACATGATATGAAGATACATAGAGGATGGTTAGATGATAGTTGTCATATACGAGTAGATGAACAACTTGCAATTTTTATTGTAATAGTAGCGCATGGAAGCAGCACTAGACAAGTTGCAAAGAAATTTCAACGATCTGGACAAACAATTAGTGTTGTATTTCAAAAAGTGTTGCACACTATGGTTCAACTAGCGAATGAAACAATCAGACCACCTAATTTTGATGTAGTCCCCTCAGAGATTCAACATAACCCAAAGTTTAGCCCTTTCTTTCAGGTTACCTTTTATGATTTATGCTAAGTGCAAATATTATCAGTTACTAGTAAGTGAATGAATTCTAATAGATATTCATATTGTGTTTCATTTAGGATTGCATTGGTGCTATTGATGGTACTCATATTAGAGTCATAGTACCTAGATCAGAGCAAACCCGATACGAAAATCGGAAGGCATTGATCACACAAAATGTTATGTGTGCCTGTTCGTTCGACATGCGTTTTACATTTGTGTACGTGGGTTGGGAAGGTAATGCACATGATGCTCGGGTTTATGAAGAGGCGAGATCAAATGCTACCTTAGGTTTTCCTCATCCTCCTCCAGGTAATTCACAACAAACAAATCACTTGTACGTTAAGTGTCTTTTTAGACTAATATACTCACTTGTATAAACGTTATCCATAATACTTGAAGGCAAGTATTATGATGCGCATAGTTTTTAAGGCGCTGGTAAGGCGACACCAGCGCCTTGACGCTAATGCGGTCTAGAGATGATAAGGCAGTGCTCCGCCTTACGTGAAGTGGCGCCTTATGGGGTTTTTTTTTTTTACATATTTTAAAATTACTTGATGAAGATTCGAAATATAGATTTTTTTATTGGTAGGTGTATGGTTTTGTTAACACTTGAGATGTATGGGATCAGCTTTACTCCACCAAAAATAAACAAAACAAAAACACGATTCACAAACACGGTTTGGATTTTGTTAAGGGTTTTAAGAAGGAATCAAGGAACAAGGAAGAACTACTGATCCAGGCGACCATTTTGCTCTGGCAGCGGTGAGCTTCATTCTTCTTTGACAAGAGTAGAAATATGGTGGATGACCTTAGGGCTTAGGCACTCACTTTGGCATCATAGAGATAAGTATAATAAATACTAGTATTTTTTGTCTTCTTTTCTTTATATTTATAATTTTGTTTCATAATTATGTATTTATATTATATGTTAATATGTTATGATGATTGATGATTGATGATTGATGAAGATGAACTTAGTTTATTCACTTTATTGATTTGTTTTTTTGATGAATATCTTACATTGGTTTGCATATGAACTGTTAATATTTATTTAACATATGAGTAATATGATTCAACTAGGATTTGAGCCAAATAGATTGGTTTTATAAAAAAATTATACAAGAACGCTTTAGTCAATAAGGCGATGATTTATGCTCACCTTATCGCTAAGGCGCTCCGAAAGACCCTCAAACGCCTCCGTCGCCTTACCGCCTTAAAAACTATGATGTTGTGGACTCAGGTTACGCAAGTCAACTTGGGTATTTGACACCCTTTCGAGGAGAAAGGTATCACCTACCAGATTTTAGTGGGGAGAGAAGGGGTGCAAGAACGCCGAAGGAGTTGTTCAACCACAGACATTCCTCCTTACGGAATGTTATTGAAACAACCTTTGGTGTATTGAAAAATAGATTCCAAATCTTACAAAAAATGAAGGGTTACCGTATCGAGGACCAAGCCAGCATCGTAGTTACATGTTGTGGGCTTCACAACTACATCAAAGAACAAGCTATTAAAGATGATCTTTTTGATGAATATGGCTGTGAACATAATGTAATTGATCAACCAAATCCTCCTAATCATCAAGACTTCATTGCTCCAACTCCAAGCACAAGTCAGAGAGGAGCAAGACAGATGTCAATGTTGAGGATAAATATAGCAAATCAAATGGCTATATCGAAGGGAATGCCTATGATTCCAATTGATGGACCTTGATGTTTTGATTTTAATGACTTTATGTTGGTTGCTACCATTAATGATTTTATGTTAGTTGTTAAAGTATATATTACGTAATAGAAAACTCTATGTTCTATTTACTTATGTGACATTTAAAAAGATATTCCCTATTGAATCTCTATCACATTGGGTTTTTTCATTTTAATCATGTATGATGTCTTCCCTATTGTCAAAATTCTAATGGCATAACTGTAATTAATGATACATGCATAAGAAACCGTTTCTTGAAACAGAAAAATCAAACACTTTTTTGAGGTAAAAAAATTGTTTCTTGGAACAGAAATGGGAGAAACCGTTTCTGTTGTTTCTAGACACATAAACGATTGAAACAAAATCAAATGGCCCCTTAGTTTGGTGCTACGATTAAGATCCTTCGAAACGACAATGGCCGTGAATACTTTAAAGGGTTCTTTCAAGCTTACCTTTCCGATCATGGGATGATCCATCAGACTAGTTGTGTGGATACTCCGGCTCAAAATGGGGTTGCTGAGCGGAAGAAACGCCACATTTGTGAGATAGCACGCTCTCTTATGTTTGAGATGCATGTTCCTCTCCAGTATTGGAGTGCCACAATTCTCACTGTTGCCTTTCTTATCAACCGAATGCCTTCTCGGGTCCATTCCTTCCGCTCCCCTCTGGATCTTCTCCAAAGTTCCGCTGCTTTTCCTGTTCCTCCTAAGGTATTCGGTAGTGTTTGCTCTGCTCGCGATCATCATCCTCATGGAAAGTTTGATCCTCGTGATCTCAGGTGCATTTTTCTGGGGTATGCTCCTACTAAAAAAAGCTATCGGTGTTTTCATCCTCCCACTCGGCATTGGTTTGTGACTATGGATGTTGTCTTTCACGAATCTATGTCATATTACACTGTGACACCTCTTCAAAGGGAGTCTCCTTTCATTGTGGAAGATGTGCTGCCGTCTCTTGAAAATGCTATCTCTGCTAGTATACCGTTTCAGGGGGAGAGTGACACTCCTACTTCTACTTCGCCTCGGCCAGAGATACGTGTGTATAGTTGCAGAAAGCAGACTCAGACCACTACACATCCAGCATCTTCCCTACCATTCCAGTTGTCTCCTCTCGAGCTTGATCTTATCCCCTTGGACCCTGGTAATTCTCCTCCTTCTGTTGAACAGTCCTTGAGTTGGCTACTGCTGTTCGTAAATGCATTAGGTCTTGTACTTTTACATCTTATTGCTAAAATTGTTTCTTATGATTGACTTTCTCCTTTTTACTATAGTTTTGTGTCTTTTCTTTCCTCTGTGTCCATTCCTCATACCCGGCAGGAAGCAAGTGTAGGCTCACAATGGCAAGCAGCTATGGTTGAAGAGATGCAGGCTCTGAAGAAGAATGCCATATGGGATCTGGTGTGTCTTTCCTTACAAAATAAGACAATTGGGTGCAAGTGGGTCTTCATAGTAAAACAGAAAGTTGATGGTACAGTGGATCAGTACAAGGCCAGATTTGTTGCCAAAGGCTTCACACAGTCCTATGGGATTGACTACCAGGAGACTTTAGCTCTAGTTGCTAAAATGAACACAATTCATGTTATCTTGGCTTGTGCCGCCAACTTAAATTGGGATTTCCAACAGTTAGATGTGAAGAATGCCTTCCTTCATGGGAACTTGAGGAAGTGTATATAGACATTCCTCCTGGGTTCACTTGCTCCAAAACCCAAGGGAAGGTATGCAAGCTGAAGTGTGCTCTGTATGGGGCTGAAGCAATCTCCTCGTGCTTGGTTCATACGTTTCCACAAGGCTATGGTCGCTACAGGTTACTCTCAAAGAAAGGCCAACCACACTCTGTTCATCAAGAGATATAGTGGGAAGATTGCTATCCTAATAGTTTATGCAGATGATATTGTTGTTACTGGTGATGATCTCGCAAAAATCTCTCACCTCAACTTCGTGAGGAATTCGAGATTAAAGATCTAGGACAACTTCGTTACTTCCTCAGCATTGAAGTTGCCAGGTCTTCTCATGGGATCTACTTGTCTCAGCGGAAGTATGTGCTTGATCTTCTCTCTACGGAGGGCATGTTGGGGTGTAAGCCGACAGACACTCCTACTGAAGCTAATGGTCACCTGAGTAGCAAGGAAGGTGATCCTGTAGATAAGGGGAGATCAGAGATTAGTGGGGCAGTTTATCGATCTCTCTCATACATGCCCTGACATAGCATTTGCCATCAGCCTGGTTAGTCAATACATGCATGATCCCTACTTGACTCACATGGAAGTTGTATTGCGTATTCTGCAGTACTTGAAATCTGCCCCTAGGACGTGACATCATTTTTTCTCCTCATAATCACCTTAGGGTGGAAGCCTTCATGGATGCTGATTAAACAGGTTCCCTTGATGACCGCAAGTCTACTATTGGGTATTGTACCGTTGTTGGTGGTAACCTTATTACATGGTGAAGCAAGAAGCAAGCCATGGTTGCCTATTTAAGTGCCAAAGCAGAGTTCCATGCTATGGTATATGGCATTTGTGAGCTCCTATGGCTTCATGGTCTTCTCACTGATTTGGCTATTCCTGCCACCCTTCCTATAAAGCTCTTTTGTGACAGCAAATCTGCAATTAGCATTGCCCACAACTCTGTCCAGTATGATCGAACCAAGCATGTGGAAATCGATCGACATTTCATCAAAGAGAAGCTGGGTATATGCCTTATCACTGTGCCTTTTGTTCCCAGTGGTAAACAACTGGCTGATGTATTTACTAAAGATCTTAGTAGTAAGACGTTTCATTCTATTATCTGCAAGTTGGGCATATGTGATATGTATGCACCAATTTGAGGGAGAGTGTTGTAATAATGGGTTTTAGGGAAAGTGTCAGTTACCAAACGGACCCTAAGGGGTTTAATGGTCTCTGTAATTCTCTAAAACCTCCTCTCCATTGTTACAAATAAAGAGGGCTAGTGTCATATTTGACATAAGTCATTACCCCATCCAACAAAATATAACCATAGTTTTCATTGGTCCTAATTAGAATACGGAAATTTTGTGCCACGGTCAAATCTAAGAGTCTATTTCTAGTTACACTAGGAGGAGTAATCATAAAAGACAATCATGTGCTAATAAGCTGTCAAACTGAAATAAAAATAACTATATAAGTGGCCAACAATTTTTCAAGGGGGCACAATTGGGGATAGGTTTTTCATGTGTTAATGCTTAAGGACAATTAAGACTGAGTTTCGGACTTAGGGTTGAAAAGGACTACGTTTGAAGACTAAATGGTTGATTAGGGGGAATTGTGGGTTCTGTTGCAGATCGAGAAACCAGGGTGAGGGGGAAGTAGGGTCTACAAGATGGAAAATATATTGCATGGCAGGGCTTGAAAGGATAGAATTGGACATCAATAAAGCACAGGGAAACAAGGAGTTACACCAGTGGGGGACAAGATGAGGAAGAAGTTTGAGATAGCTCAGACATCTTCTAAACAATGAGCACATCGACCGAAAATGAGTGATATATTACTGGGTTGTAAAGGACAAGGGGAAGGTGGGAGATGTCAATAGCTCTAATGGCTCTAACTAGAATGGAATGTTGACACAGAACTCACAATACTAACCAATTTAGTCTGGATAACGTTAGCTGAGCAGAACAACAGAAATGCCTAAATGAACTATTCAGAGACGCAAACAAGGCAGGGTGCAGCAGGAGGGTTGCGCAGTTCAAGTGAGGTGTGAGTAATCTAAAATAATTTCTACAGGCCAATGAGTTGAAACCCAACCCTAGATAATGCCACAACTGCAAATAGTAGCATAAATACTCGAGGAAATCAACTAGAAAAACACAATGGAAATACAACACGGAAATTTAGAATTCCAACTTTCCAAGAGTGAAAACAAAATTCTACATTTAACAAGAGGGCAAGAAAAGGAGGGTCTACCTTCAGAGTTCTTGTGGAAAGTAAGAGGGATGAGATCCTCAACTTTAAGGGGAGCTCCAGTGACCGGATGCTTTCCATATTTTTTAATGTAAGGAATTATATTCCTGCAACACCAAATCACACTCCAAACTTGATAACATTAACTCAATTGAGATTATATAAAAATAAATTAACAAAACAAATATAGAGAAGATAGAATGAATGTGTATGTGTGTTGCAGAAAGAAATACTAACGTAACGTCGAAAACGCTGCCATCAATTGTACAAACCGCAGTCTCGAACGGAGTGAAGGTGAGCCTAGAACAAATTTCCCCATGGAGAAGAACAGCAAAGTCAATTAAAAGAAAGAAAATTTTACAATCATGAGCTTAAAGTGAAGGAGAAGAACAAAAGCAAACTCAAACAGAAACCAAACTAATCTCAGTGAGAGAGTAACATACGAGCAGCAGTAGAAGGGAAGACGCTTGAATGGCGTGGACAAATTTTTGGATTTGGCACCGCCCCATTCCGTCGCCCACTCCGTTTTCGTTATGAACATCCGATCTTTGCTGTGCTGTTTCTTCCCCATTGCTCTGCTCCTGCTTTATTGAACCCCAAAAACAGCAGAGGAGAGCTAGGGTTTCGATCGCGCTAAATCAACTAGGAGATTAGTCTTCTCGGAGAACTAGAGAGGTCTTTGAATTTTTTGGAGGTGGAAGAACGGCAATCTCTCTCACCAGATATTTACAGTGGCTTCCCTGCAGAATACCTTACAACCGTAAACGTCCCATTTTTCATTTTTTCTGACGGTGTTAATCCTGAAATTAAAATGACAGTTTTACCCTTTACACCAAAACAACTAGGATGTGTTTGGTAGTGGAAAAAAAACAAAAACAAAAACAAAAAACAAAATAAAGTCATACCAAGTTTGTTTTATGTTAAAAAATAAATATATATCCCAATGATCCAATGTGAATGTATAAATTACTTGATTTTTTTTAATTATATTTGGTAATGATACATTTCACATGTAATTTTTATTTTACAAATTATAGCAAAAGGTATTACATGTAAAGTGGAGTGAAATTTTATAATCAAATATGGATGATCTAAAAAATAATGTTACAGTCACATATTAGATTACATATATTTATTTATTAAATATGAAAATTTCATTTCCTTTCCCTTTAATTCTCTTGCAACCAAACATAGTCTACAATTTTCTTTCCTCCTCACAATTTTCAGTTGTTTGTAAAGTATTTTAAGGGCAAGAAGATTAGGAGTTCAAATTTTTAAAATATCTCATAAATAACGATATTTTCTCGCGATGTAAAAAAATTATCCTGTTGGAAGTGGAGAAAAAAAGGGTATAGTGATAAATTTTTGAAAAATAGGGATGGAGAGGGAGGGGCTAAGGGTTACGAAACATGAAAAGAGTAAAATTTTAGAACAGAGAGAGCAAGAATGGAGTGAGTAACAGGGAATAGGGAAAGAGTAGTAGAGGGTTTTGAGTCAGAGGGGTGGAGATTACCAGTGCGTCACCACTGCTCTGTTTGTAGCATCATTGCCATCACCATGTTAAAAAACTAGAGCTGCATTTTTAACTTAATTTTTTCAAAAGAATTCACCAAGCCCATTTCATACTTTTCAGTAGTCTAGTCTTCACAAAACCCACTTGCTGATGATGAAACCCAACCCACATAGGTCAAAATGCAAATCCAGTTTGAACATGGCAAAAATATATTTTGTAGATGTTTTTTTTTTTTAACAATTCAATTTGGTTTTGATCTTTTTTTCGTTTTGATAGTTGAATAGATACTATGTTGAATGGATACTATGTGATCTAGGATAATAATAGTCATATGTCAATTTTTAGAGTTTATTTTAATAAAATATCGTTAGTGTATAATATGGTATTTTAACCACTACTGTAGCCTCTATTTTGCCATTTAGCAAAATTTACTTGGGCTGAAATTTTACTACTAAGCAAAGGACCTAGGAATTCACTAGTACACAAAATTTAGGCCCAATCCAACTTGTCAGTGATAGATATTTAGGCCATCTTAATAGATTAACAAGTCCTTCCACCATGAAAAAATTTACCCACATTTTCTCATGATAAAAATTTTAAAAAATGTGAGTATGCTGCCAGTGTGCCCATGCCCTCCCATATATGGGTGGATGACTGCAACAACTCTGTCCTCTCCCCAATGTGAGAGAAAATGGACAAAAAAAAATGATAAATTGTAGCAGACATATCTTCAAATAAGTTAATAGGGCATTATTGGAAAGAAATAGTTTAGAGGAGCTCGAGTCTTCACAATGGCAATGGATTTGCATACAAATAAGTGGCTAATAAACCTCTTATTTATGGCATATGATGTTACCTAAGCCGGAGACATGTACAATATTCCTGTTTAAAATCTTAGAGATATCTTGATCATAATAGGGTATTGGTAATTACCAGCTAAAAAAGGAGATGTACTTCATCAAGCAACCAAGACTAAGGATGTGGTGGATTCCAACTCCATTAATGGCCTCAATCACGTCCTTTTTTGTGAACACCCATAATCCAATGTTGGAATGGGATATTAATTCAAATAGATTCTTCTTGAATGCCAACTCGAGACAACGCACTTGGCTAACTTCTTCAAATAATATTGAAGTTTGTTTCAATTTCAAAGAACCAAAAATCCATATAAATATGCACTCTTCAAATATTTATTTTGTATCTCTATTCCTCTAGTTCTTTTGGTCCTCTACATTTATTATAAATGCATTTATTTCTATGCTACACCATTGTATTCACTATTGATTTTCAAGCTTAATATATATAATCCAAACTGTAATAGGATCAGATGCCAATCCACCGATACTAATTGCCTTCAAAATTCAGTTGATTAGGTCAGGTTACTTCCATTGTCGAAGTGGCTGTAACCACATTTTTTTTTAAGACCTATAGTGGTTTTAGATGTTGGAAATCGGTATCGAAAATTGGCTTGGCCGATATCAATATGGATTGACTTATATTAGACGAGTTTGTTCACAAGAATTTTTGACACCTAACATATACATGTAGAGGATCCATTCTCTGATTGCACCCTTTCCACTTCATTTAAATCAATTGTATTTTTTTTATTGTTACCATTACATTTAAAAAAAAAAAAAAACGTGATAACAATGGAAGAACCTTGTTAAAGAAATATTAAGTCAATGGTAGGCACAAAGAGGCGAAGGTATATTGCAATGCTTAGCTTGCTATAAAAGAAGATTATGAGGATAGATAACTACTTTGGTAGCCTTAGAGCAAATGTCGCGGAATAGAGTTTGGCATGTTGATATTATGATTCTAGTGTAGACAAGTTTGAAGGGCGGAGTGCTAACGAATTAGGGCCACATCACCAATTTATCCCAAATCCTCCAACTTAGATGGATATATCAAGAATTCAACACCATATTTTGAAAAAACGAAAAATGATCTAGTGTGCATGTAGGATGTCAAACGGCTCTTTTGAAGTTTTTTTAGTTTTGATTGGACAAGCTTGCTCAGTGCTGATGAGTTTATGAACATATATTTACAAAGATAGAGCAATCAAAGCAAAAGGAAAACAAAATCAAAGAAAAACTTAATGAATTACATCCATAAGAGGTCCTTAAATTCGTAGTTCCTTAACTCATACTTGGATAGCAACCCCTTTAATCCTTGTAGAGTCCTCTTGACTGTGTTTTTTGTAAGCATCATGCAAACCTGGACGATATTGAATTGAGAAAAAATTAGTCACAAAAAAGAGAGAATTGGGAGAGACACGAAGAATGGTGGTCATATGTAAGTGTTCCATGTACATATGTAATGGTCCCACCAATCAAATCGGCTTAACTAACTAATCAAAATTGTGAGAAAGAACAGATGGCCATTCCGTTTCTTGTTTTGTACGTCAATATGAGAGAAAAACGGCAACCTCCATAAAATTACTAAACCACCTACTAAAACCTTCCAAACCAACATCTTAAATTTAGGTTTATCAACTTATTTATTGGTTTCCTCCAATATATCAGTGCTTTTTCTTCCTCGTAAAACTAGCTTCCATGTTAATATCTACAAAATTCCATGATTTCAAAATGGTATTGGTTGGTATTTATATAAAATATTCACACTGATGGGATGAAGATGAATCAGTTTTTGATTGGTTATTTTGCGATGAAAGCAAGTCATTGCAAATGTGTCTCTTAGTTTCTTGCCTAATGAATGCCAAGAGACATCAAATACATTTTCAATTGTGAAGAAAACAAATGGTATTTTTGCAAATCTTAGTGGTTACAATAGGGCAAAGTTAATGTTAGGGTGCAGCAAAACCTATTGATTCAAACAATTATAAATTTCTACCAAAAAAAAAAAAAAAAAACTATTATAAATCATTCCCAAAATCAACTTGGCTCGATGGATTTTAGCATAGTGAAGTAAAAATGTGTGTAGTGGTACATGAGGGTATGCAGGGGTGTCAAAGTGTTGGCCTAGTATGGTTTTGATTGGTTCAAATAATTTTTTGGCAAGTATAAAATCAAATCAAAGCCGAACCCTTAAGGTCAAATTCTCTTTCGATATTTGTTCTGGTTCATTTTAGTTTTTAATCAAGTTGGTTTAACGAGCACTTTGTGGCCCATGATTGGGTTGGTATGGGTTCGAGTGGCATTTCACCTCAATCACAAACCATCCATTGATTATTCAAGATTAGTTGGTTCAGAACTCCACTTAATTTCACCAAAACTTCATTCTGATCATGGATAGACATACAAGTTCAATCCATAAGCAATGACAATTGCCTTATTAGGATTCGTTTTTGCTACAGCTCTGAAGGATTCCCTTCACCAACCACTGCCTATGAATCACTGGTTCATTCTTCAACAAGCATGCCGGTCAGAGCCTAGTCTCCTCCCACTACTCATTCTGTTTCACTTTCGATGGGAGTTATTTTTCACATTTCCCGCATAATATTATTTTACTATTTAGCCTTGTAAAGTGACTCTTGCTGATTCCCACGGCATTCCACATGCCCCATGCTCTCCTGATCAAAACGTATGCTAGTGACTGTGTTTTTGTAAGGTTTTTAATCTATCTTAAAAAAAAAAAAAAAAAAAAGGTTTTTAAAGGGCACGACCAGGGCCAGGCGTCCAGCTGCCGACCGGGTCACCGGGCAACCACCCACCCTAAATTAAAAAAAGGAAAGAAGAAGAGAGAGAAACTGTGGAGACCGGAGGGTGGAGTGGAGAGTGCCGGCATCACTCACCTAGAACAGAAGTGGGGTGAGAAGAGTTTCGGGAAGAGGAATTAGAGACACTAATCTGAATGAACCGATAACTACGAATTGACTATGACGCAATTACAAGTAAATATTTAGCGAAGATGAGAGTGGGAAGTGGAACTGTAGGCGGCATTTTCGAAACCAACACTCTCTAGTCTCTCTGCCGCCTTCTCTCTCTCACGGGTTCTTCCGTCCCTCCTCCACTAGATAATCATCACTGACGCGTCTACACATCTCTGTTCTTCAAATCGCTTTCAATGTCGATCATCCGCATGGCTCTCCGGATGTCCAGACTTACCTCTCAACCTCTCCACGCTTCGGCCATGCTCCATGACCATCGATTCTTTCGTCAGGTATTAATACCCTCATCTCTCGATACGATACGATCAATTCCTTTCACTCATTCCTGAGTTCTTCCGATCAACAACAAGTTTTCTTCGTGCTTCACTTGTTCTTTGTTACTTAATCATGGTGCTGATCATCTGTTTGCAATTTAGAATATAATCAAATTATTTGATCTTCTTGACTGTGTATATGTTTATGTGTTTACAGAATATCAGTTCTGTAATTTGATCTGTTTTCTTTGATTCATTTGGTTCTGTTAAGAAAGTTCAGCTCTGTCATGCTTTGTGCGAGTTATACGTTTTCCCTTTCATTTCATTATATTTTTCTTCTCGGGTTGCATGTGTCTTTGAAATTGTAATGGTGTTTGCTTCTATTTCAGAATTTCAGAAGTCCTTAGGGATTTGAATTCTTCAACTTTTAATGGGTTAAATGAGTTTCAGATTATATTGATATTATGATTAGAGCTTTTTTGTGCTATGGGATGTTGCTTTACTGTCGAATAATGCACTGCGTGTCTGATGGCGGCTAGTTTGGGCTTCTGTCTGAAGCCTAATTTTGCTGCTTGACAGTATCGCAACCATTAGTTCTCAGATTTTAGTTCAGCATACCTACTGTAAGGAGAAAGAAGGAAACCAGTACGGGTTGCTAACTTACTATAGGATCCTCATTCTTATTTTTCACCTTCCTTACGTAGTGATAATCTATTTTCTTGAATGGGAGTCATTCAAATGAGATATGCTTGAAGTATATTTTCTATTTTTGTTAAGCTGTTGAAGACTCTTTGCTGAAAGCTTCATCTTCATCTTCTTTTAATTTTGTTCATTAAAATAACTAAAAGGGGTTTAGAATCCATGCCAGTTCATTCACATTCATCATTGTGATTATGAACTTTGGGCTTTCAGTACTAGCTTATCGTGTAAAAGGAAAACTGAATGTTATGAGCTTTGGGCTTCAATACTAGCTTACTGTGTAAATGGAGAACAGAAAATAATAGATACAGGAAGATGGAATATGATAATTTAGAATATAGTATTGAATAAAGATTATTTCCTGACATAATTTAATTGATGAGATTAGATCGGTGTTTTTTTTTTGGTAAGGAGATTAGATAGGTGTGAGTACAGTTTCACTAGAGAGTCCATGAATCTTAAATATTTCATCTCATAAGCAAAAGATGCATCTCATAAACAAAAGATATCTACTCACCCTGGAAGAATCACCCTGAATATTTAACCCAGTTTTTGATCTTGTTACAAGAATATTAGAGCCTGAAGTCTGAGGAGAGAGAGGAAAAAGGACCTCCGAAATTTATGATTATCTATTAGCCTATGATTATTTGGGATGTTTGTAGTTGATGATTCTCTCCAACAATGACTTTATTTTAAGCATTTCTTAAGATGGTTTGCCATTAGATCCACTGATATGATCTTGTATTTGGTATTGGTATGCTTTCATGAGTATCTTCCTCTTTACATGAAGAGTGCCTTTGCATGTTATCTGTAATAGATGCTACAAACATTTAATTGTAATCTAAGAAATAATTTGGATGGTCAGATGAGCACAAATACACAAGATATTGCTGCCCGGCTAAGTAATTCTGGTATCTTCCGAACTCAAGGCCTGATAGGAGGAAAATGGACTGACGCGTATGATGGAAATACCATAAAGGTTTGAATTAGCTAAATTATTTCCTTTGCTGTAGATGATTATTTTCATTGGTTTGAATTAACAAAAATATTTTCTTTCTTTTCTTCTTGTTAAATTATTATTAGTTTCTGAATTTAATGTTTTGTATTTGATATTTTGATACTTATGTTGGTAAATCAGTGGCAATAGACCGGGGGAAACTGAAAAGTGAAACCAAAACCACCAAAATACTGACAGTTGTTTGTGTCAGACTGTACTTGACATGATGGGGAAAGAGATTCTACCAGAGCAGAAATCCATTTTGTTGTCATGTATTTTGTGAAAATAGGTTTTGGGAGGTTTGATATGGAAATGTCAATTGTTCTGTTATAGGTTGGATGGAGTGAGAGGACAGTGAACCATGAATGTTATACATTCTCTCATTAGACACATCAGATCTAGGGCATCAATTATCTTGTTCTAATGGAATCCTAGGAGTGCTGATGAGAGGGGTAGTTAAACTGGGGGTGTTATGAGATTTCTTTGCCATTGCACTGTCTCCCTTGTTTCACTTTTGCATTTGTTGTGATGTTTTTCACTTTGTAAGTTTTATTTATTCTTCTGTTGAGGTGGTCCTTTGAGGAGTGTTTGTCTTGCAATAAGATTGTTATTCATGGAAATGAAATACTTAATGTCGCTTATGTGCAAATTATCTGACTAGAAATTATGTGCAAAATATACACAACATATTGTAAGGCTGGTTATAAAAGTACCCAACCAATGTAAGACCAAATCACAAGTGATTTAATCCCAAAGAGAGAACTCCAACACCTTACTGTTATGTCTGATCACAGTATAATAGTAATTCCCAAACCAGTAACTGAAACCCACAAAATAAGCATATCGTGAGTCGGACTAAATTACCAAGGGGGTAATCAGTCCCAGTAGGATCCATCATAAACTCCAACACACATATCAAGTTCAGATTCAACAGAAAACTCAGATCTGGAAAATAGGGCCAAATAGAGGAGATTTCAATTACTCGCAAATCACAGCTCAGATGGAGCTGAATTTTGGATCGGATAGAGATCCTGTATGAGGGAACGAACCTTCAAAATCTGAAGAATTTCTGCTGGTTGGATTGAGATTTATGTAGGCTGCAAGAAAAAAAAATGAAACTTTTGGTGATTCTTCTAGAACTTGAGTTGGAAATGTCGGATGGTCCTGAAATTTGGATAGAATCTCCTTCCTTGGGTAGTAAACAAAATCCTAAAATCCTGCAGCAATCAGAGATCTGGTCTGGGAGATACGCACTTCAAAATTCTTCCTGTGAAATCCCTGTGACTGGAATTGATAGCTTGGTTGTGTGCTCTTTTGTTCAGTCCACAAATTTGTTTGCTTCCTTTGTTGGTTGATTTATTTTTTTCTTGGTATCTCATCTTCATATATGTAGGCTCCACTTTTTTAGTTGCTGAAGATATTTCTTGAAATGGCAGGTCCAGAACCCCGCCACTGGTGATGTTATAGTAAACGTCCCTTGCATGGGCAAAAGAGAAACAAGTGATGCAATATCTTCCGCATACAACGCATTCAGTTGTATGGAACCTATTACAAAACCCCATCATTTTCTGATTTACTTTCCATAAAATTCTCTTGATGTTTATCAGATTTTGTTGAGACAACTTACTGACTCTGGTCAAGAATGTAAGGCGGCATGTAGGAATTTACTTGATGTGTATACAATACTTAGTTAATCATGAAGAATATCATGAAGCCTTCTAACCATTCAAAACTGTATAATGGTTGGTTAAATTAAGTATCGAATTCATATTTCATGCAGAAAAGTTAGGTAGATATTCTCTGAATCTTTGATTTGGCTATCAAATGGTTGTGCAGTTGAGGGCAGTTGTTTTTACCCCCATATGCTTGAAAGCTCGGCACAGTGGTGTGTGTTATTCAAATGTGTGCTGACAGTTATATAAACTATGCAATGTTGCTTATGCCAAAACTCTGGCAGGATTGACACGGTTAATGGCTAAAGAGAATTGATAAGATCACAATTCATATTCTTTTTGTTGAAAAGACAAATGCTTTTAATTACTGAGCTGCATCTGATAGATATTTCATAGTATATTTTATTTTAATGTATCATATGAATGGGAGGGGGGAGAAAAGAGGGGGAAGAAATAATCTATATTCGTGATACTCTTGAGTGAAATACAATTTCTTCTTTAACAGACTCACCATTGTGTTAAATACCTGAAGTCTTTTACAGTTCTGCAGTGTTGCTGCCTGACTGAGTTACTGTAGTTGTTAAATTGTTTAGCTTGATGAGATCTTATTGGCAGCTTTACATTGATAGGAAAAGAAACAAGCTATTATTGAAAAGAAGTAAGAAAAACAAACATTCTATGAAGTTTGAACACACAAATCTGTTTCTTAATTGTAATTAAAATAAGTCATTGGTGGAAAGAAACAAGGAAAACTTGTATCAAACTGTTTCTACTTGATTCTCATTGTTATTTATATTTTAAGATTGATGAGATGCTATTCAAAAGTTCTAGTTTTGTAGATAATTGAAGCCATTAGTGGAAATACATAAGAAAAAACTGTTACTGTGTTGAATGTTCTGGTGGTTTTCACCATTACCGAAAGAAATTGAACTTCTGCAACTATATGATATAGTCCAGTATTTTCTCCCACCTATTAAATAGTGTCTATAATAAATTTGAGTTTGGTTTTATATTGTTTCAGTGAGAATAATGGTGATACCATCTTTAAGCTTGTTTCTTGGGAGGACTAGAAAAATAAGAATTAGATGAGATCTGAGCAGAATAAATTAAAATGTGAACATAGAAGCAACCTGATTGATCAAATCAGTTTAGATGTTCACCTTGTTACCATTACCTAACTAGGAAACTAGTTTCCACATAATTTTTAATTCACACTTTATGAGAACAATACAGGAGTAAATGAAGAAATCTGAGTGAGAGGGGATTAAGAAAAAAAAAAAAAAAAAAAAGATAAAGGAAACATATTCGAGTGGTATTGGATTTAATGTAAAACAATGATGGGATTTTCTGTTCCCCAATTATTATCATTTGCTTTAGAAGAAGCAAACTGAAGGCCCACTGAAGCAGTGTGAAAGGGTTGGGATAACTTTTGGTAAAGTGAAAGAACCCCTAAATTATTTGGAGCTGTTATGACAAGTATGTGAACAAGTGTTAAGTTATCAAATTATAAAATAACATGCAGTTTTAAGGTGCAAATTTTTTCCAAGGGATCTCAAACCTGGTCCAAGATAGGCTATTGATATCCCCAAATAGGCCTCTAACAATGGCTGGAATCAGATCTGAAGGCAAATAGAACAACCAGCAGCAATCCTGGAGAGAATAGGGTTAAAGGCACTATGGGAGAAAACCTGCAGTTGGCAGGAGGGGCCTAGGATGACCCTGAAAACCTGGTCTTGTTACCCCCTTAGTTTCCCCAACAAAACCGTAAAAGGGCTCCGAAGAGTGGCTTCTATGTTGGGAGTTCTTGAGGAAGTCGATCTAGTCCAAAATTCTGACTGTTGCTGATGTCGATCTGGTCTCCTTGGCTGATCCTCGATCTGATCTTGGTAGATGGTTGTGGGTCTTTAAACAATCTTGCAAAACTCTCCAACACTCTCTTACAAAGGTTAAAACAAGAAAATAAAAGAAAGGAAGAACGGAGAAGAAGGGGGGAGGGGTAGGGGAATGGCTATCTTAGCTTGGGCCTCTCACCTATATCTATCCCAGCTGTTAAACATCCTATCTCAGTAATAACGAGTAGCAATGGCTTTAAAATTCATTCATTCATTAATTCTCAAGGTATTATATCAACTCCTCTAATATAATAGAGGATGCAGCCTTACGATTTAGAAACAAAACCAAAATAGAAACTAACTGATAAGTAACTAAATGCTAACTTGTTCACTAAGTAACTATCATAAGACCATAAAGGACTCTTCTAGAAGACTAAATCTGACTTTGAATACTTGTTAACAAAGAAACACAAAAAATGGACCAAATCACTGTTCACGGGTGTTGTTCACGTGAACAGTAATTTCTGGGTTTGGGTTGGCTCGATAGGCCAACATTGGGGCTGGCTGGTCTGGTTTGATGGAACCATCAGCCCTTTCTTTTGCAGGCTCGATCTACATCAACCGTATTACAAGAACATTTTATTTTTCAAAATTTTTCCATCTTACAGACTTCTTTGCCTTCGAAACAATCTTCGGCATATTATTTCTCTAAATCAGCCCATATTTTTTTTCACTGCAATTTTTATGTTGAGACCCTGTATTGAATACTGGAAATTATATCAGTGTTCTCATTACCTGAATAGCAGACTTTACAGTTGATTTTTACGACTGGATGTCATGTGAATGAATATTATGTGATATGTGGTCTTTGGAATCTTCTGCTAATTTGGCACTTAGACAATCATATTTTGGTTTGATAAAATAAACAATAATTTATCATCCTAATAATATGATAAATGGATTTGAATAGTTCAACATTATTTGTGTAACTTATTCCAGTATTGGGGACTTGCCTTCTTTGGTTGATCGAGTTACATGATCTCTTTTTACTGTTTAGCATGGAGCAAATTAACTGCGAACGAAAGGAGTAGATGTCTACGAAAATGGTATACACAAGTTTTTTGTTTTTTTTTTGTTTTTTTTTTTTTTATAATTCAATTATTATTTTGTTTTCGTCACATGTCTTATAGTATAGTTTTGAGTATTTTGTCATTATTAAGCTATGCTGTTTTCTGTAACTCAGAAATGGCCTTTTTTGCTTAGAAATGATGCGCTGGACATGGGTTCAGCTCTGATTTTTTAAAGAACCCTTGTGCTATCAAGGTTGAGTCTACATATAATGGATAATCAAATTGTGAAAATTGGAGCTGTCATCTTGTTTAAAATATTTTTGAGCCATTCTAAAACCTATTAATGCGAATTTCACTTGATGCTATATGGGCTTCTAAATAAAGTATAAATTTTCTAAATCTTCCATCAAGTAAGGAATTAATTGTCCTTATTTTTTTCTTGTTTCTCAAGTTACTGTCAGTTTAGGTAGTGAATTATGATGGAGGGGAATATAAAACATTTTTGCACCTGCTGCATTAAGGGCTCTAAAGCAGTTCTATAATTATTGGTCTATGTTTCATACTTTCATTATTATTTTTTCCAAATTCTGCTGAAGGTATGATTTGCTCATTGCCAATAAAGAAGAGCTGGGGCAACTTATAACGTTAGAGCAAGGAAAACCTTTGAAAGAAGCCATGGGAGAGGTATCCCATTCAGTTTGTTCCGACTGGTTGTCCTAAAAGTCATTTGCTGTTTTTCATCATCTTTAGCATATATAATCCTGTGTACTCGCTTTGCAGGTTATCTATGGAGCTAGCTTCATTGAATTCTATGCTGAGGAGGCAAAACGTGTGTATGGTGATATAATTCCAGCACCTTCTGCTGATCGCCGGTTATTTGTCTTAAAACAGGTAAGAAGAGACCAGCTTTGTGCTTCAAGTTCAATTTCAGTGTCTCGATATTGCTGTTTCTGAAACTACAACTACTTTTAGCAATAGATGAAATGTGATTTATCTGAATACGTGAACTGACTTCTCCTACTTAAACATGAATTTTGCCTGAAGAAATTATCTTTTTTGTGTCTCTCAACTACTAACATTTCTCTCCCTTGATACGAGTCAAGATTGAAGATTTGGAAGTGGTTGGATAACTCATAATAAAGCTGCATTGCCTTTGCTCTGATAGTCAGAATTGTTCCACATATTGAAATTTCCAACATAAAAGCTTAAGCTATTAGATGGTGAGGCCCAATTGGTATATAACATCTAAGGGCCCGTTTGATAACGTTTCAAAAAACGCGTTTCTGCCGTTTTTGTGTCCAGAAACGGCAGAAATGGAACAAAAAGCGTTTGATAAAACTGTTTCATTTCACTTGTTTTCAGAAATAGAAATTGAAATTTCTACCTATTTATGGTTTAAGAAATCGCCGTTTTTGGAAATGACTCGTGGCCATTCTTTCGTTGGTTACTATCGACTTCCAGAAACATGATTTATCAAACACCTTCAATTCCGTTTCTGTTTCTAGAAACGGAAATTTATGTTTCTGCCTTTTCTTGAAACAGAAACGGCAGAAACGTTATCAAACGGACCCTAAGTTTCCAAAGTTTTTCAATATGGGATTCTTCCAAACACCAAATTCACTGTGTGTTTCTACTATGTATGATTCTTTCAATTCTTATATATCTTAGATTTTAGACGAGCTGAATACCTTTAAGAGAGCTATAGCTGGCAATTCTGTTCCATTTCAGTTGAGCCCTAACCTCGGACCTCCCATCCAACCGATGGTAGTGGATTTAATAGACAATATTGCACATTGTAGTGATCTATCATTGACAATCTGGCCACCTACGCCTTCACCAGTTACTTGACTCTAATGGCACCTTTCTGTAAGCTGCCTGTGGTGCATTCTCTCTGGAGAATTATTCTATTATTGTTTTTGCTGCCCCTACAAATTTTTTATGAGAATTTGATAGGCCAACAGCTAGAATGTTATGTTGTTGGAGCTACCTTATCTCAATGGGCTCATATCACAAATTGCATGATTTGCTTTAGTGGGAAGGGTCATCTCTTGATACTTCTCAGTTTTATGGTACAGAATGAATCAACGGAGCACTTATATGTTTTCTGTGTGGGCTTTTTTTCTTTTAGTATACTGATTTTATACTCATTCTTCTCATATGTATACAATTTATTTTTAAAGAAATGGTCAAAATGGTATATTCATCGAAAAAAGTGGGCTTAGCGGTCCATCCCAAGTTCAATGCAGTTGGACAGCAGAACAACTTATCAAAGGAAAAAAGGAAAAACAAATAATGTACTTAGTGCCTTCTCACCTCACTTTTCTACCATCTTTATTTTTTTTTCCAAGTGTGGCTACAAACTAAATTTGAAACTGAATTATTGAGTAGAATACTGATTAACCTAAGAAATTGCAGACTAGTTTAGAGATATGTGTTGATATATAAATTGATGCTGCCCTTCCCTAATAGTTTGAGCTTTTAGGTGAAATGGTAGCGAACATGGTATCAGCGTAGGGTGGTCAAGTGTTTGACTTCTAGAAATTGCATCGGAAGACTTTTCCTAACATTTCTTCTCCCTTGGTGCCGCGCAAAGGAAATGCCACGTGCACTCCATGTGAAAGGACCATGGGATCTTGGCCTGCATTTGTGGAGGAGTGTTGATATAAACATTGACACCGCCCTTCGCTAACAATTCGAGCTTTTAGGTGAAACGGTAGCGAACAAAATGATATCTCGCTTGAATGAGAAAAAGGAAATTTACCATTTAGGGATATTTTCTGTATTGAGTTCAAGATTATTCTTGGACTTTAGTAGGGGACACAAACTGTAATTGTGTTATTACATTCAAAATCAAAGCTTCACATATCTTTAGATATGCTTCTAACCTCATTATTTTTCCCTTTGAAGTTTTTGCAATGAATTCGAACAATGGATGGAAACTTTGTTCAGACATGACATTTATAAATTTGTTCTCCAAATTTAGATTGGAAGGGTTTATTTCTATGTATGTGTGTGTGTGTGTGCGTGCATGCCTGCAAATGTGATTTTTGCAAACTTCACCATAAGAATTTTATTACTTATTATGATTTGCACTATGCTAGCCTTTGGTTTCCAGCGTCCGTTATCCCACTTTTGCTTTAACTTTCAGTCGACATATCCTTGTATTGATGAGCATCCATATTGCTCTGATGTAATTCACACTTTTGACTCCCATCTGATAATTGAACACTTGAACTGGTGTTGTTCTATTTTGTTTGTTAAATGAACTGATGCCCTTTCACAATTTGATGATGAATATATGTTTCCTGTGCCCCATATGATTATATATATGGTCTTTTCTATTTCTCTTGCAGCCTGTTGGCGTTGTTGGAGCAATTACACCTTGGAACTTTCCTTTGGCCATGATTACTCGCAAGGTGTGTTGCTGTCTATTACAGTTACACACTTAAATTAATAGGATTTAGAACACCTACTTCTTGTGCTCAGGATGATAAAGTTTATCTTCCTCTTATATCAGGTTGGCCCTGCCCTGGCTTGTGGTTGTACTGTTGTTATTAAACCCTCTGAGTTTACACCCTTGACAGCTTTAGCGGCTGCTGAGCTTTCCCTTCAAGCTGGAATACCTCCGGTAATTTATGACATGTATATTTATTCTTTTATTGATTTTGAGAGTCATTTTGTTGCCATCATGTGCCTTGGGCCTTTACACTGTTCTGGAATGTAATGTTAGATTAAGAAATCATTTTTGGCTCATTTATACAGGTCTCCTCTGGTTGATGTGATTTGTATGCTTGCAATATGTTATTTTTTCTTCTGATGTCAAGTTAGTACTGGAAAAAGATTCAAATTTATGTCAAGTGTTGAGTTTTGCCTCTTGAGTAATTGAAGATTCTCTGCATAATCTATGGTCCAAAAAGGATGATTTAAATTATTTTCAGGTTAACGAAAGCTTGAATTTTAAGTTTTGTAATTGAAGAATATTCTTATGTTTTGGTGTATGGGATGCTGCATGCCAATAATGCGTACTTCTAATGTAGAAGGGAAGGATTTGGGATTCGCTCACCAAAAAGGAGTTTTAAAGCTCAAAACTGGAGGAGGAAGGCAAACTTGAGTGCTGTCAGCTGTTTTCACTAAAAACAATAGAATAAAATGAGATACTGCCAGTTCAATTGATTCTTCTATTTACCCAGCCCCAATTACTATTCGATGAGTCAAGTACCCTACTATCTAATGGCCAAGTAGGGGCAAAACATGGCATGACTGAAAATAAGAGAGAAACCAGTGATGGGAATTACTGATTGTGGAGCTATTAAGTTGTAACTACATGGCTAGAAGTTGTTCTAATCAGATGAGGACTCTTCCTTCCTCTTGTGGGTGCTTCTCAGATGTTCTAATATAGTTCTAAATTGACAAAACCAAGTAAATCAGATGAGGGAAGGGAGAGAAAAGTCCAGATCATGTTAGGCCTGCTACCTGTAGGTCTTTGTTGACTACTTGGATCTGTCCTTACATATCTGCTGCAAGCTCTTCTACATCAGGTTCAGACTCCTACTGTCAGTTTCTGTGGTAGTTTTTGCTAATGTTGTTTCTGTCTCATCTCTTTTGAGTTTGTATTGCTACTATGTTGTTCCCGTCATTTCACAGACTACCGGTTCTCGTGTGGTATGTTCAAATTTCCAATATATTAGTCCAGATGTGAGGGAAAAATGTTGGTCAAGACTGACATGGTTATGCATCTGGCATAAGTTGATGGAACTGCTCATATGTGCTCTTTCTTGTTTCAATATTTTTTTTGCATAATTAAGGGTAATTGACTCTTAAGTATTGGTGAACAAGTAGGAAATTATAAACTGCTAAATTGCTTCTGATGTAGAATGAGCACTTTAATATGGCTTACTGTGCCAAGGAATCAATATTTTTGTTTTAAGTTTCTGGTAAGACATTCATGAATTGCTTCTTTGGTTTGTCATTTTTTATTAGATATTCTGTATCTAATTTTCTTCTTTCACTTTCAATACTGCAGGGTGTTGTGAACGTAGTTATGGGGAATGCTCCTGATATTGGGGACACACTACTTGAAAGTCCCAAGGTTTGTCCCTTGTCAACCTCTGGATTCTTTCTCTAGTCTTGTCATGATATGTTTTCCTTGTGGCCAATAGTGGTAACTTTGATATACATATGATATATCACTGGCAAATGACATCTCTCAGGTACGGAAGATCACGTTCACAGGCTCAACAGCTGTTGGAAAGAAATTGATGGCAGGTTCCGCTGCAACTGTTAAAAAGGTATTTAGAGATTACAATAAGACAACACATTCCAGCATAAGGAGCTTCTTTACTTTTTCTTAAATCATCGTCATTAATTCATTATTATTACTATGATAAAGGAATCTACACTTTCATTAGTACGAATGATATCTTTTCAATACTTAGCAGGCTGCATTCTTTGTTTTCCATTTATTGTTAGCTTTCTTAAATTATGTCTAGGAATCTTAAAACATTGCACTAAAATGATGTACGTGAAAGCATAGTAACTTGTACCAAAGAGTTTGTGCAGTGGCTTCTATTCAATGGTTCAATGATACATATGCGTTCTATATCTATGAGTTGATTTTGATTTACATATTATTTTAATAAATGTCTCTACAACCATTTGCCAAGATTTTATTCTCCCCACAGGGTCTTCCCTCATATTGGAGTCTCAGTCTCATGTATTTTATTTTTGATATCAATGTTGCAAGAAAATCATTCTGCAGCCCTGCAGCCCTGCAGCCTATCCTATTTCTCTGTTTTGAATGGCAATTTGACTCTAATAGTTGAAGAGTTATGTTCACTTATATGTCTATGAAAGTCACTGGAGTTCACTGGATGCAACTTATATATAATGTGTGCTTGTACATGATTGTGTGCAGGCACATCTGCATGCACTTATTTCTATTCTGTTTTTACAATGCATACTTCTTTTCACCTTTACAGTCATCTTCAATTACTTGAAACTTGAAAGCCTGAAAAGTTTTGTGGGAAGACTCAAAAGTTTCCTTTTATTTATCATCAGCTTATTGTGGTTGAATCATTACACTGTTAATTACCTTGAATTTTTGTTTTCTAGGTATCCTTGGAACTGGGGGGAAATGCACCCTGCATAGTGTTTGACGATGCAGATCTTGATGTCGCAGTGAAAGGAAGTGTAAGTTGTGAAACTATTTTTCAGTGGCAATAGCTGTATGTATTAAAACAGTGTTTCCTCTGATTTAGCTATTTTCTAAATTCAATGTAAATCTGGAGTTGGTGTGATCAAGTAATTTGCTTGGTGATATTTCTATAGTTCTATTTACTACTTATTTTCTCTTTTGCTTTTCTTCCATATGAGATTTACAGTCTGGATGAGGCTTCTGTTGTGAGTTGATATTACAACAGGGATGATCATTATTTCCTTTGTCAGTGCACAAAATTTCCTGAACTGTGATATGATCTTAGACATCCATACAAAGCCTAAAGAACATTACAATTATCTGACATATCCTGGTTACCTTTCAACAGTTTTGAGCACTTCCGGGATGAGTATTGTTGCTTCCACCTCTCCCCCACCCAGAAATTGGTAGTTGATTGGAGTAGTAGGTTTCTTAGGTGGCGGAGTCAAGTTCTGAGATGTGGTTTAACCTTTGTTTCTGTTGAGGAAGAGGTCTTCCAGCTAACTGATAGTCTGGTTGTGGTAATGTATTCCCTTAGTCCTGAACATTGGGGAAATCTTGTTCCTTCAAAAGTGATCTTCTGTGCATAGTGTTTTGTGATCAAATGCTTATGATTAAGTGACTAAACCAAGAATTTGTGACACCCATTCTGAAAAAGTTGCTTGGGGTTGGTTGAAGAATATCAACCTACATGGAAATTTTAGCCTAAAGGAATGAATCCTGGTCGGTTACCAATGGTCCAATGTGGGGGTAAACCTAAGGGTTCACTTATAGATATTTGTTTCGCAATTCTATAGGATTTAGCTATGGTCTTATAGGTTACTTTGGTGATCCCAAGTTTGCTCACTCAACTCTCAATTAAGCCATGTCCGGGCTACCAAGGTTTTTTTTAGTTCTTCTAAATTAAGAAATTTTGAGACTCATCTTCTAAAGCGCTTCCATTTAAGTTGTCCTGGGATAGTCATGTGACTTTTTATTTTTTTGGATGAATAAATAAATTTATACCCAAAGAGAAGAGAAAATACAAGGGGAAAAGGGGGTGGGGGGTGGGGGGTGGGGGGAGGGGAGGCTTAAGCCAAGAAGGAAAAGCCAACCCCGGGGGAACAAAGCATAAAAAAACCAAGAGAAAAACAACAGCAACCAACATAAATAGAAGCAACCAACAACAACAGCAGCAACGAACAATCGACAGCAGCAAGAACAACCAGCAGCCAAGAAACAGGGGTGGGCAAGGGAGTGGGGAGGAGCGAGAAGGGAGGGGGAGGGGGAGGGGAGGGGAGGGAGGGGGTAGGGCGGGGGGAGAGAGGGGGTCAAGGGGGAGGGGGAGGGGTAGGCAGAAGTCTCCAGGAAGAGATGATGTGGTCATTTCTGGGAGAAAAGGGGATCGACCGGGATCGGAAGGAGTTCAGAGAGTGAATTTTTTAGGCAACATCAAAGAAGATGGCTTTCCAAATCCTGTCCGGGGAGCGGGAGTTGGAAGACCATCTACCGGTGTTACGCTCCATCCAGAGGTGAAGAATTGTAGCAGAGAAGGCAAGCTTGCCAATGGTGTCGCAGATGGAGGAGCCAGTAAAAGTCATTTCAACGCAAATATATTCCCTATCAAAGGGAAGGATTAACCTAGGGGAAGGCCAGCAACGAGCTAGGACAGTTTTCCAGACCAAGGAAGAAAGAGGACAAGAGAGGAAGAGGTGGGGGATATCCTCTTGACCATCAGGGCAGAGGCAGCAGGCAGGGTCGACATTGATGTGCTGATGAAGAAGGAAGGATTGCATGGGGAGGCAGCTGGATAGACATCTTCAGGTAGTGAAGTTGTGCCGGGGAATATGACCTTTGAACCAGACGAGATTACGCCAAGGGACAACAGGGCCCGAGGATCTGACAAATGACCAAACAGAGGCAGAGGAGAACAACCCATTGGAAGAGGGAAGCCAGACACATTTGTCTTCCCTTCCACGATGCCCAGGGGAATGGGGGGGAGGAGAGGGAGGAGGGTTCCAGCCCAGAGGGGAGAGAATGGAAGAGACAGGAGAGGATTTGGGAAGACCAGAGGAATAGATGGTTCTAGGGGTGACTAGAGAAGAAAGGATACCTGAGGGGTGCCAAGGATCCATCCAAAGGGAGGTCGAATGCCCATTGCCAATGATGTTGGAGCATGCAGAGAGGGCAAGGGATTTGAGGCTAAGGATTTTCTACCAAATCCACGAGGCATCAGGGGGGAGGGGCAGGTCCAAAGGGAGTTATGGGTAAGCAGAGAAGAGTATACCCAGTCCACCCAGGTGCTCCGATGCTTGAAGGCAATCTTCCAGATAAGCTTGAGAATGCCCACAGCATTGACCTCCTTGATCCTTCTGATACCGAGACCTCCTTTAGACTTGGGAAGCAATCCTTTGCCCAAGGCAATGGATGGAGAAACTTAGAGGAGTCGGAACCTTTCTAGAGAAAGGAATAGAAGAGACTTTCAATGGATTTGACAGTGGAGGCAGGGAGGATAAAGATCCCAGACCAGAAGAGATGGAGAGATTGGAGGACAGATCTGATAAGGACAAGCCGACCAACATAGGAGAAGAGCTTGCCTTTCCAGAGCTGGAGCCTCTTCCGGATTTGATCAAGCATAGGGGAGCAATGGTGGTCAGAGAGCCTAGAGGAAATGAGGGGGAGGCCTAGGTACTTGACAGGCAAGGAACCCAAGGAGAAGCCCGTGATACGAAGGAGAAGGGATTGAGTATTAGAAGAGACACTAGAGAGGAAGAGATTAGATTTGAGGAGGTTGATGGAGAGCCCAGAAAGGGATTCAAAGGAATGAAGGGTAGACATAATAGAAGAGATGGAGAGGGAGTCAGGTTTAGAGAAGACCATGATGTAGTCTGCAAAAGCAAGGTGAGTGACGGAGGGGCTTACATTTGGGAATAGGGGAAATGAGATGAAGATCAGAGGCCGACTGAATGGAGCGGGAGAGAACCTCAAGGGAGAGAGAGAAAAGAAAGGGGGAGAGAGTGCAGCCTTGGTAGAATCCCTGCCCAAAAGGGAAGTATCCAGCAGGGCTACCATTAACTAAAATTGAGAACCGGGGAGTGGATACGCAGCAGAAAATCCAATGGACAAAGGAAGGGGGAAAGGACATTTGGAGTAAGACTTTCGATATGTAGTCCCAACTGATAGAGTCAAAGGCTTTGTGGATGTCAATTTTGAGGAGAGCATAGGGGGAGTGGTTTTTCCGATCAAACCCTCTGACAATCTCATGCAAAGGATGATATTATCAGCAATGCTCCTCCCAGCAATGAAGGTAGATTGGTTGGGGCTCACAAGAGAATCAATAACTTTCCCAATCCTATTAGCTAGAATTTTGTCTATGAACTTATAGAACAGATTACAGAAAGAAATAGGCCTGAAGTCATTCATCGAATCAACACCTTCCTTTTTAGGGATGAGGCATAAGAAGGTGTGATTGACTCCTTTGACCTGGGATGGGTTGAGGAAGAAGCTCCTCATAGCAAGGATGAGATCCTTACAAATAATGTTCCAACAAGAGGAAAAGAATCCCATACTGAAGCCGTTAGGGCCGGAGGCTTTGTTGGCTTTGTGGGAGAGGATGGCAGAAAGGATTTCCTCATCGGTGGGATGGAAAGAAGAGAAGGAAGAAGATCATTGGGGATGAATTTGTTGAGGAGATTGGGGGGGAATAGGAGGAGGAGAAGGAAGAAGGGGTTGGGAGAAGATTCCCGAGAAATGAGAGACAGCTTCAGACTTAATCTCCTCAGGAAGGAGGAGCTCAGTACCAGTGAAGGAGAGGAGCTTGGGGATGGTATTCACGTTGTTTCTAGCTTTGAGAGAGTGATGAAAGAAGGCGGAGTTGGAGTCTCCAAGATCAAGCCACTTGATATGAGCTTTCTGACGAAAGAAACTCTCCTCTTGGGCAAGAAGCAAGGCAAGCTCAAAAGCAGTGGCCTTCTCATCAGAAGTAAGGGCAGGATTAAGCAAATCAAGTTGAATTTTGGATTGAATGAGAAGAAGCTTGTCTCGACAAGAGGAGACACGGGAGGAAATGTTGCCAAAGGTGGAGGTATTCCAAAGCTTTAGGGCAACTTTGACAGATTTGAGCTTTTTGGCAAAAGCAATAACGGGAGGGAAGGAGCGGGGAAAGGGGATGGACCAGGAATTTTGGACAATGGGAAGAAAGTCTTGATGGGAGGTCCACATGTCAAAGAATTTGAACGGTTTGGGGCTGAAGGAGGAGAATGGAAGAACATGAAGATCCATGGGACAGTGATCCGAGATGCTGGGGAGATCGAAACAGGCATGGGAGGAGGGAAAGGACTCGAGCCAAGGTTCATTTACCAAGGCACCGTCAAGCTTGCACGCAACTCTAGAGGAACCGGCTCTGAGGTTATGCCACGTAAGCTTGGTGCCAGACCACCTTAGGTCATTGAGACCAAGATCATCAATGCAATCATTGAAGGAATTGACCGCAAGGGGGTCAACGGGGTTACCTCCATGCTTCTCATAGCTGAAACGGATGACATTAAAGTCTCCTCCAATCCCCCAGGGACGATAGTCGAAGGAGGGGGCACAAGAGAGAAGATTTGACCAAAGGGGGAGCCTACGAGAGGCAAGGTTATGGGCATAGATGATCGAGAAGAAGCAGATGAAGGAACCAGAAGCATGGGAGATGGAGAGGTGGATGGCTTGGTCCAAAGAGGAGAGGGGAGAGATGGAGAAGGCTGAGGGGTTCCAAAGAATCCAGATTCCAGATTCTGCCAATGGGGCTATGGAGGTAGTTATTGGCAAAGGACCAGGAGGGTGCAATAGAAGCGACGATGCGAGCAGCATTAGACTCTAATGCTCGAGTCTCAAGAAGGCAGCAGAGATTGGTCTTGGAGGAGCGAATCCTGGAACGGATCTCCGCTTGCTTGGCCAATGAATTGAGACCGCGGACGTTCCAAATGGTCCAAGGAGTCATGGAGGACTGGGATGAGAGGGCAACGAAGACTCAGAAGAGTCAGCAAGAGATCCAGAAGATGTGAATTTGGAAGAAGGGGGCTTAGTAGGGGGTTAGATCTGAGATTAAGGGTGCCGGATTTAGAATTGTTGGTGGATTTAGAACGCAAGGAGGATCTGGAGGCAGAGGTGGAAGATTTTTTCTTTTTGGAGCCCCAAGAGACAAGTGGGAGGGTAGGGAGAGAGGGGGAGGAAGAAGAAATGCTGGTGGGGCGAATGGGGGATGGAGGGTTAAGGCTAGTGTAGGTTGAGGGGGGGTCGAGGGAGGGGGGAGTGGGTAGCAAAGAGTTAAGGTCATGGTTGTAGGCTGCAGCAGGACTATAGTTCTCAATGGAACTAGGGAGCCGGAGTAAGAGCCAATGTGAGAGCAATCTGGGAGAGGCAAGATGACTGTAGTGGCATCAGTGTGAGCAATTTCCATCATAGGCATGGTAGCGATGAGCTCACTAGCACCTTCCGAGGCTAAGGCATGCATCTCTGTGCATTGATGAGAATCAACAGAGTCGATGGAGGCGTAGATTATTGAAGCAGGGACAGCAGCATCGGGGTTGATCGTGGGATCAACAGTTGTGGTGGACGGCGCCGAGATACCATCATGATCGGATGAGGCAGAGGCTAGGGGATCGCAGGCCATGGCAGTAGCGGCATCATCAGAGGGGACTCCAGCATCAGAGGAAACAACGACATCGGCATCAGGGATGAGAATAGTTGCAGACATGTTATTCAAGGGAGCGGCAATGATTTGAGGCAGAGAGCAGGCAGAGGTGTTCATGACAACGGAAGAAAGTAGAGGCAGCGGAGGCGGGGTTTGCAAGATGGCTGTAGACCAGGAAAGGGTTATCCCGGGGTCGTCGGAGACCACAGTTGACGGCACGGAGCTTATGGGAGCTTCAGGAACCAAAGGCAAGATCGCAGCAACAGGCGAGGTCGAAGCAGTAGGCTCGGACGAGCAAGGAGAGTGAATCGGGTCCAAGGCGCTGGGATGGGTTGGAGGGGAGATGTTGAAATGATTGTTGGATATGGGCCAGGTAGGTGGGTCGTGGGTCGGGTTATAGAGGTTTCCTAGGTACAAGGGGTGGTTCGATGAGAATTTAGAAAAGGTATTAAGAAGTTGAGCCGGAATGAAATTGCTGAGGGGCTAAAACATTGGTTTAGGCTGATTAGGCTGCTCAATTGGCTCAGAACAAGGTAGGGTTTCAGGGGAGTTAAAAGGTATTGGATGCGAAGGGGGCGAGGATGAGATAGCCTCAGAGGCAGCCAGTGGGAAAGCGCCAGGCTGGAGAGGGAGCAGAGGGGGAAGGGAGTCGGTCACAGTGATCGGCGACACAAGAGGAGGAGAGCTAGAAATAGGAATGTCAGGACCGACAGCAGAGGAGGGGAGGGGTTCAGAGGTGTGAAAGGGACTTAGATCATTAGTTCCATCGATGGTTTCAACTAGCGTCAAGACCGAGAACGGATTAGGACTAGAGGACAAAGGATTATTAATCGTTGAGGGACCAACGGTTCGAGGGTGAGACATAGCATTGGCAGTAGCAGTGGCAAGATTTTCGGCGGCTGGTTGCGGCCAAGCTCCAAGATATTGCTGATATTATTAATTTTTTTTCTATTTTCCTTTTGTAAGTTTGCACTGTGAAGCGAGAATCATCAGGCGCAGTATTTGAAGGTCTGATGGGTTCTCCAGTAGGCTTGGAATTGTTGCATAGAGTTGTAGTATGTCCGAAGCATTTGCAAAGAGTGCAGGTAGGCGGCAACTAGTCATATTTCACCTCTTGATCGAAGGAGAAACCTTCTCCGTCAATGATAGTGATCCTTAAGGGAAGAATCTGTTCAGCTTGAACTTTGATGCAGACTCGAGCGTAAGACAGGTGATCCATAGTCTTCGTTCTTTTATCGGAATACTAGGGTTTCCCTATGGTGGAGCTGATGAAGCTAAGCCCTTTGACACACTAGAAATGGAGAGAGAGATTGGGGAAGATAACCCAGAGGGGTATGGACTTAGGTTCTGATGTGGAAAAGGATAAATTCTCATCCCATTGGCGGAGGAAGATGGGCTTTTTCCCAACATACCACGGACCTCCGTCAATGGCGGCACAGCGGTCGGCGGTGGAAGAGAAGTTGAAAACGAAAATGCCATTTTCCAACATGTAGATTGAGAGAGTGCCGGAAGGCTTCCATTGGTTGAGAAGGGAAGTCTTGACCACCGAGAAGGGAGGGCGTCTACCAAGGAACGAACCGACAACACAATTACTCCACTTGGAGATTTTAGAGGAAAGGAGACCCGGCGGGCAGAGTCCAACAGGGATGGAGTTTTGGAAGGTCGGAGGATAAACGTAGAGGGAATGCCTAGCCGAGGGAGGGAGAGGGGAGGATGAATAGGAAGGGGGAGGAGAGGCGGAGGAAATGACCGAAGTCCACGGGTGTGACTTAGTAGGTTCAATCGGGTGAGGAGGAAGGGGAGAGGGGAGAGGGGAGAGGGGAGAGGGGGCGGAGGGAGGTAGAGGCTGGGGAGAGGAGGCCAGAACAGGGGAGTTTCCGGCGGCAGGGGCCGCCGGAGGAGGGGTGGGTGGCATATGGAAAGGTCAAGGGAGGGGTTCCATGGTCAGGGGAAGTATCCAGCAGGGCTACCATCAACTGTGTTGCTTTCCTTGTGACAGGTAGCATGTAGAAAATCATAATAGTCCTAGGTTTCTCTTTCACAAATATGATGTGTATATTATGCTGTGTATGTTTTCAATGGTAGGAGTGAGTCCAAAACAACCATGTCATGTGACTTTTTAGTTGGTCTTTGTGTTTAGTTCTGAAGAATGTTGGTCCTATTTGGGTACAAATATTGATATACTTGCTTTGTGTTTCTATTGCATACCTATTTACTGATTTCAAGATCAAAGCTGATATTCTAGTTCGACACTACAATGGATTCCTGCCACTGCTTTCACCTTCATATATCAGGTGCTAGGCGGCCCTTGTGCATTTCTTATGCCTTGACTCCGAAAACTGGGGAAGGGCTGTATTTAGATTGTGAGGAGTCGTATTGTTCTGGGTTATTTCTCTTGCAGCCTTTGTTAAGGCATTTGACTGACATATAGATAATATATTAGACCATATTCCCTTTTCTTTTCCTTGGTCGTAATGTACTCTATTAGTATTTCTCTTATTTCAAACCATGTGCTGGAATTTCTATCGGAGTCCAGGATATGTTTTTTTTATATAATTGGTGTCTCTTCATTGTCATGCAAGTTGAAACAAAGGAACTCTGCAAAATCTATTCAGCTCTCTTGCTTTGATGTGATAATAGTACAATTGCAGTTTTCTTTATCCGTAAAAACAATTTTGTATGTCTCACGACTCTCACCATGTATCCTCTTTTACTGTAGTATACACTTTTTTTTTTCAACAGATTAATTGTCAGTCTATTGTTCAAGTATTATCACATCTATTTGTCCATGAAAATTACACTTATTAATACAGCTGCTCTCATATGGAGTCCTGTGGAATTACTGATTTTAACTACTAAGAAATCGTTGCATTCTTATCTTCAGCCTGTTATGAAAATTTTAGGAGGTATACTGTATTGTGATCAGCTGGTTTTTTTTTTTTTTTTTTGGGCAGCAGAAAATGGACATGCTTTTGATTCTATATTTCTTTCAGAGTCAAGATTTTTTTTTTGAATGCTTCATTATTTTTTGTTTTGATTGGTGAATGCTTCATTATTTCTTTGTAATAGTAGCCTACTGTGATTCATATCATTATACATTCTCAGTTCCAAACTAGCTTCAAAATGGTGTGATTACCTGAAATATACCTCTTTTTGTTTTAATCTTTATCGTTATAGCTTGCAGCAAAGTTCCGTAATAGTGGGCAAACTTGTGTCTGCGCAAACAGAATAATTGTACAACAAGGTATGCATGGGTGATTTTATGTGGAATGATATTCGTTTCTGTGATATTAAGTTCGTGAGAAATGCCAGCACTATGAATGGGAATTGCTATAAACTCTACAAAACAACACAAAGAGCAACAATTTGATTACCCATGTTTTTTTGGGAGGGGAGGTTCGCCCCTACTTGTTCATAGTGCTAGCTTTCTTCCTAGTGTCAAAAATATATTTTGCTATGTCAAGCATCAACGATTGTCTTCTGTATTTTTGGTTGTTTGTTGATAGCCATATTTAAGATCAATATTTGAAGTGAGAATACAGAAACTACCTTACCCGTTTACAGTGAATATTTACAGAGATTTATTTGGAATATGACAATTTTGTATTGGACACTCGTGATAATCACATGAAAACAAAACCGCCATTAGCAGCTGCGTTGTGGTGGTCCAAATGTTCATTACCTAGGCAAGGGCTTATGAGAAACATATATAGGTTTGCTGAAGGTGGTTAAATTCTTACTGTTGTTGGTTGTGAAATTGAAGATCCATTCATCTGAAGAAGAGAGTAACAGAAATATTTGGAATTGTAGATTGCTAGTTACTATAATGGTAAAAAATAGCCCTATGCTTTTCAGAACCTTACCTTAACATGTGAGGACTAAAAAAATTAGTCCTCACCCCTACGGACCCTACCTTAATTTGCACTATTTTGTACCAAAACCGAATCGAAACCAAAATATTGGCCAGAATTTAGGTTGAAACCCTGCATTCCTACCAAGTCGCACCCAGTTTCGTTTCGAACTTTGTTGGATCCAAAGTATTTCGCAAAATCTTGGTAGTTTAGACTGAGATTTCCAACTACTGACCTTAGGTCAAACTTCAGTCTGTGAAGGCCTCGCCACTCATGTGAGTTTGTTCTAGCATATTCCTTTGGTTTTATGACAGTTGCTCCAGACTCCCATATTCTATTATGAGAAAGTGCATTATTTACTCTTATATAGATAAAACCTAATAATTAAACAATTCCTCTCCTCTTTGTGCACATAAGGGCACCTTTTTTTGGGTGTTTGTGGAGGTTCGACTTTGTTAAGATGCTACCTGTTTAATGGTTCTTAAAGCTTAATTGTTCTAGCTGTTTGAAGTTTGTCAGTTTTTCTTTTCTTGCCAGTCTACTGTACTTCCAAAAGTTTCTCTTTAGCATTTACGGAGCTTTAATTTACACAGGTATTTATGAAAAATTTGCAAATGCTTTTGCCAATGCGGTTCAAAACTTGAAAGTTGGTGATGGTTTTACTGAAAGTGTGGCACTGGTATATTTTCCTTCATTCCACCTTTAATGCCAAATTCTTGAGAGAATTGAAGTTGTGCTGGTTACTTATTTATGGCCACTCTACCATGTGGACATGTTGTCCAGGTCACTACCTTCTTATATGCATGCACCATTCTGCTGTATAAAAGGTTTACAAAATGGTTGAAAAATCAACTTTAGTTGTGTTGACCTAAAAGTTGAAAAATATAAGGAGAAAGTGAATATATAGTTGGCCATACATTTGGTGTGGCCATGGAATAACCCATCTATTCAATGATCAATAGGCCAAGCAGCCTCCTTGTTGCTGTAATGGTTGGGCAATGGAGGCAAGCTTGTAAAACATATTTTTATACATTGTGCAACTTTTTCTCTTCTATCTGCTCTGATTTTTTAATTAACTTCAACTGTTTTTTCTACTAAATCATGAAAAATAGATTCCTCTGGATAATAAAATGAATAATTGCTATCCAATTCTATGTGCTCACTTCTATGGGATTCCAATTTTTTTCCTTCTTGTAACACAGATATTGCAGTTCATTATAGATAAACTTATATCCAATTTCAATTCAAGTGAGAGCCAAAAGTTGTACACATTCAACTCTGCCCACGAAAAAATAAAAAAAAAGAAAAAGAAAAAGAAAAAATGAACAATTGAAAAAAAGAGTTATAAATATACTTTGCGCTGCTCCCTAGCAATAGCACTTGCGCTCCATTGCTTTAGCTAATGATCGCAACAGTGAGATATATTCCACTTATTATTAATCAAACTAAAGAGAAGAAAGTTGATAATTCCTACCATGACAGTTTTGTCTCTGATTTATTCTTTATTCTTTATTGGGCACTGCTCTCTCTCTCTGTTACACAACTCCCACCAGTTCCCATTGATAGTCCTGTCACCTGTGACTCCTGTCTGAACCATTTCCATTTTATAAGTTACGCACACTTGTTACCGCTTTCTTCTCCCAACCTATGCAGATCCTTACGTTTTATTCTTTTCCTGCCCACAATAAATTCTATGATTTATGTGCTTTTGAGGTATATGATCCTGAAATCTCATATGGGTTCATCTAAACCTAATTAAACCGAGCTGACTAACCACCTAATAGTGATAGAAATAAAGATGCAAACCCAGGGAAATTTTGGCATCTTTGGCAGTGGCCAGCAATGAAGCCATGTGACAGATTGAAGTCATAAGATTTAGCCAAGCAATGTTACATGGACTCTTCTAAATTGATGATTTTTCTGTCTTGGACAAACATTGGATTCTGACTCTATGGATTCATGTCGTACACTTATAGATTTCTTTCTGATATTTGACTGACATTGTGTAGCATAAATAATGTCTAGTATAGTGTACGATCACTATTTTTCTCCCAAAGGCTCCAAATAGTTTAAGGTAAATTAGTTACATTTATCTATGCCCTTTTCTATAGGTAAGTTAGTAATACCATTAGCCAAAGATCAAAGTATTTAACATTAAATACTTTTCTTGGATGAGTCCGTGATTCTTTTATCAAGCTGGCTTTGTCATACCCTCAACTTGTTTTGGATTCCAAGTCCTGTGTTCAATGTTTTTGTTTAGGTGTATTATTGTTAATACGACCTGTAGAATAAGTGAGCAAGAAATTTCTTTTCATAAGTCCAAAAAAAAAAAAAAAAGGCTCCATTTGTTTCAGGGCTAATTACTATCATTCCCCTGTACTTGCCCTATATTCACTCAAACTCTCCTACCCCAAACTTCTTTTCTGATTCCCTCAGGAGAACAAATTTTCGTCTATTTCTCCCCTGAAGATTCAAAATTCCTAAATTAAAACTTGCCCCCTCCCATCCCTCCTCTGGTGCCCCTGCATCTCCCCTCCCCCCTCATCTGACCCCCCACAGTTTGCATCTCCCCTTCCTTCCTTCTCAGGTCCATTGGCTCTCTCACCAGTAACTGATACTGCAGAGTGCAAATGCAAGCACGACTCTAAGCTCTTCTCCTCTTCCCACATCCAAGACTCCCCCCATATTCTCCAAATAAACACCTAACTCTGCAGCAATTTTGGAGTTGCTTCAGAGCTTCTGTCTGACAATCTTGAAATCAGCTTGAAAATGGTGAGCAAATCCTTCATCCAATTTCATCCCGACTCCCATTTCCCTCTTGAAAACCTTCCCTACTGTGTCTTTAAGCCTTCACAAGGAGGAGAATCTCACCCCTGAGTTGCCATCAGTGACTACATTTGGGGTGGAGGGAGAGAGAAACAGAGTGCCGGGGTTGGGGGGGGGGGAGCCTTGTTTCTTCACTAGCCAGCTTTAATCTGTTCCTCTCCAAATACATGGAGACCAGACATTCGATCTCCTCCGCCATCCCTTTCCTCGCTAATGCCATTACCATATCCCCTACAGTGAGCGTTCAGTCTTGTACCATGGCTCCAACCTCTTGGCTTCTAAGATTTTAAGTGCGAGATACCACCGCTCTTGCTTGAGGAGCTTCTTCAGGGAGGCAAGGAGGTATGTTTTCGAGATTAGATCATTGATCTGGGTCTGGTCTGCTAGTTTGGTTCATTTCAAGGCTGAACTGCCTTGAATGTTTCTGTGCTCAGAATTCAGCCGCGATGCAGCAGCCCCCTATTGTCTCTCCACCCGCATTGTATTGCAACGTAGATTCTGTGGGGTTTAGTTCCTGGAGATGAATAAGATGGAGAGAGGTAAGAAAGACTTGCGCGGAGAGATGGAGCCATGAGTTATGTAGTATTAATGAAGAGTATCCAACTATTAGTTCCACTTTGATCGAGAGCATGGAGATGGAGGGCAGATGTGGGGAAGGGGTTACGATGCTGGAGGGGGTTAGGGGTAATTTAGGAATTTTGAATCATCGGGAGAGCAAGGGAGGTGGAAGTTTTCTTTTCTAGGGGAATCAGAAAAGAAGTTTGGGGTTGGGGAGTGAGTAAATATAGGGCAAGTATGGGGGGAGTGATAGTAGATAGCCCTTTATTTCTGGACATAGTTGAGTGAGGGAGAGAATCCAGCCATATGATGGAGGTGGAGTCGTCCATGGGTGCCAAGTGTTTCACTGATCAAGATACTACCATATATTTGAGAAAGCAACATCCTGAAATTTCTTTATTTGGTTTTTGACAAATCCTGTAAAATATTTTATGATGAAACAATTAAACCTAGGTATTTATTAAAGGTTGTAAAACTATGAGACATTTAGAACGTAAAGGGAGGGGGTAACACTTGTTACCCAAGTGTTATCCTAGAAGACAAGCTAGATTTCCTAGAAATTATACTGACTCTGTTGTATCAGGAAAGATTTCACACATAGACATGCTGTCAATCATCTTTATCACTTGCACAGTTACATGACACTTTTAGCCGAGTATTCTTTCTTTTTAATCAATGAACAGAGACTTGACTCTTGGCTAATAAGCGTTGCTTGTTGTTGGTACAGGGTCCACTAATCAATGAAGCGGCGGTGCAGAAGGTTAACTATGCATTTATCATAATTATTGTAGAATGTTTTCTGTAATGATTCCTCCCTTTAAACGAATCTCCTTTTTCCTTGGCACCTTGATTTTTTGTCACAGGTTGAATCATTTGTTCAAGATGCTGTTTCAAAGGTGTGTTTTGTCACCCATAACAATATAAACAATTATGGCACCTTCCTAAAGAATGATTACTTGTAGAATTGTATTTCTGATTTAGATATTTATTCGCATAATGTGGCCATTTCAGGTTAAAATTATTTAGGACAGAGATCCTTGGCATTATTTGGCCAATTAATTATGCTATAAACATTACTCTCACCTAAAAAGAAAAAAAGAAAAAAAAAAGAGGGTTAAAGTTATTTAGTGAATTATCAGCATTCTCTTACATTATCCATTTTGCTATTATATCACATTCTTTGTAACAAGAATTGCTCCCAATGTTCAAAAGCCGACTCAGGCATAAAACCGAAAAATTCCTCACGTCAGTTCAACCCCTCATTGACCGACCCTGATGACATCAGCAGATAACCACACTTCACTCAGATGTGTCACTTGGGTTATTTAAGTATTACTAATTCATAATCTTTTAGTGAAGCAATGACTTGTGTGACGAAGGAAAAGATTATGCTGTTTGCAAGTATATTTCTGATTTTCTGTTCTTATATATATATATGTGTGTGTGTGTGTGTGTGTGCCGACTCTTATGCCTCCTCCCCCCTTCATAGGGATTTTCCTGGTTCTGTTTGGTGGCCTCGTAAATTGTAGTAAGGACATCCAAATATCTCTTGGTTGTGGTTTCTTTTCCTTTCTCAATAATTCTCCAAGTTAACCCCCACCCCCACAACAACACCACCCCCCC
>NC_056564.1:11265381-11276805 GCF_013358625.1 Macadamia integrifolia | reverse complement strand
AAAAAAAAAAAAAAAGAAAAAGAAAAAAATGAAATTAGACTTTAATTGTGTAACTGTATGGTCAGACTGTAATGGTAAGCAAGACAACCATCCAATTTGATTTTTGCCTCAAAAAAAAAAAAAAAAAAAAAAAAAATCCTATGGGAGATGACTTTCTTTCTCTCTCCTATCAAGAATGAAAGTAATAATATTCTTTAGCATCCCAAGAGCTTAGCTATTATTTGCAATTTTGTTACATTTTATTTTTTGACATGAGCTATAAAATACTGTAATAGCTTAAGTGTGAGTTTTGATACTAATCTTTTTTATTTTCTTTCATATGTATGACCTTCTCTAAAGGGGGCAAAAGTCATGCTTGGGGGTAAAAGACATAGCCTTGGGATGACATTTTACGAGCCTACGGTTATCAGCGATGCCAACAGTGAGATGCTTGTGTCAAGGTAAATCCTGAATAATCCATTTTTTTTCTTCTGAAAACTTCATTAAATATCTCGAATCTGTTTAACTTCTCAGTTTTGTTCAAATCCTTCAATAAGATCCTGGTCCCAAGTGTGATACCTACTCCTGTGATCTTCTAGATTGATTCTAGACTGCGGAGTGCAGACCACACCAAACTGTGGTTGGTTTGCAAGAAATGAAATATTGTTGTTTCAAACTATTTTTAAGGGCCCAAAGTGTGATTTATTTTCATTTAAAATAAACAATTAACTATCATGGAACCCCACACATTGCTTAATGGCAGAGTGGTACTCTTTTTTTGCTTATCATAACAAAGTCGATTACCTAAATGAGTGAAAAATGTGACCCAGTTAATTTGTGATATGGTAGCCATTCGAAATAGCCTCTCCTGCAAAGCAGGGGGTAAGGCTGCGTGCATTTGCCCCTCCCAGACCCTGCAGTAGCGGGAGCCTTGTGCACTAGGACACTCTTATCATTGTCATTTTCTGAATCCTTTGGGAACATCACCTCATGGTAGTGTCTCATTCACTGAACCATGCTCTGACATGATGCCACTATACTCTGTCTTACCATTTAAGGATACTTCAGACACCTGGGGTCTAAATACCTTATGTATGTATCACCAAGCTGCTGGATTAGCCATAGCAGGTCAATATCTTAATCATACAGATCTCCCAGAAGCTGCGTGATGGATTTGCAGGGAATTGAAGCAGATTGCCAGCAGTAGAAATCGGAGAATAAAATGACAGTTCTCAGCTCCGAGTCACCTTTTTAGTTGATCTTTGTGAGAAGTATCATTTTGTCATTTTCTGTCATTCCTAATCGGATTTTGAACTCAGAATATCAATCTGAAGAGTTTATAGCAACTCCAAGAATCAGATCCAGTGTTCCGCTACTGGAAATTTCTGCTGCTCTCTTTCTCTCAGTTCTTTTTCTAACTGGCATAGGCTTATTTGATCCATAGGGTTAGGGTACTTTGAAACTCTAGTTAGGTTAGAACATGAGTTTGAGTACTTGAGGTCCATAATGACCAAAAACAGGACCTATAGTATGTACATGGGTTCTATCAATTCATCTATTCCTCTTCCCTTCCCCAACCCACCCTCCCCCAACCCCCCCCCCCAAAAAAAAAAAAAGCACTGGCTATTTGCTGAGTTTTCAGTTCAGAGAACTCCTTTGCAAGTTGCTTCCTATGTTACAACCTTAATCCGCAGCTAGACTGCTAATCATGCTGGCAGGCCATTAGAAACTACTGTTGATGGTCTAATGAGAAGTGAAAAGAAAACTAGAAATGGATAAGAGAAGAATAAATCATTGGCTCAGGTTCCCTCAATCTTTTATTAGTCCATGGTGTCTATCAAATAGATGCAGATCTAATTCTATTTATAACAATGCTTAAAATGCTGATCTGCAAATCTGATTTTCTCATGTTAAGTCCGGGTTTTTTATTTTTTTTTGAAACTTTTGTTGAATGAAATTAGTTTATTTTTGTTTGTGTACTGTCCACAACTCACCTGAACTTATGTTTTCTTCTTGCAGAGAGGAAGTCTTTGGACCAGTTGCTCCTCTTATGCGTTTCAAAACAGAGGATGAAGCAATCCAAATTGCAAATGATACTAATGCAGGTTATCTGTCCTAACTCCAAAATATTGTTTAATTGTGTATTCTGAGCATCAGATCTTAAATAAAGCATGCAAATTTTAGTTGTCAATTGGGACAGCCAGTTTTTACTAGGATGTTGGTTAATCTAGCATTACTGATTAATGAAGTCATCCATCTGTTTCTAAATTTGGGGAACTACCTTCATCTCATCGTCTACAATAGGAACTCTCTTTTTCTATTTCCCATCTTCCTTGGCTGATACGATAGAAGCACAACTTATTCTTGTGTGAGATACTGTGAACGTGAAGCAGAAGTTGCAAATCAATTCCATATGCTTCTGCGACTAGCTGCTTACAATTTTTGTGTTAATCTATTCTGCAACATATGCAGGACTAGCCGCATACATATTTACAACAAACGTCCAACGTTCATGGCGTGTGTCTGAAGCTCTTGAATATGGATTGGTTGGTGTCAATGAAGGATTAATCTCTACAGAGGTGAGCATTATCAGTTTTCACTCATCAAGGGCAAGCCTTCAATTATAATAGAAGGAATTGAAAAAATCACTGTCAATGTAGGTGGCTCCTTTTGGAGGATTTAAGCAATCTGGTCTTGGACGAGAAGGGTCCAAGTATGGGCTTGACGAGTACCTGGAAGTAAGTGGATCTGCAGTTCAACATGCTAATTGTGCATCATTTACCCTATTGACCATACCGAATGCATATGCTGGAAGATCATTGACTGGTTTTTATTGTGGTTACAGATCAAATATGTTTGCTTGGGGAACATGGACCGTGCATGATACAAAATGTAATGTCCATAGGTTGGGGCTTGAATTTATATGCCATCCTAGAGCGGTATTTTTGCAGTGTGAGTGATTATATTCTTGATTAATAATGCAGTTAGTTACGGCTGTTGGATGAGGAATGCGACAAGGATGTTCCTGAAGAGCTTGGATCCGAACTGTAGCGCTTTTCTTTGGAGCTCAAGCATTAGGCATTGAAATAACGGTGTACTAGTGCATTGTAACTTAAGGCCAGAATGCCCTTTGCATGCAGGTGTAAACGGTAAACTTGGGTTTGTGTAAACTTTACTTTCATGCTAGCTATTGTTCTTTTTGACAATGCATGAGTTATATAAACCAAATGCAAGTGGAGAGCGATAATAATGAGGATTAGAGACCCACCTGAGACCCTCTGTGTTCAATGTTGTGGTGTTTAGAGTCTCATCTTTATGTGAGCTTGTGTTGTTTCTTTGCATAAGCCAGCCTCTCATGCTTGTGGATTGTGTAAAAGAAAGATAAATACAGTCCTTTCTTTATCGCTACTTCCAACCCACACTTCAATCAGAAGTTGTGATAATTGACTGTAACATTAGTAAATTTCACCACATTTTCTTTTCTGCCAGTGAACTTAATGCGTAGACAGCCCAGGTGGTGGACCCCTTATTTATGATTCAGGGTCCTGAGAGAATTCATGAATAGATAGGAGTTAAAAGTTAATCAGTAATAAATTCAGAGTATCAAATCAAATAGCTGTCCTGGATCTCATAAATAAAGAGTCAATGTATATGTAACATTTCTTTGGACCTAACCTACTATATTATATTTCTATTTCCTAGCTCTAATGAATAGTTGTAATCGAACGTTTTGGTATTGGTAAAAAAGATCTGCGATCCCTTAAATAAAATATCCGCGATTACTCCTAGAGGTGATGGTGAACGGGCTTTACTTAGATAGGGGAAACAAAACCGTTTCGTGGGTGCGGGGACTGATGACAAAGGAGACTTTTCATAGAGTTTGTTTCCTCCTTTTCGTTTTGATCGGGTAAGTGAGATGTGGTGAGCTTTTTAGTCAAGCGAAACCTTTTGGGAAGGCGGAGGCACAGAAAGTAGTTTACTGCCCTACAGTTCAAGCTCTTTTCTTTGACTTTCTTGCTGGAACAAATTCATGCAAGACAGGATCATTTCTCTCGGTGTTTTGTGGCCCCAGAGAGTTCGGTTTGCTTTCGACTTCAGTAACACTCGCTTTACCAACTCAGATTCTCCATGTGAAATGTGAATCTTAATTGGAGCTTTTTGGTAGTAGTCGTGACTAACAGCCATCAGTTGTTGGCTCGTTGGTAAGGCAGGAGCTTCAAGCCAGATTTCTGGTGGCACACCCCCCACACAAGCACCACTCGACGAAGGGGGGATGGGGAAAGCTACAGGCCCAAAACCTTCGACCCTTCTTTCTAAATGGGGGTGCCCGACACCTCATCTTGTCATTTTGTTGTTGCTCATTCCCGTTAGGCCGAAGTGTTTGGCATTTCCTTCTCTGCGCCCGCTCATGCTTCGAGGACCTATCACGATTAAATTAAGTAATCACAGATGTATGTTCCTAATGAGGGTGGTCTACGATCAGCTTGAACCAGGTCCACACATAATCCAGAGGACAATCTTATCTAACCTTGAGACCACACCTTTTTCAGATTCCATCTTCCTCATGTGCTTGTCTCCCCTGGCGTAGCAGTTTTAATAAACAATGAGCTGATATTCGTCAAAGTAAGCCACCATTACGGAACAAGGAGGTGTGTAGCTTGTGAGATGGTCTAGCATTCTTGTAGCTACCAACCTCGGGATCTTAGCAACTTAGGACATCACGTCACTCAATGGCCAACTAGGAGCACGAAAGCGATGAAAGCATACCCACTCTCGCCAGCTAACATAATGGATCAATGCAGGGGAGAAACGCCAAGAAGCCTAAGCTAGCTATCAGCTGTCGTACCCCAACGGAGTGACGTCTTCTTGTTGAGATGAACATGAGTGCCCAAGAATAGGGAAGCCCGTCATAGTGCAGTCGACTAGAAGTACAAGACTGCTGGCCTAAGAGAAGGCGGCTTCTCTTGGGAAACATGGCCCAATTTCTCTTCTTTCTTTTTGATTTTTTTTAGGGGCCCACCCAATATCTCTGGTAGTTTGAGCTTGCTTCTAGTATCAAACAAGCGCTTGAAAGACCTCTCCTTACTCGCCTAAACCTGACTTACTCTTGCTCTTGAACATGAATATTTGAAGTCTCTCCGCTGCTCTGATAATGTTCTTAGAATCTGTTTCATTTTCTTCTTCCTTGTTATTGCTTGACTCCATGTGGTCGAATCCATAAAGTTGGGATAAGGTTTTGTTATTGCTGTTGAACTTACTATAGAGACAACGCTTAAAGAATTTGGATTGGATCGGCTGATCCAACTTGCCTGATCACAACAACAACACAACTTAGCCTTATCCCAACTGAATGGGGTTGGCTACATGGATCCAAGGGAAAAAAAAAAAACTTTTGGACATCCCACTCACGAATCGGTAACCCGGATCCTAGCCCTCCAAGTAGCTTTGTTCGATACCATACTTGGGTGAAGACTTAACTTTTGCATGACTCTTCTTACTAACTCATCTATGGTCATTTTTTGCCCACATATAGCCCTTTTAGCTCCATCCATCTGCATCTGGTCACTCCTCCATATAGGGGCATCCAAAGGCCTCCTTTAAACATGCCCAAACCATCGTAACTGACATTCTCTGAGCTTATCTTGAATTGATGCAATTCCTAAATCGGTTCTAACCTAGTCATTTCTTATTCTATCCCTCAGGGTTTAGCCGCACATCTATCTGAACATCCTCATCTTCGTCACATTCAACTTATCTACTTTACGCTTCTTGACTGCCCAACATTCTGCACCATACATCATAGCCGGTCTTAAGACAATCCTTTAGAATTTTTCCTTAAGCTTTAGAGGAATCCGTCGATCACATAACACTCCAGACGCCTCTCTCCATTTCATCCATCCTACTTTGATTCTGTGGGAAACATCATCATCAATCTCACTTTCCTCGTTTAAGGTAGAGCCCAGATATCTAAAGCAGTCATTTTTGTGGGATCTCTCTCCCCTCAAATTTCACTCTCTCGCCATCAATCCTCACTCGACTGAAGTTACACATCATATATTCCGTCTTCGTTCTACTTATCTTAAGACCTCTTGATTCCAAAGTATATCTCTATAGTTCCAACTTATTATTAATTTCTGCCACAGTTTTACTGACCCGAATGATATCATCTGCAAAAAGCATACACCACGGGATCTCTCCTTGAATATCCCTGGTTATCCATGATTAGAGTAAATAGGTAGGGGCTCAATGCGGATCCTTGATGTAACCCGATGATAATTGGGAACTAAGCACCCTGGCCTCTCACTGATCTCACACTAGTCACTACATCACCATACATGTCTTTAATTATATCCACGTATTTACTTAATACCCCTTTCTTCTCTAAAACCTGCCAGATTAAATCTCTAGGGACTTTGTCATAGGCTTTTTTTAGGTCAACAAATACCATATGAAGATCCTTATTGTAGGTTCTAGATTTTTCCATAAGCCTTATAAGAAGGTAAATCGCTTCTGTAGTGGATCTCCCAGGCATGAAACCGAATTGGCTCCCTGAGATATTGGTTTCTCTTCTCATGCAAACCTCTATTACATTCTGCCAAAGTTTCATAGTATGGCTCATAAGTTTTATGACTCTATAGTTGTTATAGCTCTGAATATCACCTTTATTTTTGTATATTGGGACAATAACACTTCTCCTCCACTCATCCAGCATCTTTTTCGTACTCATGATCTTGTTAAACAGCATGGTTAAGCAAACAACCCCACATGGTCCCAAACTCTTCCACACTTCAATTGGAACCTCATCCGGACTTGGAGTCTTCCCTACCTTCATCTTCCTTAGGGCTTCCATAACCTCGGTCATTCCTATCTTACGTATATACCTATGATTCATGTTGTCAAGCAGAATACTCAAACCACTCCTATTAGGGTTGTCTCCATTAAGTAGGTTACAAAAATACTCATCCCATCTCTTCTTTATGTCTTCATCATTCACAAGCACTCTACCCTCATCATTCTTAATACAACGAACATGGTTGAGATCCATGCTCTTCATTTCCCAAAATTTAGCTATCCTGTAAATAGCCTTTTCCCCGGTATTTAAATTGTTATAGCTATCCAACTTGCTTGATCCTTGTACGGAAAGCCCTAAAGGGCATTAAAACAGAGTCCATGTTTCTAAACCCTGATGGTAGAGCAATATCACAATTGAATGATTGGCAAAAACAGTGAACTCACTTGAATTTTCTATTCGGGGCTCACATAAAATTTCATGACCATATATAATAACAAAGAACAACTTCTACCTCTAAAAGACTATTACTCCCATTGGCATCCAAAAATGTGGATTTGATGTCCAAAAGCAAGATGGGGGAATTTTTCCAACCAAAGGATAAGAGGTCCAGGGTGAGAAAAATCTGCACGAACCCAACAACTGGACCCTGGTTGCCACTGTAGTGCTAATATAGTTTGATGGATTGATCAATTATTGGTAAGAGATGATGAGGGGCATCATGAACAATAATGGAAACCCGTGAATGATAAGGAGCAATGTTCATGGTGATTGCTACCAGAGAGCAAAGACAAGAGTGGCGAACAAATCTCAAGGTGCACACATCCTTAGTCTTAGCGATGCCTTTCCCTAGTGGCACAATCCCCGGTCTCATGCAGAATCTCACCATGTCCCGTCGGTTCCACTAGCATCCTCCCTTAAACCTGCTAAAACAGAAAAAATGGATGCCTTGGAGATGACTACTCATATATAGAGAGATCTATAACACACTCTTCTCAGCTGCCTCAAATATGGGCAATTCAGTGTAGATACTAGAGGTGTCAAATGTCTATGCAAGTGTCATATAGGTTGCATCCATGGTGGACCCTTGTGATAGTGAGCAGACCAAAGCCAACAGTCCAACCACAACCTGCCATTAGGGCTTCACGTGAAGTAGAAACCTAATACATGGGTTTCAATTTCCCAGCACTAGAAATGCATTTACTGCCTGGGTCATACACTTTTCCTGAATGTAGTCCCTCAGTATCTGAAAACTTCACAGCTGATGCTGATAAATGCTTCATTAGTTTGTGCCGCAATCAATGAAAACAATGGTTAACTTGGGAAAGATTAGGCTTTGATGGTTTTGGTTGAGTTGGGCACACTTGACAGAAGAGTTCCTGGGAAGCTTGAATACCACAAATACGGTTGTTGATTTGGCTTGGGGAGTTGTCAGTCTCACTATTGAGAAGTCAACAAGTGTGAATTGCCCTAACTGGGATTTGACCCTCCCAGGTCCCAGCTGATTGAATCAATGCTACCCTTGATGCCAATGATTCATCTTCTAAATGATCATAGTTTTGAAGAGTTGTCTTTTAAAGCTAAGACTTCTGATTCATTTCAATTGAACAATATGAACAATGCTGCTTTAAAAAAAAAAAAAAACACACCAAAATTTGTTTCTTCCATTGCATGGACAAAGGACAACTTCTACAGAGATGCTCAGATGGTAGGAAATGAAGCTCTTTTACCAAATAAGACTTGGTAAATTCTCCCAGCTGATGGACACAATTTCACTCTTCACCAATATTCTCAAACTAAAAAGAATGCCACGAATCAGAAAGCACCTGAAGGGATTAACTCTATTTGCTACGTTTAACAGCACGTCTTCCTTGGCCTTTCTTGGGTGGACCCTTCCCACGCCGCTTCAACATTTCTAGTTTAGACAAGCGCCTGCCAAGATCCAAAATAGAGTTGTCAGAAAAGCAGTACAAGGAATCCACAGACCACAATTATATGCTGAGGCTACCTTGATAGGTTTAAATAGAAGAATTTATCAATGATACACTGCCACTGGAATTGCAATTGCCAGAAAAATAAGAAAAGTTGAATCAGTCTTGGTGGTGCAGCAACTCTGCTTTTAGGGCCATATACATTAGGAGATATTTTTCGAAGCATAGACCAATCTGTGGAATGACATACCCAGCAATTTGAAAACACAATTCAACAAAGCTTTATCCTAACTCAAGCTGGCTACATACACCCTGTTCCAAGATTCCAATCTATCTAGGTTCATATCTTCCATTAAGTGACGAGACCTCAGGTCTGTTCCCACTATCTTGATCCACTTCACTTCTGGAGTTACTATTTCAATGCCTTCCAGTTTGTATCATTTTTTAATCCTCAATGGTGGGACCACTGGTCTTTGTTGCACACGAGGTTTTAAACCTCAGGATCAGGGACCAGATCATACACCACCAGACAGATTGGCTGATCCAGCTCAATCCTGCCCAGTATTTCACGGAATATTGGTGGTGTCAGCCAGGATCAGGAGAATTGGCATCATCCGATCCCAAGAGGGATCGACCAATCCACCCAATCCGATCCCGAGGCTTAAAACCATAGTTGCACATGACCTAACCATCTCAGTGCACTTTCCCTCACTTTCCCTCACTTTGTCACCTATTTGTACCTCTTTCAAGTTCCTACAAATTTATTCATTTATAATTGTATGCATTCTAGTGCTGCACGCATTTTCCGGGCAAGGTAAGTGGAAAGCATTAGGACCCAGGACACCTCTGAATAGGTTTTGGTCCAGCTAATTTAATTTGGAATGTAGTTTTGAAGCACAAGTACAACTTATCTCTCCCAACAAGCTCAGACAATCTATCAAAATAAAGGTGGTATTAAGTTATTTCTGCATGGCTGTTGACAGAAACAATTATATAATCTATTACACAATCACTATATACCAAATCAATTCTAATCTACCAACCTTAATTAAATTATTAATTTTCATAAGTTTCATAGACAAATCAAAAAGATCAAAAGGTGGGGACGTGCTCACATATCAAAACATTTTAACCCAACTAAAAGTCGAAACCAATGCTAAGATAATGTGGGCATATTGTGAAATTTAACTAGGTAAGAGTTTCTCTAAAAATTGAACATTGAGAGTCTGAAGGGATGCCTGACTGATGTCATCTTGGAACTCTTGGAAGTGATGGTAATAAAAAATCAAGGAACTGTTTGGAATTGATGAAATGCATTTTCCATACAAAAATGCACAATGGATACATTAAAACAGCCCCACAAGCAGGAAGTCAAGTCCTTTATGGAGCATTTACTCAATCTCTCCAAACTCTCGACCATTAGATCCAAACAAAAATTACAAAGCATTTATCTCTGCAGATTCTTGGAAATTGTCTACTCTTTCCTCCAAATATCCTCTGACCTTTCTCCCAAATTGGGCATAAGGTCAAGAGATATATGCCCTTCCACTCGCGGCACAGCCGTTCCACTCCAGATCACCCCCGAGAATAGAACCATTCATCTTCCAGAACTCTAAAGATGCACATGCACACATGCAAACCCACCCACCCAACCCACAGAGAAAGGTGTACTATTTCCATAAGCTTCCCTCATAACCTGCATCTATTGGCTAACTGAAATCCAGGACTTCACAAGTCATCTACTGTCAGTGGTTTTATATCCTTGGTTCTTTGGGTTCTAAAAACAAAATAATTTCCAAGCATTAATAAAGTAGCCTATTGAAGTGTAACTAAGTCAGAAGACCTAAGATATTTTTTTTATGCACATTGCTTTCTGCATAGGCAATGGAAAAAGGCACTTCTCATATTGACGCAAAATTTACAATAGACTTCGCATTGTATTCCAATTTCACATAGACCAACTCACATCTTTCTTTACTCTCTAAACATAGTGTGTTTCAGAATCTGCAATAATAAACTGTGCTCTTCCATTTCCCTTTCAACAAGGGCTCTCTAAACATGGGTCCCCAAACAATTTTCCCTTCTCTTGTATGGATAATGGGATTCTAAATTGGCGGAAGTCAAAATGGAACGAAATAAATATGGGCAGACGGAAAAGGAAGGCAAGGCAATGAAATAGAAGCTTCGTTCGTGTCAAGCAACAGGTGCAAAATAGGCAGAGGTTACACCCACCATGAAGAGATGAAACACTCAACTTTCACAGTAAGAACTCAAGGGGTTCCCACAATATAAGTTCTTAAATCACAATGACTATCCTTTCATATCAATCATCATAAAACATCATACATGTACCTCCATTCCCATTAAAAAAAAAAAAAAGGGTTCTTGATGAGAAAACATCTTGGGGTTCATGACACTTTTCCAGTATTCATGTACATTTTCCCAGAAGTCCTCTTATGTATATATATAATACACTCATCATGGCAACTCTTGCTCCCAATTTCACAAGAACCTTCACCTCTTGCTCCTGCTTCATGCAACTGAGGCAGAGAAACCACATGCTTCCCTAGTGGTGACACTACTCTGACCTCCCATAAACTACTGTGTTTCTTAGCATGTTCATGGTTATCAAATATGAAGAAGCTTAAGAGATAGAATTTTGTTTCCAGGAATGTTTTATCAATTTATTTACATTTGTATCTGTCGCAAACTCGAATTTGAGTA
>NC_056564.1:11225395-11265361 GCF_013358625.1 Macadamia integrifolia | reverse complement strand
TTCTTCCGTTCATAAGCATTTCATACATTACATATCCAGAATTAGGTCAAATTTCATGTGATTCAGTAAAGTAAACAGAATATAGAGTAATAATGATTTGAAATTGCAAGACATAATGTAATTGCAATTAACAAAAAGATGGTATAACATATAAGGGCATCCGGGATTAACTATAAACTTACTAAGATGAGCAGCTCCCAAAATCAGAATTTAATAAAACCCAAATATACATCTTGCTTATAAGTATATTTCCAGACCTAAACATAGCTGATAAGAAAAAACAAAAATCTATCCTACCAACAGAAGTTATAACAGGAAGCAAATTGTGAGATTATTGTTAAAAACTGAATCGGGAAAAGCAAACACACTCCATGAAAACAAGAACAGTTAGACACAATTTTCAAAGAAGCAGTAGATGGGCAAGAAACTACAGCATTCTCAGTCAAAAAAAAATGGGCAAGAGGGTTTTTTTTTTTTTTTGGGGGTGGGGGGGCATACTCTTGTTCCTGACGGGCCATGACAAGTGGGTCGTCCTTCTTGATGTCATGAGGGTACCATTGAGCGACTTTCTCGCCGATGAGCTTCTTACGGAGGATCTTGTGCGGTGATCTCTGTCCTGTTGGGTTCAGAACGTGACCAAATATCTTCGCCCTCGCCTCTGTTACTCCTCTTATGGCCGCTGCCGCCAGCATGCTCCTCAGGCTGCCGCTACTCATTCTGCCTACCACAGTTTTCACTCTCTCCAATCTCTACTATCTGCTGCAACCCACATCACATTTAAGGCTCAGGAATTTTATAGCGTTTGAAACAATGGAATATTCAGAAAAAATAAATGACAGGAGTTTATGCTTTGAACTCTAACCAGACACATCAGAACACGTATACGAGTAACGAAAATGATAAAGCTTTCATCATCAAAACAGTGAAAGGTAGGTCAAACTTGAAGAATCGAACGAAGAACACATCTCAGTTTCGTAATCCAAATGCCCATACTGATACAGAGGCATTGAGAGAGAAAGATAGGGGGGAGGATTACCTGAATTGCAATCCCAGACCGGTGGCCTCTGTTCGACGATGAAGGGGACAGAAACTTCCCCTCTACAATCCCAGCAACCCCTTCTATCTAGTGAGATGTTGTCTTCCACTTTCCATCCGATTCGAACGATTTTCGACTCGGTCCATCTTTCGACTCTGAAACCGATTCAATGACGGCAGTCAGGGGAGCGGTCAAACAACGTGGAAGTAATTAGGCTGCGTTTGCTGGTCATCGAGACAAAATGTTACCGATGTTTTTCCGTTTTATGGGAATAAAAAAAACAAAATAAAGCGTGTGATATCAATTTGATGTTTTCGATTTTTTTTGAACGAAAAGGGGAAAAAAATGCTATAAAATGCGAAATGATGGAACTCCAAACCTTGTCATTTTGGTTTTGTTTCAAATATAAAAAAAAATGAATAACATCGTTTCTGGAATTGAATGACTACCAAACACAACCATAGTAATGATTCTGAAAAATGGAACTGAACAGTCAATATCGATCGGGTCTGAATGGTACCGGCCTTGACCAATGCCCTATCTTGACCTTTCCAATCTCGATCCATGTGTATGGAAACGGTCTGATCCTGACTAATCCAAAATGGTAACAATTCTTGAGTTAAAACTCATCATGTTTTTGACATTATCCATCCCGCAAAGCAGGAAACAAAACAAGAGGAAAATAACAATGATGCATACATTTAGATTCTAGTTCCAATGTACATCAGAAGGCTGGAAGGATTTGAACACATACCCCAAGGTTTTCTCATAGAGGCAGGAGAGAGAGAGATGGTTGAATCCACGCAAACGAGAGAGAGAGAGAGAGAGAGAGAGAGGGTTTTTTATTTTAGGGTTAGCCCAATCCCCTGAGTTTCTCACTTTCAACTGAAACCTTGCATCTTTGTTGTTCCCTTCCTTTAGATTTGGATATCGCCAGGTGTTGCCCATCCAACCTATGCTACCCAGATCGGCAACGCACACCCAAACCATAGACGAGTCAAATCCAAAGGATACATCGGGAAAGAAAACTTAGACCCTTTATAATTCTTGTAGGAACCTGTAAGGTAATTACCCTTCTTTCTTCATCTCTAATGTTCAACTCTCTTCATTTCAAAATATTTAATATTTTTTTTTAGAGAAAAAGATCTCCACATCAACAATTTGCGGATTTATTCTCACATGCTGATTCTCACATCCTCTCACATCTTGACTATATGGGATTCGCAATGATACTCTCTTTCCTTCCTAACCATGTGTGGGTCCTCTATTGTAGAAACTATTCCTACACAATAATTGGTGCGGCATGGGACTATGGGAGATTCCTCCGAAAATTGGCAGCTTAAGATACTCTCTTAAAAAAAAAAAAAAAAAAAAAAATCCTTGTAGTTTGAATAAGATATTTTGAAATGTGCAAACAAGTCCTCTCTTTTCATTCTGATTTTTCAGTTAAATTAGTCCCACAATAAGCTAGGTCCGCAGCTCATTTGTTGGCTAAGGAGTACTCAGTCAATATCAATTCCTCTAAGGAGGTAGCATGGTCATTAGATGTTCATTCTTTATCTGATCATGCAATTGCTTTTGAGGCTTTATCTCCTCTTTAGTTCATTTAATCTCCACTTTATTAAAAAAATCCCCTCCTCACACTCATGTCCCATCCATTGACATTATGTTATCAAGGTGTGAACTTTCAGAGTCTATCACAATAAAAAAAAAAAGGCAAAAAGTGATCTTCTACCGTAACTTCTCCCCATGCATTTTTTGTAATTAATGTCTAATCCTTCTTTAAATGATATTATGGTGTTCTCACTAAATCATTACCCTTCCTTTTTTCTTTCTATTTTCCTGCAATGGCTGATGGTGAAATTGGATAGACAGAAAAATCACATAACTGTCCAAAAGCTATTGTGCACATCACAATAGGTTTAATTACTTGGACTGTACAATGGAATAGAAAGGATAATCATGTTTTAAATTTCTAACATTGTTACTTTTCTATAGTAACAACTTAAAGGTCAATGTGAATCAAATCCATAGTCTTATTGGGTAATTACCACATGTCACATAATCCACAAAACATAATATTAGCCACCTATTCAAATACCCTATCTCTTTTTTCTTTTTTGGAAACAAATCCTAAAAACTTTAATAACCCAAAAATTTGCATGTCACACAGGGTGAAGAGAGAATCCCTTCATCTTCATCCATGATGATTTGACATTACGATTGAACTCTTGGAGCAATGAATCTCATTATTAACTCCTGACCCTTATTGAGGGGATCAAAAATACATTTTTTACCCTTAACTGAAAGAACTTTAAGGTATAAGACAAAGGACAGTCAAACGAAAGAGTCAAGTTTTAATACACCTATAGAGGTGTCATTTAGACAATCCCTCATTTAAATGATTTTACCATGTTAATAGAAATACAAATATCGTTGGAGATTTCTTACAATGACATTTCACCTGATATTTTGTACCAAAAAAAAAAAAAAAAAATGAACAGATTGTTGACATGGAAGTAAGATTTTCCATGTAAATTTCCAAGTGAAAATTTTACATATAATATTTTACAAGAAAATAAACCGAGCCTAACCAAAAATACCAAAGTACCCTAGGGTCTTCAATAACAAATAACAAGGATGTCCTTCACCATCTAACTACCAAACATGGATTAAGTAATCTCTTAGATGAAAGTATTGAAGATTCAGAAGTTGGGAGCTGCAACATTATCACATTCCTTGTACCTGTTCACTCATAGGCCTTTTGCGAAAGATTCAAAAGGGGTGAATCCCACAGCTCATCTGAATATTATGGTAACCAGTTTCATTGTCGAACTTGAGGCCCTCTGCACATCAAAATGGAGTGAAGCAACAGTACAAGAAAAAATCCAGGTAATGAACTTCCAATCTATTAAATGCTTTCCAAAAAATTGTTTATAGCTTCAAAAAGAGTAGATGCCAAAGTCTCATCTGCTGTACTGATTACAGTCTGTGTTGGAGTAATTTCTATCAAAGCATCTTTAGGCTCATAGATGCGTAGAAAACACGCATTATGTTCTCTGGTATTTCTGTCTTCATCCACCAACCCAGCAATTCCCTTTTCCTGCAACACTAGCAATAGGAGCTTTGGATCAAGCAGACCCCATTGCAGGAGTGTTCCCTTTTCTGAACCTGTACAATATTGCTGGAGCATTCGACTTTGTGAAAAATCAATCAATTCCCTTTCGGATACCAAGAAATATTTTCCATGATATACATGTAGCTTCCCCTTCAATCTTGCGATTGCCATGTTTCCCTGTTTCATTCTTCTTGGCTGAAGCTGGAATGCTAAGTCTGTAGCCAAGTCAACCTCAAAATCATCCGTCACAGTTGGAACACGTACAATTTCATTTTCAGAGTAGTAAATGAATGAACACGAATTCATCTTGATAGCAAGATTTTGTTTTAAATCCTCAGGGAACTGTAAAACGGATTTACAAAAAAAAAAAAAAAAAACATATATATTATTGAATTAAGGTGAAAAGGAAAAGCGAAAGAAGGTAAGCTCCAATTATGCCTTTAATCAAGGCTATATCTATATCCCCAAAGCAAAAATAGAGATGTTAAGACTTGATTACCAGAACAGATTTTGGCTGTAAAATCTCTAGCAAAGGCTGAATTTTCTGCACCCTGCAAACAAGATACAAAACTTTTCTTGAAGAATGGTTAAAAGGACCAAGCCAATAGCAGAAGTGGAGCTAAATCATTGCTCTAAATTTAGGAGAGTTGTTAGATACTTTATCCTTGAATTATTAAAGTTTTGCATTTCAGGCTTCGGACTTGTAAAGATCTATAGGCACATGCTTGCCATGTTTATCATGCTCATAGGGACCAGGACTTAAAGCCGATGCGTACAACCTTAAAGAACACAAGGCTATAGCACAAAGATTGTTTTACTAATGCTAACAATCTGTCCACCGTAGAATTGCCATGTGGCAGTTTCTGTTGGGACTCAAACTTAAGAGTATAGGTAGGCCCCACTGCTCTCTATCCAACTCGGAAATTGCAGGCCAAACAGAGTCCTCCATGTGGCAGAAACTGGGGTAAAAGAATGGTACAGGCATGCTTGTTCAAGATTTAATTAGCAAACAGAGTCCTCCATGCTTGTTCTGTGCAACCTAAGGAAATTTTTTCAAGAATATGGCCAATCATAAAGACAAGAGCCAAATGACTGAACAGATTTTTGATGTTTCTTTTGACTCGTATTCGAATAATTTCCTGATTCTCTGTTTCCAAATAAGTTAATCAGACACATAACATCTGCCATAAAAACGCAACCGCTTGGGCCAGATTGTATTGCCAACTAAATGGACCACTAGCCATAGAATCTCCTTCCCCCCTTCCCCCCTCTTTATTTCAAAGGATTGATTAATGAAGTATAGGTATAATGAGTTTCCATCACTTTTTTCCATTTTATGGGCAGAAATAATGACACATCATGACTCTTGTTAAACCTCAACCCAACATACTGGTTTATTATCAGGCTGAAAATCAAAATACAAACTTCAGGTGAATTTGGGCTGGAGTTGAGACCCTGGCTTCATCCCATGCCTAAGCCCTACTTGGGTATTGCATAGGATTTAAGGAACATGAAATTTGAGTTTGGCAGACTCTACAGTCATTCCAGCTTATATTTCATTAGCTAGTACATGGACACACCAAAGTCTACCAGGTTTTATGCTTTCACAATAAGCAGCTTAGGTTGGGCTTAGGTTAAAGGTTATGTTGATTGGGACTGGTTTCATCCTTCTACAGTGCTCTCAAGAGGGGAGGGGGAGGGAGAGAAAGAAATAACAGAAATTGTACAAAGTTTCATTAGCATAACCAATACAGAAACACCTTTATCAACAAGAGCAATCATGAATGCTTACTTCATTCCAGAAAGAAATGAACACTGAAGGACCTTCATAGCTACTGGCTTGAAAGGCGCAAGGGCAAGAGCAGTATCCACCTCTTGCTGCAAGTTGACATGAGGATAACACTACTCAGTGGAGAAGTCAACTTTAGAATTTAAATGTATAACCGTATGTTGGACAGGCTTCTTAAATTAGAAGCAAACTTTACAGAATAAAGAATACCTCCAGTATAAGTAAACAGTGTTGATCCCTACACCATCGATGAAGCAAGTGAACAACAGGACCAAGCCGCAGACACCAGTGAGGAGAAAACACTATACAAGGTTCCTGCCACATTTTCCTGTGCAGAAAAACATTACCTGGTTAAAAATGAATAGATCCCAGAAAAGGAAGCATCGAAATATATCTTTCAAAAGAAGTTCATGTTCGGTTGCATTACTGACAATAGGAAATCTGGTAAATAGGTCTTTGAACAAATTCAAAGTCTTACAGTAAATTAGCTGAATGAACTGCAGGAAACAAATAAAGCTTCTTTTCTTTTATGAGCTCCACATGCCCAAACAATGCATCGCCAGAATACAGCTGCAAAATTAAATTTGAAGAAAGTATTATGTTTACTTTCTTCATGACAATAATCGATTGTTGTCATATTGATGTGTTCATGGATTAGGAATAATTAGTTCTGAAGAAAATATACCTTTTGTTGACGCAGCTTGCATAACCATTCAGGCACAATATTGGTGTATGCTAACAGTTCTTCTGCCACACTAGATATAAGCAATATGGGTGCCTAAAACAGAGATAAACAGCATGGGTTACTAAAAAGAATAAGCCAGTAGCAACCAAAAACATGATCAACAGAAAAAAAAAAAAAAAAAAGCAACCAAGGGGAGTCAATGTGCAGCAAATTGACTTTGTCAGTTTCCACTCGATACTCTAGACAATAGCCTTTGTGTGTTTATAACCCTTCAAATCTTAGGGAATTTATGGAATAAATTGAAACTAAAAATGATGTGCCTATTTGATTCTCACCTAATGGCTACAATTGAAAAAAGTAAACAAATTGAAGATACCCTAATAAAGACCATAACATCTTCAGTTTCAGCAGTCATGGTAGATTACTAATAAAATCTATTGTTTCCTTTGAACCTGGTCCAACGATACTAACTGGAGCAAAACGGACTTCGTTAATTTCCTTTAACTCCTCACGTAGAATGCTCGACTTAACAACAAGATATTTTGATGTTAACTTCTTAAAGAACTAGTACCAAGAAGAAAATGAAGAGTTTATATGATTTTCTAATTTTTACAGATTCTTCCTGAGTGACGGCATTGTACAGTGACATCTGCATTAAATCTTCTCCAGTGAATGCTCAGCAACTAATAAGATCTAAAAGGGACTGAGCCCTTCAAGATCCTCCACTGGATAAAGATCAAAGTATCAGGGACCTTTGTGAAGATTCCAAGATCCACCATCGAAAATACTGCTTGCATGCTATACCTAATAGGACCCAAGATCTTCACGATCCTCAGTGGAAACTGCACAAACACCAGCAACCTTCATGAACATACCAAGAAGACAGAGAAAGACAACCAAGAGAGGACCCTGAAGCAATAGTTTGTTTACTTAATATCAGGCAAGTTTAATTCTTTATATGAAGAACAATAAAGTAATTATTCATCAATTTGGATCAGACTCCAAGCATAAGCATTTTACATTTAGGTTTGCAGATTCTAGAGATTGTGATATCTGCTCCAAAAGCTGCAGCATAATTCCAAGTCGACCGATGGGTACAAGGACAGAACCTCCTTGTGTAATAGAGTCTATGGCACAGGAGCATATGAATGCAAGCTTGTCCATCTCATCTGAATATTCTTCAGTGTCATTGAGTGATTGAATGAAATTCTTCCCATCATTATCATCATACCTGCAACATGTCAACCATTGAAAGTTGAAGCTCCAACTGCAGCTATTAAAAGGGGTGGGGGGAAAGAAGAAAAGCTAAATCTGGCAAAAGGTTGAGTTCTAAACGAATTACATGATATTGATCTAGCAAAACAATGAGAAGCCTTTTCGAAACTACATTAAAATTAGACAGGGTTATACCTTAGGGCTGAGAAATCAGAGACAGTTGGATTGTTGACCTCTGTTTCTATCTGATTCATATGGTCAAAGGAATCCTTACTAACATCAACCCCATCATGCAACAATGAGAAATCTGAAAATAAGATCAGATCATTCCCTTGAAGAGAACTGTAGTCGAAATTCATTGCATGAGCAGATTCAAAGATGGAGCTTGACAAAAGGGAAATTTTTTTTCTTGGACCATATATTGTCCAGTTAGATGCTCCTATTTCCAGGCCAGAACTAAATGCTTTCATGATCAATGTTCCATTGTAGCATACTTCTTCGGCAAATTTGACAGATTGGACTTTCTGCATACAATCCTTCACATCTGTTATACTGACACATTACACATCATTCATTACTACACATAACTAAATTTGAAATAAACAAGAAAATACTATGATTTGCAATTATGCATTGACATCCTTACCATTAAAATAGAAGCCATGTATACTCAGTCCTATTAAAAACCTAGTGAACCATTGCAGAACTAGAATACTGTTTGTGGTGTGACGAAACAGTAGAGATGTCATCGTGGGGTATTACTTATCTTTTATTTATAGGTTTTTTAAGACTTATTATTATAATAAACAGCCATGTGGGTCTAAGATTATTTTCTTGATCAAGCTACTTCTAGCCTCTTGAGCAAGCCACCTAAGGCATAGAAGTGCTATTATGGATGTAGATATACACTACGAAATATTCTCCTCGAACAAGAGATATAATTCTCTTCAGACCTTGTCCATTGAACCAGAAGAGCAACTAGTGGTTAATCAATCTCTAGCTCCATCTTTTTGCACTCTCCTTGTAATTTCCTCACACACAAGATTATGATACATTTGGAATTTGGTTCTACCAGTGTCAAAATCTGATATGAAATCTCATTACAAGACCATTTGCCGAAGTACAATCATGCCTTGATCAACTAGTGTGCATGCCAAAATCCGCAGTGCCAAGAATGCATAGGAGCTTGATGAAGGCACCAGAAGACACCCAAAACCTTCAGATCTATCACTCACGATCAACCTGAACTTCATCTGAATGTTGATGATCTAAGGAGTGGGATTCCTAATCTTCATGGATAGGTATACGCTGAGGAGTTTCTAAATTGAAAAACTACTTTTCAGAACTATTTTGAGTGGTAATACACGGACGGACAGAGTGAGATTCTGTAGAGTAAAAGGGACGGCCTTACACTAGCAGGAATGATATGAATAAAAGGCTAGGCAAGGAAAGTTAAGGTCAGAATTTGGAAGCATATGAAGATGAAAACTGAGGAAGCACCGGCTCCCCAACGACCTCGGCTATTACACCACTACAATTTTCGAATCTGGTAAACAAACAGCTGAGTGTGTTTTTAGTTGTGAAAGTTTCCCATCACTTAATTTTGGTTTTTCTCTATTTCCATTTTCATTTTTGTTCCCTTCTCTTTTCTTTGGCTGTTCTCTTCAGGTGTGCTCATTCTTGTCAGGGAGTGGGTGTTTCTAGAAAAAGGACAGGGCACAGATAACGATAGAGAATATTAAACTAATTTGAGAGAACAGATATAGGTATATTGATAAGAAAATTTTGGCTGTGAAATATCAGAGCAATCTGAACACTAGTTTAGCATATAATAGTAACATGTGCAGCATCTCATAAGTTGCCCTCAAGTAAACACTCCAACCATAAAGGTATTACTGAAAAGCAAAACTGCAGAAGATTATAGAAAACATGCCTACAATAAAGATTTCTGTTTCTAAAAGACAAGTTTTCTCATAAATTTTCTCTGAAAATCATAGAATGCTAGAGATTCTAGAATCTGGTACCTCACACCCTTTTATATGCAAACAATATGTGGTGTATTGTATAAATATTTTAGTCCTTGGGAATGCACTAAAGTTCAACAACAAATATCCAATGCTAATCCACTACAACTTACCCCATTTAGTTGGGATAAGGCTGAGTTGAGTTGAGTTGAGTTGTATTGTCTCCAAAGCCACAAAATTCAGGAGGATTCATGTCACTGTATTTACAACTACCTAGGGGCAAAACATATTCCAATATATCAAAGATATGAAGAATTGGAAATTTTCAAACATATTTCAATTTATAATAATTATTTTAGTTCACTGAAGCACAAAAACTATAGAAGCATAATATGATACTAAATTTAGCAAACCGAAATATGAAGGCATGAATAATCAAACAGCAGAAACAAAGAATTCTAAAAATAGTTCAATCGTTCCACAACGTAACAAGTATAGAGCATTTACTTATACAAGGGTTGCCAACTACCCAAATCTGCCCCATCTTTTCCCATTATAATCTCCTTCAATTCAGATGGAAGCGTTTCGAGCTCCTCCCATTTCAACCAATGAGGGAACCTGTCCTCCTCAGGCCCATAAATTTGCCTATATTCCATATGCATTGAAACAAGATCTTCCATCATAAGCTGTCCAATCCTTACAGCTGCCTCAGTTGCATAAATCTGACCAAGTCATCCAAAATCAACCAATTTAAAACACATTAAATCAAGAATCCAATAACAAAATTGGTTTTATACCTTTTGTTACCTTGGCAGAGAGATTCTTATTTCGAGTAAGAAATGGCAGCCCAAGGATACCCATTGGGCTGGAGATTAATATAACGTCAATGGATGAAATATCCAGTAGGTGCATTGTATTAACAGTCTTATACCAAGGCACTGATTTAATCAGATCATCTGCTTCAAGAGCTTCATTGACTCTACGCCTTTTCTGATCCCCAGAATCAGAAACTGAATTCTCTGTTAAAGAATTTGAGAACTGAACATCTGGGGTATGATAAGAATAAGTGGGAATAGGAGAGAAGATTCTGAGCGCCGAAAGGTCAATAGGGCAATCAACTAAAATCCGGAACCCACACATATTGATCATCTGACATGGCAGAAAATGGAAGCCCTTCCCTTTGCTCAAACATGTCTGCAAAAGAATAATTAAAATTAAATGACGAAGCAAGTCGACACACATAAACATAGAGAAAAGAGAGAAGGAGAAAGGAGTAGATTTCACCCAAAAAAAAAAAAAAAAAAAAAGAAAGGAGAAACGAGTAGAAAGAGACTTACAAACTTCATTGGAACAAGCAGACACACAATCAGTGTTGTAGCACTACTATTTCCACAAGAACCCTACAAAATTCAGAAAGTGAAGGAGAATTGACAGTAAGACTCAGAGAGAGAGAGAGAGAGAGAGAGATGGTGATGAAGGGTTTACCTGAACTGCAATCCCAGTAGCCTCTGTTCCACGAAGAAGAGGAGAGAGAAACGTTGGGAAGGGTCTGTAACGGTTAAATATCCGATAAACATATTATTTTTACTTTCCTATTTTACCCCTTTACCGAATGAGATTTTTCATCTTTGCTTTCCATCTGATTCGGCCGATTTTCCAGGCCACTCGGTTGATCTTTTCGAGTCAGGAAATCGATTCAATGGCGGCAAGTCAGGGGGAGCGAGTCAAATCAGGTTGAGCCAATCGAATTGCAAAATGGATCGATTAGGGCCAAGGATTTGGTGATTGGCTTATGGTGTTTCTTGAGTTTGGATATTAAAATGAGGATTGAGTTTTCCTAAAACCATGATGAATGGATTCGTATTCACTATGGTGTTTCAAATGAGCATAAGGGTATCAAATGAATATTTTGGAAAAAATACTAATACTAGGACAGTAGGTGATCGTCCTCTATTGGTGGAAGAAAACTTTTTCTTTAAATTAGTAAAAATGTTAATAGTGGCTCACGCCTAATAGTTGTTACTATGAATGATCCTGGAACTAGTAGATCTTGCTATCTGGCACGAAAAATCTACGCTTAATTTTCCTCCCAACAGAATCAGAAATTAGAAATGCAATTTTCAGTATTGGACCATTTGAAGCTCCTGGCCATAATGAAATTCCAACGATCATCTTCCACCAATTCTAGAATAAGGTTGAGTGTGATGTCATTAGATTTGTTTATGATTTATTTCCCTCAAATATTCATCATTTGGTAGTAATCTTTTATTCTTTGTTATTTCGAGGTCTTTGGCCTCGTAATGGTCCTTTGGAATCAGCCCAGCCCATCCTAATGGCGGGGTCAAGGTTGGATTTTCAGGTTCTAAGTCAAGGTTGGGTCGGGCCTTAGTCCAGCTAAGGGATTTTTAATAGCCCAGCCCAATTTGACCCTATTGCAGCCGTAGTAGAGATGGCCCTCTACATATGTAATGGTATAATTCATACCACTTTGTATATGTAAGGATTTTTGCTCATTCAAGAGTCTGATCCCTTGTCCGTACATACATGGATTTGACTTCTTTCTAATTAATTGGGTATTTAATTAGCGATCTAAGGGTTGAGAGGATCTGAACACGCATCCCAAAATATGAACACGCATCCCCAAGTCCACCCAATTCTTGGATTAGTAATTGGATGCCTTATTAATTGGAGATGATCTTTTTCCACATTAAGGCTATGTATTAATGCATTCAAGAGTGATATCATCTTTTATTGACACCAAAGAGATGTATCTATACATGTACCCCTTCTCTTCATTATAAATACTAAACCTCTAAAGAAGAAAATACACATGTACTCACGTCACAATATGACATGACATGATGACGAAACAAAGCAATAGTAATTATAATAATAATTTGAATCTTTGATTTAATTTTTTTTTTTGCTAACGATGGGTATTGTTATATCGAGGCTTTCGGCTTGACTAGTTCCACGGGTCCATACTGACCCCACAACTGCATGGACCGGGTCATACCGAGGTTGAATGAAAACCATTCAACTTTCACTGAAAGCAGTGAAGAGCATTAAACACTCCTGTGTGAGTGGCCCAAAGTGTGCTTAGTGGGAGTCGAACTCAGGACATCCAAGTTTACGGCTCGTACCAAGTTCATTGCTCACCAAGTGCGCTACCTCCTTGAGTTATTTAAAATCATTTTAAAACCAGCAGAACTTCCTTGGAGTTTGAATGGGATTCTCAAAGTGTGCAAACAAATCCTCTCTTTTCATTTTCATTTTCATTTTCATCATCATCATCATCATCATCATTATTATTATTATTTTATAAGAAACAAAAAAATAAGAATACATAAGATTCTGTACATCATTGATGTATATAGAAGATGGGATGGAGATTCTCTTCTTAAGAATCCAAAAGGCTAATTGTTTGACAAAAGAGATAGCCCCATCTTCTAGAGGCTTAGGGTAGAAAAAGAGTTTTGTCATAGGATCCTGAATATAAAAAAAAACAAGGGATGTTATGAAGGGACCAAAAAACATTGTTAGATTTGACTAACAAAAGTTGGACAAATTTAGAGTCTGTCCAAATTTCCCCTCGAATCCATCCATTCTCCTTAGTTTGCTTTATTTTATTTCCATGAGCATTCCATGTGCATACATTAGATAATCAACTCTAAATAAGCACACACTCTTTTAATTAATTATACAATAAGCACAAGCAGAAATAGTTTGTAACTGATCAATGATACCCACACACAATATAGTCGATGGGGTCCAGGTCGGGGATAGGGAAAGAGAGGGAAAGTCATGGGTTAAAATCACCTAATTGGGGCAATTAGAGGTCCTAGAACGATTACTCCAATGATTCGCCAAGTGAAAGACCGCATTGGGGTTATAAGTATCCTGTTTAAAGATTACAATATTCCTATGGTGCCTTAAACTAATCTCTTTTCATTCTTATTTTTCAGTTTTAGTAATTAAATTAGTCCCACGAGATCAGGCTGATCAGCCAGCTCCGCAGCTCATTTGTTGGCTAAGTAGTACTCACTACTCAGTCAATACAAAGTCCTCTTGGGAGTTAGGAATGGTCATAAGATTTTCCTTCTTTATATGATCAATTGATCATGCAATTGCCTTTGAGGCTTTATGTCTTCTCTTTAATTAATTTGATCCCCACTTTATTTAAAACAAAATAACCCTTTTCACACTCTTGTCCCATCCATTGCCTACTAACAACAATGCTATCAAAGTGTGACCTTTCACAGTTTGTCTTGTCCACGCCCCAGCCCTCCACAACCGAAAAAAAAAAAGAGAAAATTACATGATTACCCACTTCTGGGTTTCTTTTAACAAAATTATCCATCAAAAGTTTCAGTTAATAAAAATACCCAAAATTAGGTTTCCCTTTACAAAATTACCCACTTAAAGTTTAAGTTAACAAAAATACCTAAAATTGAGTTTGGGTTTACAAAACTACCCACTCAAAGTTTTAGTCATAAAAAAATACATGATTATATGTGGAAGATGAAGAATCACTATTTTGGGTAGTTTTGTAAACCCAAACTTGATTTTGGGTATTTTTGTTAACTAAAACTTTGGGTGGGTAATTTTGTAAACTCAAACCTGATTTTGGGTATTTTTGTTAACCAAAACTTTTTGTGGATAATTTTGTAAAGGAAAACCCAAAAATGGATAATCATGTAATTTTTCCAAAAAAAAAAAGCCAAAACCAAAACCAAAAGTGAACTTCTATTGTAACTACTCCCCATTTATTTGATGCAATTAATGACTGAACCTAATTTAAAAGGATCTCATGGTATGTTCTCACTAATTCATTACCCTTTCTTTTTTTTCTTTGTTTATCCTGCAATGGTGGAAGGTGACATTGTATAGACAGAAGCATCAAGAGGCACATAAATGTCCAGAAGCTACTGTGCACTTCACCTACTACATTCTTAGTTAGATTTTTTTAGTTGCCTAAAGTGTACAATAGAATAAAAAGAATAAGATTGGTTTAATTTTCCAAGATTATTAATTTTCTATTTTATCTTTCTTTATTCCTTTTCCGGGCCTTGTCCTATCACCTATGAAACCTTTCCACACATAATAACAACCTACAAATCAATCCAATCAAAACCCTAGTCCTATTGGGCTTATCTCATGTCATTTGAAAAAATTAATAATAGTAATAATAAATAAACCATAAAAAAAAGAAAAAAAAAAACTCATAATCAGTATTCCATAATTTTTTTATTTTTATTTTTTTTAGAAAATCAAAATTTTAGTTAGGCCAAATTCTTCACCATCCTGGGTGAAGAAAGAGTCTCTTCATCCACAGTGAACTTAACACTTTGATTGGACTCTTAGAACAATAAATCTCATTACTAACTTCCAGCACCACCTATTGAAGAAGGTTAGAAATACCCTTCCTCGTTGAATCAGAGGATCAGATCCCACGAGTGATTTGAAGTGATTCTCTCTTCACTATGGATGAAAGGAAAAAAAAAAGTCCTTTTAATTAAGAAGAAAAAGTACAATTAAAAGAAGCAGCCTCCATTTACACCCCCATCCAAGCTCAACTTCACTAAATTTAGAATTACAAACTCTGGAAAGATTGATTAATGTGAATCTCAAAGGAACTACAAAGAATATTACAACACAATCATAATCCACATGATAGGACCATAGGGACAATTTTCCAAGTGGGCTGAAATCACTTGAAACAGATATAGCCTGAATAATTGAAACCCTCTAATTAAAGAGAACAAAATCCAAGCTTTCCTCCAAGGTCTAAATTAATATTAATTCACCCTAAACAGTGATCATTAATCAATGTTCCAACAGTCTCTATTGTCTGTATAAGTGATACCCTTGGTGGTCAATATCAATGAAAATATGCAGATCCCACAAATCTCTATCTGCAGTCCTGGTTATACTAGCAATTCCGTACAACATTGGGATGTTTTGGATTGGAATTGTACCCACTTATACTTCAACAGAGATGATGATTCTACATAGTTCCTCTTAGTTGACTTGAGATATATATATATATATATATGTCTTAAGAGAGGCCTTTGTTTTTTAATGATGGATACTACCACTACTATGATTCTATATGCTCAAATATACTTAGATGGTTCATCACATTGATCAGCAGGAATGGCCTTTCAATTCCTCTATGATGTCTAATCTGCGAAAAGAACAGGAGACGATGACGACTACAATATTCGATGCTAGCTAGCTCTCTCTATACTTAAATCTAATTGTGTCTATCTTAATTGACAAAGATTGGTATTATGGACCACAGATATGCATGATATAGAGAGATTTAGATCATCATCAAGATACTTATACAGTACATGTTAGTAGTCACTGTACTGGACCTTGAATAAGATGGAGAATTGCAACATATCCTAGCAATCCTCTTTATGGGAAGGAGAAGAAAAGCTTATTAAAGCTTACAATCCATGCAAGATGGGTCCCAAAAACCTCACCCTTAAGGAATATATCCATCATCCTTAAGAATTTATTCCCAAAGCATCTAAAGATGCTTCAAATTCAAGCTAACATGCCCTTATGACTAAAACAACTAAATTTATTGTGTTTTTGGTTTGAAATCAAATGAAACTAAAAGCTAAATATCAACTTTTCTAATTAGTTATGTTTTTAAATAGGAAAGTTATGGCATGTGTATTCCAATGAGGATTCTTTAAGACTGAACAAAATTGCTAGCTTTTCTCATAAAATACTAGAATGTACAAAAGAAAAGTAGGAAAATAAAGATGCATTTCTCGTGTAATATATACAAGGTGACTCTGAAGATTAATCCAGTAGACATAACTATGGTGTAAATTAAAGGAGTATAAATGTTAAACTTCGCATTTTTTTTTTCTTTTACTGTGTGATATGTTCAAAGTAGAGATAAAAAATGAAATACAAATTAGATTTAGGGGAACCCATTTGGGATTTTTAGAAGATTGAGAGAAGAATCTTCCTTTGATTGTCAAAGAAGAAAGCATTTATTCCCTTCTGGAAGGAGGTAAATGGTTTACATTTTCCCTGACTCTATTGAGATTTGACATCCTTGCATGGGTTGTGAGAGAGAGAGAGAGCTTTATATTGTTCCTACTGATCTCAAATCACTTTTTCTCTCCATGGGGTGGGGTCTTAACTGTCAAGATATATTGGGTTTGACTCCATTTACATTTTTGCATCTCTGAATTTGGATTAGTTGCTTTGATGACATATGCATGGGAGAGACAATCTTCTATACCACAAAAGTCTTAGAGGTTGAGCCCGACAAGCTTTAGAAGGAGAAGGTCCCCCCATCTGCCATCAAAAGCTCCACATACAAACCCTTCATGGATTGATGATGTACACAACTTCACATCCCCACATAATGCCAACCACAGGTACTAAAGTTGGTTCCACATATATGGTTGTTCTCTGGCGTCCTCTCAGCTGCCTAAGACCACATTTTGATTATCCCTTGCAGCTCTTTCTATTTCAATAATATTTTTGCTTCAGTGAAGAAAACTATTATCTTTCAAAGTATCACATCAACAATACCACAACTGGTGAGGGTGCATATATAATGTCCTTTAGTTAATAATACTAGTATTTTACAAGCACGTCGCTTTAAATTGATCATCACTCATACATAACTTATGATGCATCGTGACAAATACTAACATGAGTGGATCTTTGTATGATACATCTGCTGAGATGTTATAGAGTTATAGTCCTACATCGATTTGTTCACGTCCTTGGTGCTTCCATATACTTGAAGAGCTTTCTTCACTTAATTAGATTTTGGTTTTAACCCTCATGAGATGATTAATTAGCCAAGAGAAATTGTACAGAAAATTTGGCATGACCGGTTACGGTTAGAGATTAACGAGACACACCATATATATATATATATATATATAGCATGTTGACGCATTGCAATATAGAGAAACCCTAATCCCTGAAAGTACAAAACAGCCCTGGCCTAATATAAACGACTCCTAGATATTAAACTGAGATTAGACTTTACCAATAACAATACGGTATTAATCAGGTGTCCATGAAGCCATACTCTAGATAGAGCTTTCATTATCATATTCCATTCATTTAATCATCAATCTGATCACGACAACCATCATAAAACCTTTTTTTTTTTTTTATGGTATTGACATAAAGCATTGTTTTGTGGCCTAACCATAATGCCAAATTGATTTATGAAATGTGGATGCAAGGCATATTTAAAAAGGGTTCGTACCACGAAAGAGAAAAGAGTTAATGAATGTTAAATCAAAGGATTGTAAAATTAAAACCTTGCCTTATATGATTGCATAAGGGTCCCCACCATTTCCTTATATGAAGAAAATTTTTACCCAAAAACATATAACAATTGAGATACATACCCCCTAAAATTGAGGTTATACTCTTTCTGTAGCCACCACTGTTGCATACTACTCCTTTCTCTAACCTTACAAGTTTTAGAGAGAGAGAGAGAGAGAGAGAGAGAGAGAGAGAGAATCTTTTAGCAAAGGAGGGTCTGCATATTGGAGGAGTCGGTGGGCTTTGTTTTTATTTTACAGGTGTACTTACTACCAGAGAAACTATAGAGAGAAAAACCAAGCCATTCTCTTCTTCAAAAACGCACCCTATTCCTCCTTATATGCGTTGCTTTTGTTCTTGAATCTCTTTCCTATTCCATAGCAGCTCTGAGAGAATGTTCCAATCCAAGAAGCCTACTATGAATGCACATGAAAGGCCTATGTGTGTTCAAGGTGACTCTGGGCTTGTCCTCACAACAGACCCAAAGCCTCGCCTTCGGTGGACTGTCGAGCTTCATGAGCGATTCGTCGATGCTGTAACTCAGCTTGGAGGACCAGACAGTACTTATCTTCATCTTCTTCTCTTCTTAATGTTTCTCCTATATAGTTTTTTGGTTCTATTTGATCCTATATGTGAATTTTAATTTCTTCTATTATGTCTAAACTATAGAGGCCACACCAAAAACCATCATGAGAGTTATGGGTGTCAAGGGTCTTACTCTATACCATCTTAAGAGCCATCTTCAGGTATATAAGCAATAAGACTTCAAGTGCTCTCTATTATTCTCTGTGGACTAATAATTCTTTCAATATTCTTGTTTTTGTTTTGGTTTTCCTTTCCCAAATAGAAATTCAGGCTTGGGAAGCAGCCACATAAGGATTTTAATGATCACTCAGTTAAGGAGGGTGAGAGAGGTACCTGTTCTCATAAGAATTGTTATATTCCTTTTCTTCTTTCTTCATTTTCACCTAATATGTTCTCTAATATCAGTTTTTATTTCTTTTTTAACTTCTTCAATCCACGGTTTCAGGCTTAGATCTTCAGCGAAATGCTGCTTCATCTTCCGGGATGATGGGTCGAAGCATGAACGAGTATGTACTAGCTAACTTATTCTTTATTATACTCATCAGATATAGATGCTTCAAAAAAGGTTCTTGCATGTGTTTTATGATAATCATTAGATATATCTTAATGGGTTTTGATTTTTGTACTAATAATTTCTGATTTGGTTGATACTTAAAATTTAGCAGGAATGTTCAGATAAGTGATGCACTTAGGATGCAAATGGAAGTACAAAGGAGATTGCATGAACAACTGGAGGTGAGTTCATAGAATTCTCATAGCACTGCTCTCTTTTTTAACTTTATAATGTTTATAATCTTTATGGGTCAGGTACAAAGGCACCTCCAGTTAAGAATTGAAGCACAAGGGAAGTATATGCAATCCATACTGGAGAAAGCTTTTCAAACACTAGCGGGTGAAACCATGGGCTCAGGAAGTTACAAGGGTGTCAATAATCAAGGAGTTATGGAAATGGGTTCTATGAAAGATTTTGGTTCTTCAATGAATTTCCCTTCACTTCAAGACCTACACATATATGGAGAGCAAGTCGATCATATACAGCCACATATGGACAGATCATCTCTTGAAGGATTCATGCCTGCCAAGAGGCCTAGTTCTTATAGTGGTAGTAGCAAAAATCCTTTAATGTGGTCTGATGACCTTAGACTACAAGAATTAGGAACAGCAGCAGCTTGTCTAGGCACTCAAGAAGATGCATTCAAGGGTGACCATCTTCAAATTGGTTCAGCCACTATGGAGAGGAGTGCAGCAGATATGGATTCCTTATCAGATGTTTATGAAGCCAAGCCAATCCTCTCTGGTGATGGTGTTGGAGATCAAAAAAAATTTGAGGCTTCATCAAAGCTTGAAAGACCGTCGCCGCGAAGAACATCGCTTTCAGTGGAGAGAATCAATCCTATGATCAAAGGTGGTACCTTACCTCAAGGAAGAAATTTGCCTAATTATGGTTGAACCTTAATCCATTTCGTAGTTGTAATGATCTTAAAGAGCTTCTAAGACCACCTTGAAGGCCTGAACCATTAATATCTTTTTATAATCAGGATAAAGAACATTGGGTTCAGTTTTACTTAAAACTATTTTTTTCAGTCATTCTCTCGATACTTCTTTTTATCTCAATGCTTATGATTTGCAAATCTGTCTAGAAAGAAGCAAGGCATGCATCTTTGGTTTTATTATATTTCAATTTCTCCATGTGGATGATCTTCTATTACATGTTTCTTGATGTGGGTCTTCTTATTTTTTTGAGATTTTTTTCTAGTAATTCTCTAACCTTTTATGAACTTGCTTTTAAGTTAGTTGCTTAGAGTTAGTTACTGCCATCATTACAGACAAACACATTGGGCATTGAAGCAACAACTCTGCACAAAGAAGATAAAATTTCTAGGGTTTTGGGGAACAACAAATATTGTATAGTCTATGATGTTTCAAACCCTCACTGAAAATGGAGTGAATTAAGGTAGCTTGATGGCTAGAAGTTCCTTTCCTTGAACAAGGAAGAAGAATTTCCTTAGAGAGAAGCCGACAGGAAGTATCTATGTCCCGCCCCCTTTTCTTTTTCTGCTTACTTCATATTCTTTGTGCATCAAATGAAGATGGCATTAAGGGTACACATTGATTAGACCTTGGATGTTAGACCTTAGGGATGACATGCCCATCTCAGACTAAAACAAGTATAACGCAGTCCCATCTTGGTCTGACTAACAATTATTCAGCAAAGGGTCCTTAGAAAAATAGAAAAGGACCAGTGGAGAGAGACAACCTCTCTCTCAATGTCTTCTATGATTTGATCCATGAAGAAAGTCTGGAGGGGTTTTCTTTTGCTGTGGAGAAAAGAGGGTGGTGGAGCATCTACCTTTATTGGTTTCAGGAAAACTTAGATGGTGCAAGTTGGCAAGAAAGCTCCATCCAAACTCTAAAGAGAAAGGGAGGCACATATAAGGGAAGAAATTAAAGAAACCATAGGAGAAAGAGAGAGTGAGGAGTCTTATCATACACCTTCTTTGGTCTTTTGACAAATACTATGTCAGTCCCCATTTTTTTCAAAATTACAAATTAATCCTTGCTTCTCAAATAAACCTAAAATTCATCCTTCTACTAGTAAAGATCATGTTTGTATATACTACTATAGAATGCGACCTTAAAACGATGCAAAAAATAATGGAAAAACAGAACAAATAATGCACACTGATTTTACGAGGTTCGGCAAGGTTGCCTATGTCCCCGGTGAGATGAGATTTTGCTTCACTATCAATGGAGAATAGGGTTACAACGCTCGTCGTCACACCTCTCAGTATTGCTTTCATTACAAAGAAAGAAACTCTCGCTACAAATATATAACGAAAAACCCTAATCCAGAAAGTACACAATTGCCCTCAAATAAAAAATTCGAGAGGGGGGCGCTACATCCCCTGCTATGCAAGGGGCCTCCTGCCCCTCTTGCACCCCCACGGCCCACTAGCCGGCTAGCTGGACCGCCGTCCTGCGTATCGAGGCGCTGCACCAGTACTCCCTGGATTAAACTGTGACGAAGTACAAGACATTGTACACCAACAACTACATGACTAAGGATATTTTTAAAGGAAAAAAGAACGCTTCCCAACAGTGTCCCCTTACGCCCTCCACATGGGGCAGTGAAATGATCACATTGTCCTTCCTTGTAGATGCCTTGTGTGAATGCTCCCATTTTGGCTTCCATGCTAACGTGTGTGTATATATATATATAAGGGCCACACAACTTGGCAACAAATTCCTTCCCTATTTTTAAACACCAGAACTACCATTTTATGAGGATTTTTCTTTTCTTAATTAATAAAACTACCCTTAATAATATTTACGACCACGTATCATTATTCACAAGTGTGCCATCATGCCATCGTGCCATTTTATGTTTTCATAGAATCGAATTGTTTAGAAAAGAATAACAATAATTTGCGAAAAAGAACACTAGCTAATTGCATGCCCCTACTCCTAAACACAAGAATGGCAAAAGGAGGGGAAGAGGGTCATTTCAAAGGCAGAAGAGAGAAATAGACACATAGGGCGCTAGCTTACGGTAAACCATCAGCTTACCAACATTTTCCCATAGTTTTATTTTACAAATCAATTCTCACCCCTGAGTATATTAATCAGTCAGGGCATTTTGGTACATTCATACATGTAGCTATGGTGGATCCACTAGTTTTGAAAAGTAGGAATGGACTTGTACTTTTGAAAATCATAAGGACTGTCAAAAAGCAATAGGAGGTATATGGAAAAAACATGGAAAAAACAAGAGAGAGAGAGAGAGGTAAGTGGAAGAAAAGCAAAAAAGAGTAAGAGAATACCGCGCACTCCCACAACTGCAGTTATCGAGGAAGCTTCGATCTTTCAGTAGGCAAAGTTGCGTCTTATAAAAAGTTGAATGGGTTTGATTTGAATATGAACAAATATGCAGTGTACTTATAATTCATGTTTCATAGACTGAGTTGTATTTATATATGTTGCATGATGAGGTAGTCATTTAAGGCTCTTTCTTCAATGTAAATCCTTTGCAACCCCCAAAACAATCACATTGGATTCTTAATTCAGACAACCTTTGTTTTAATAATCTATCACTCCAACCAACAAACAAAGATGGGTACTACAGTGTTCAAAAGCTTTTCTCTCTCTCTCTCTCTCTCTCAAGTGGGTTTGCCTCTAACAGACAAACTACAAGCTTGTTAGTTAATCAAGATAAATCCAAAGGTTTGGAAATCATCAATATCTTATGCAAAAGAAGGAGGAAACATGAAAGGCCAAGACTAAGGCTAGGCTAGGCTAGGCTAGCTAGGGTATTGCCAGAAGGGCTCTTTTTGTTAGGATCTTATTTAAGGTGTTTTCCTACTTTAATTCCTTTGTTTAGTCATTTAATCTTGTTTTAGAGGTGGAATTCGAAATTTTTTGTCTTTTTAAAGGGCTTGCATCCAATTGTTCTTGCTCAAAAAGAAGGCGAATTGTGCAAAAAGTTCTAACCATCTCTAGTATGGTTTTCATAGCTCTGTAAAGAACACAAATTGAATAGTTTAATATGACTTCAATTTTGTTAATTAATGATTTTATTTGAATAACTTAGAGAAGTTGCATGATTGTGGACCATTCGACAACTTTGGTTTTGTCCACGCATTATAATTGATTACATGTAACCCGTAGTGAGTTGGAAATTAATTTTTTATAATGTGGAAGAGATGGGTGGATACTTTACATCCATCTTGCTTGTCAAATTTCAACCTCAAACAAGTATATGAAGTGTCTCATCAAAGTCACAAAAATTTATATTACATTAACACGAAATGACATTTTTATAATTTTACATAACTTTATAAATCATTGTCTCAAAAATGTATTTTACTTTATTTTCAAAGTGTTGATTTTATTTTATTTTATTTATTTTCAAAGTGTTGATTCACCTCCTCCTATTTCCTTTCTTTCTTTCCCCCCATGAAAATGAGTTGATTAATCTGGAAAAGTGGGAATTTTAGAAAGGCTTGAACTGGTGAGTGAAGTTTATGACAACGAAGTCATTGGCCTGATGTCTCAATTGACATGGTAATGAAAATCTGGATGAATTGGCTGAAATTTTGAAAGGACTGAAACTTTTTTTTTTTTTTTCCAGTAAGCCCATAACTTTGTAAAAATGTAAGTCTTCTATCTTTTTTTATTTAAAATGCATATTTGTTATCATTTCCATGTCATAATATTTCATGTAAGCAGCATAAGTGAAAACCATTGCCTATCCACCCCCATGGGTCGTTTTTTAAAGTGAAAAAGGTGGCAAAATGGCCGTGTTGCTAAGCTTGACAGCACAACTTGATTTGTGCTCTGTGGCTTATGATTTAGAAAATTCTAATCATACAGATAGGTAGGATCTACTTTGTTTATTAGAACTTATGCAAGAAAAAAGGGGGAAAAAAAAAAAAGAGATCCTAATTACATTATCAGGCTGATTTTTTTCACTACACCAAAATAAAAAATTTTAAACTACAATCTAAATCTCTTTTATATATTCCAGAAATAGTTCTAAACCAATACAGGGGCTAATACAAAATCAAAACAATATTCGTGTTTGATAAATATCTAGTGACTGGATGATCTTCTCTAGGAACAACTTCCGATTCAATCGATACCTGCAAGAGTGCATTGTTTTATCATAAATTTCAAACCAGATTTTTTTTACTTCTTAGAAATCAATGAGATGAAGGAGAGAAGAAGATGATGATAAAGATGGATTACATACTTGATTGCAGCTTCAAGTGTTCTCCTCGCATCTGGCATAGAATCTGTAAGCAGTCAAAACAAATAAAGGTTCAGAAAATCAGTGCAACTAGTTCAGTTAACTGGGGTTGAGCCCCTTTTGTCACTTGGTTGATCTAATGCATTACAACCATAAGTTTACATATGTAATCTGGCCTTACTAGTCAAATTTTTTTCTGAATGAGAATAGAGAAAAAGAAATGGGGAGTGGGAAGCAAAGAAGGTTTCAACTGGGATCTAGTAATATTCATCCTTTCCGGTATGTTTGAATGCAGGAAAAAAGCATCCGTCATCCCAGAATAAGGTGAAAAAAAACCTTTTTAAGTATACGTGTATCCCAAGGGATTATGATTTCAATAGAGAGGTGCAGGTTCAAATTTCCAAATGACTATGTATTGCCATTATTTTTGCAAGCCAAAATTTGGATAAATTCGTATCCCAGATTTAGTACAGTCCAAGTCATCTTTGAATAAAAAAAGCCATATGGAACAGTGATTTTTCCTAAAGCAAGTAAGGCATGACCTAGGATCTGCTGATCTTGTTGAAAATTTGTGGGGAATTCTGCCAGCATATGTTGGCATTCTTCTTGTAGCTGCCTTGCGGCCTTCCTCTCCTTGCTTGGGACTGAAGGCATATCCCCATCTGACCACGTGGGCAATGTTCGTGCTGCTGCAATGACTGCACCATCAACAAAACTATCTCCATTGTCTGATAGCTGACCTGCTAGAAATTTAACTACAACTTGTTAAATGGAAACCTAAAATTTAGTCACTCTACAGTCTTAATCAACTCAAAGAAGAAAAAAAATGCATGGAGCACCCACTGTTATGATAGTATTCATCAGGGAGACCAGAGATATTGAAGACTGACAAGAAGGAATCCAAGTGAACATTTGCATTCCCAGAGAACTGGATGACATCCCAAGGGTTCTGCAAGATTTCAGCACATCAGAAATATCTAATCTGATTAATTTCCACACTATCTTCTTTTTTTTTTTTGGCCAGATAGGGACCCACAAGGGGCCACACTTATTGCTACTACTAAACTACTACTACTTTTCAAGAAGGTGGGGAGGGGGGGGGGAGGGTAGGAGGGTCGAACTAGGGACCTTCCCTTGACTTCCGCTAGAGCTCAACTACCTAGCTGCCTGCCACTGAGCTAGAAGCTCATCCTGCACACAATCTTCTTCACCATAGATGACCACAGTAAATTTTTTGGCTGATTACTGTAAGGGTTTCAATTGGTAGATCCTATATTTCAATTGGTCAGCAAACCGTAGCAACTTTTCAGGTGTGGATCTGCAATAAGCTAACTTAAATATGTTAATAAACGTGTTCATGGAATCAAGCTTGGAGGTTTTGCCTCCCCAATGGTCCTGGGGGAGTACATTTTCCCAGGAAAACCAACATGTTTTGCCAATTTTGGCAGATTTAAACCCCTGAAGAACCAAAATATTCACAAATTTTGACAGATTTCACTTGAAAGTTCAAACATTGCCCAGAACTGATGTTATTGTCGATTCAAAGAATTGAAAAACCTAAACTGATAAAATGGTTCCAATGTTCAAATACAATCCTAAACATCCATTTTTAGCACAGAAAAACCCTGAAAACAACGAAAGTCAAAGACAAACTAGTACACTTCAGATCTTCCTACATAAGCCTCCAATTCACTCTCAAAGAAACTCATCCTGTCTGCTTCAAATAATATAGAAATAGAAATAAACAAATTGCATTTTCAATTCAACCATCCTTTCCCCAGAAAGAAATTGAAGCATATATTCTCCTTTAACTGGTCATACATGCAATATAAACAGATCAAAGTTAGATTTTTGAAGGATGAAGCTTAGAGAAAGTACCACTGATGAAGAAAAGCCATATCGTTGCATATACATATTATTTTTCTTTCCCTTCAAATAGTTGATAGTCATCTGCAACAAGTTGGGTAGAAAAACACAGAACAAGATGCAAATCAACCAAAAAGTATAAAATCAATTGTAAATTTGTAATTAAGACAAGCAACAGTAAAATATGGAAAGAAATGAACTTTAAGCAAACCAAGAATCTTCTCTAACAATTGATTAATATTTCAATGAATAAAAAATACTTCCCCTAATCAAAATGCTAATCATGTCGACACTGAACAAGATAAAGAAAAAAGTAGTATAAGTCAGACGGAGTAGAGATACAAATTCCTTGATATAATTATTAAGCTTTACAAACCATATTAACTTCTTCAATTCAATTCTCTGGGGAACAGTTCCAAATTTATTAAAAATTCCCTTATTGAGTTTCACTAAAAGAGTCACAAAATTCCTTAACTTTAACTTTTGAGAAGCAGTGACCAGATCTAGTTTTAAAGCAAAAGATAACACTCCATTAGATATATAAGAATCAGAGATTGCAAATAACTACCCTAATGATCTCCCAACAATGTAATAGGGGATGTGCAGGAGGTATAGCATGGATGCACACATTCTCAGATAGAATTTCAAGCTTGATATGTGCCTTCAATAAAAACATAAATATGAATATGAATCCCTGAAGAATCTAAGATCTCTTACTTAAGCAGGCAAGCACCCACCACTACACCAAGCTGTACTGTTGCAATAAAATAGTCTCCATACTTCTATTAATTTCATCCCATTTTGACTTCTCAAATATTTTAATTATTTTTAAAATTTGAGGTTTGATTGATCAAAACCGATCAGAAGTCAGAACTGTAACCAGGCCCACTTTTGGTTCCATGTACAGACCGGTTTTAAAAATTATTACTTCACTGCATGCTTCAGGAATAACTATGAAGTTATGCAACATTTCTTTCGTACTTCCCAATTTATTAACATTTCACGGGAGATGGTTTCTGACTTGGATTTTCAGTGTTTCTGAAAGGCAGGTATGAGATGTATCAACAGAAAAGGCAGCATGAGTATAAACATCAAAGATCTTAGAAACTTGGAAAGAACTACCTCTCTAAGCTCTAATACAACCAATGCCACTTATAGAGTTTTCATCTGATATTATCAAGGATTATGACTTGTCAATCCTTCAATATAAATTGTCCGGAACGTCCTGAAATTCATACTCCAATTAGCTAGATTTGTTTGGAGACAACCTGAGGACAACTCCGTGCTGCTAAGGATATGAAGATTTCCCAATTCTCTCCTGACTATAAATTATGGGTTTCAGAAAACTAAACAAAGGTATAAAGATGGAACAACATCCCAAAATTTCAACGTGATGTCTTTCTAAAGTAAGAAAAGATACATCCTGAAATTCATATTTCAATTAGCTAGCTTTGTTTGGAGACAAACCCAGGATAACTCTAAGCTGTTAAGGATACGAAGGTTTCCCAGTTCTCTCCTGACTATCTATTATGGATTCTGGAAAACTAAACAAAGGAATAAAGATGGAACAACATCCCAGAATTCCAACGTATAGAAGAAAAACGTGATATCTGACTTTTTGAGGAGATGTTTTGATCCAAGATAGTTGATGCTATACCTCTCTTGCCTTCCGTCTATGTCCATTTCAGCCAGGAGCATCCCTGCCTCTCCCTTTCGATGACTGTTTCCAGATGTGATAGTCTAAATTTTCTAACGTATAGTCGATATGTGATTTACATAATCCATTTCCAAACAACACGAAGCAGGTGTCCATGTAAATCATAGCCACTTACTGATGAATTGAACTTGTGATCTCATGCCACTGAACATCAACCATAGATGACATTCTGCATGGCCTTTCGAAAAGTAGGCCCTGCCTTTGAGTTCGGTTGTATAGATGTCTTTAACTGTAGGTCCCTTTGAATGAATATTTTCAATGGTGCATTGAACATTGCCTTGCGTGACAAATTTAAATAACTATATTTTATCCAAGTCAATTTTTTGGTTAATTCAAAGCGCAAAATAAAATAATAAAATCTCCGACATCAAGTTGACCACTTGAACCAGACAAAAGGAAAATAGACAGAAGAAAGAGGGGGAGGGGGGGAGGTCTTAAATATTAATCATGGGAAGATATTTCCAATCCAAAAAGTTTCCTGCGAACAGATAGCGCCGTAGCAATCAAAGATCCAGTGCAATGAAAAGACTCAAATTACTTTCCCACTACATGGTAGTTTCCAAAGGAAGAAAATATCATTCTGTCCAAAGCAAGAAAGGAAATACTATGATTGAAGTTATTCATGACCCAAATGGGAGAAGAAATAAATAAGAAATATTACCTCTTCCCCTTTTTTGATCCGCTGCCCAGCATTTATCATCACCTCAAGCATGCGGTCCTTAAAACGCCAGTGAAGAAAACAATTTGGCTGGAAGGAATGGTTCAGCATGTCTGCAAATCAGGACTTCCATTCAAATTTAAGCCATAAAAAAAATTTACCAGTCACAATCATTTCCTCAAATAAAATTCCAGTCTTGAAGCAAAAACTGCTTGGCTGGAATAAATGAAAAAACAAATTCATTTTAAAACAAGTCAAGGTATTGTCCGTACTTATTAGTCTGGTGAACATGTGTCCACAATATAATGTTTTATTATCTTCTAATGAATGTTTATAATGTTGGTCTCATCTGAATTTTGTTGATTTCTGTAAGGGGAGACAATGTAACATTGCAGAACCTGAAAAGGAAAATTAACCCCGGGATAGAACGACAAATATCTGTTAACTGGAACCATTTAGGTATCTATCACTAAAAGTTTGCTAGAAAACTAAAAGTAGAACTCAATCTGACAGAAGAAGAAAATCAAAGATGAAGAAAGCACCTCCTTTGGTTGCAACAAATTGCCTTGGGATGCTCTCTTTTATCAAACAAAGAAAAGGAAACCTATTGTAATATGGCTGTTACAACTACTAATCCCAAAAGCTTGAGTTGTTAGGTAAGGACTACAACAAAGTATATCAACACAACAACAATTATAAGGCTCATGTTCATGATTATGAAAGGAAAGAAAGATGCTCTTCACAGTTAGTTGATGTTACCTGTAAGAGAATATGAGAAATTTGTCAACTAAAATAATTTCCTTTTAGTAGAACCAAAATAATGCATGCAACACAGAAATTTGATCCCATAGATAATGACAAAGAATCTAACCAGCATAAGGAATTAGCATGTTTGCATCTTGGACAAGTGCGCCAATCCTCAGTTGCAAGTTAATACATCGTGATTGTGCAATACTCATTGCCCAGATGAATCTTTCAGGATCACGGGCCAGGCGCTTTATTTTTAGGGGTGCAGCAGAGTGCTGAAAGAGGCATAACATGTCAAACATAGAGCCCAACAGTTAGATAGACCATAGTTTGGAATAGGAGAATATCCTGGAAACAGAACATAAATTGAATCTCTAGTTACCCAATTCTTTTCCCAAAATTCTATTGCTCGTTGCTTTTGTGCTCTCATAGTTGAAGCCAGATCTTGGTCCTGCAACTCTAAGAGGTCTTCCTGCAACAGTAGAAAACCCAAGATGTGGCAATGCCTTACAGAACTGCTCTCAGATGAATGTAATGTGATAATTTATGGAACATTTTATCCACCTTACTGGCATAACTCAAACTCAATCCACTAGGGAGACATGCGAACTTAATTTTTTGGAGAAGTATGGAAATAAATTAATGAAAATTACATAAACTTTGAAAGCTTTCAGAAACTAATTGAGAATTTGACTATCGTCTGATATTTGTGTTGACTAAGACTCCCAGGGAATAAATATTGTATTCTTTTATTCTGTGTTTATTTTCCAGTTTTTCTTATATTTCTATGTTACTGAAGGGCCAAACCTAGTGCAAGTCCCACTTTTATGACCACTATGTATAAGTCATATCAATGTAGCAATCAGATTTCTAATTGCAAATACTTAACAAGTGAAAATAAAAATGGTCAAAAACAATTCTAGGGATTGATGAAAAATAAAGCTAAGTAACAAAGTATGCAAACAGGTATCTGCAACTTTGTTCACTTAACACTTTAAAGTCCAAAACGAACCTCTGTAGCTAGAAGCAAGCTGGTGCACTCATCTGCGCTAGGTAAAAAGTCACCGTATAACTGCCAGAAGTTACCCTCACAATCAAATGCAAACAAAAGAAGACATGCTAATCTCAGGTCCCAATCTGTCTGTCAAAGTGAAATAAAGGAACACATAGATGGGGGGGGGGGGAATGCAGATCAGCAACAAAAGAAACAACCGAAAAAAAGAAAAGCAGAGAGGAAAAGAACTACAAACATGACTCCCTAGGATATTAACCAACAACAAAATTGAAAGAAAAGTGAAACCAGACAGTTATGCAGAGGGAACAACAGCCAAATCAGATTCTTTTTCTTTTCTTTTCTCTAGCACTAAAACATGAAGAAGAATGATATTACCTCTGCATTGGTTGAGTTGATAATATCAAATATAGGATGACCCAATGGAATAATATCAGGGAAGAACATCCATGGAAGCTTTTGGCTTATCGTTAACATCAACTCTAATGGTATTTCCATGATGACCTACACATATAATGCAGAAACCTGTAAAACCCAAAATCCATATAGCATAACCACAGTCCGGCGTTCTGTTCCATTCATGAATTAAGAAGAAGAAAAATATGATTTTTATTCAAGTACAACACAGAACAATATATGGGAGGGAAAGAAATAAAAAAAAAAAAATGCAGCTCACCCTAGGTCGGCGAAGTGGTTCGACATCTTTGGAGGCAAACACTCCGAACCCGTCAGGTCCTTCCATGAATTCAACCCCGTAAGTTCGAACACTCCTAACATACCCTATCCTGTAGAAATCGGGGTCCGCAGGCTCCAGCTGCAGAAAAGGGATGAACAAAGTGATTTTCATTTAAAGGAAACAAAGAAACTTGATTTCTCTGATGTGAAAACATGGATTGCAAAGAACATTAAACTGGGTAAGCTACATGAGAAAATACGAAGAACAAGAAAATGGGAGTACCTCAGAGGGTGATTCTTCGACTTGGCGAGGCTGAAGTAGTCTGAGAAGGGGAATATCGGTAGAAGCTCTGATCGGTACAACGTTATTCCGGTTATTACAGAGGAATTGGTAGCCGGGTCTTGGTGAGAAGCCATAGCTGGAACCCTTCAAGTGATTCAGATAAACAACAGAGAATTAAAAAAAAAAAAAAACAAAACAAAACAAAACTACTTTCAAATGGTGTAAAGATGAAGAAGGAATGGGAGAGAGATTGGAGAAGCAGACTGACCTTGTTGTTGAAGAAAGGGTGTGAATGTTGCTGAAGGGGTAGAGAAGCCATGGAGATGGAGCTCGGGATTCAAATTGCAATTACCATTGATTGTTAGAGCTTTGACACTGAAATGAAAGGAAAAGAACGTTATCCACTGAACATTACCAGTAGCTACTGACTACGGCGTACACTTGTTCGAATTTTTTAGCTGAGGTTTTACCGTTTCTCAGTGAGTGAGTTGCCTGACTCGGCATCCCCAACGGTGTAACTCAGTTGGCAATGGAGCGTGCCTAAATCTACATGCGTTCAAAGTCTTCAGACCCATACTTGGGCCAGCCCCACTGCTTATATGTTTTTGTTCAGCCATTGAATAAAGATGACATGGTTTAGACTAGTCATACGTCAGATTTTAGAATTTCATTTTAATAAAATATTCTCTTTTGTATTGATAAATATTTTGTGTGTATCGACACATATGTATTGATATTTACTGTCTACTTTCCCAACACTCGTGAGAATTGATGGCAACAGCATAAGCTTAACCATAATCATGCTCAAACAAATATTAAGAGAAAATTTCTAGTCACAATGGAGCAAGCCTAGATAGGGTCTACCCCTCCCCAAAATTATGCATAAATGAATATAGGTAGGTAGGCCCTTCAACTCTCCCACCCCGGCATCAAGCTATCAATCATGCTCACCAAGCTCAAAATCTTCATCTTACATAGAAAACCAAAACTTTATAAACCATATGTTGCTTTCGCGCTTGCAAATTGTGCAAACGGAGGTTTGGAAACCCTAACATTGGTTGACGCTTGGAACCTCACAAAGAAAATGGCTAAGTGTCAACACCAAAATAATGAAATAGGAGATTAGTCCACTGGAAGTTAGGTGCCTGCCAAAACAAGCATACAATGAATGAGCCTTTGTTAATACCATTGCATTGACGTCAACAAGATAATGGATGCTAAACTCGGAGTGAGAAATAATGATGAACGTAGAATCCATAACATCACATCATCAATGGTGGGTGTAAAACAACTTATTCTATAAAAAAAAAAAAAATACATAGGGATTTTCTTTGTTAATAATGAAGTACGTAGGATGATTAAAAAAAAATTAAGAAATTATTACCCAAAAAAATAAAAGGAGGAAATTTTTTTTTTCATTTAATTTCATAATGAATATAACGGAGATGTACATTCCCATGATAATACACCCATGAAATTTTACAATCCTAAACCCTAGTCATCACAATGAATATAATGGAGATGTACATTTCCATGATAATACACCCATGAAATTTTACAATCCTAGACCCCTAATCACCATTAAGTAATTGATTTAATTATCGTAAACCAAGATTGCTACAAATGAGAGAGTCCTTGATATTGAGAAGGGAGGGTATACCATATAAAATCATATATGAAGAAGCCACATCTAGCCATCTAAACCACTAATCAAATACAAATTAATTACTTCTCAAGCTTAATTAAAGGTGAATTAGTGGCATTCAAGATATCAGCTGGAGGGATAAAATGGTCCACAGAGAGGCCTGGAACGTTGAACACTACATCATCAATCCTCCATGCTTCTTCCATTCTGGTCTTACTATGCTGCATCGACATCTCACCGAATCGGAACACTGTAGCCACTGATCTTCCTTGATGAGCAATCAATACCCCATCAACGTCTCTGTAATCTCCAATACTACTTCCAATTGTTGTCTCCCAATACACCGTATCAGTCTCTGGGGCTTGTACTCTTGTAAGGTGGGAGTCCTCCATGTATATAAGAAGCCCACTCTTTTGACTGAAATAACCATAAAGCATGTGCCTAATTACCTCAGCTGGGCCCTCACTCCTCTCCATCACAGCCGCTCGATCGGCAGCTACTTTTAGTACGAAGCAATCCTCACCGCCAATCCGTTTTTCACCTAGACATTGGGCTTTAGCAAACAAGCTCGCAGTGCATTTCGGATCCAATCCCTGCAATGAGAGTCCATATTAGGGTAATTCACATGATATGGATATTGACCCGACCCACTAACCCAACCAAAGGGTCTAGGAAGGGGCTTCTTATACATATTTTTTGTCACTATTTATTTTCACCTATTTTTAGGTGGAAGTTCTCTTTCGCTGTGGGTGTACTCTTCTTCACCCACTGATGGAGGGTCACAATTACTCTCTCTAATGACACAACGGTTCAAAATGCCCTTCAATATTCCCAGGGTCTCATTTGATAAACAAAAAAGGAGTTGGTTTCTCTTCACTATGGGTGAAAGGAAAACTCGATCTATTTGAATTTTATTTAGAGACTGTTTATTATCTGGGAGTATAGCTTACGCCAACAATAAATAGGAAACACCCAACCACTACCAATTGAAAATGAATCATTCTCGAAAGTAAAGATGTCATTTCAAGAGAGCATAGAAAAGAGATAGATTGATATAGCCCAATCCTCACAGATATAAAATTCCCTTCTTTTTATAGGGGAGAAGGTTCTATAAGCAAATGGCATAGAAGAACACACCAATGAAGTGAGACGAAGAGCAAATATCATATGACTATGATCTATATTGATACTAAACTAATACGATATCAATGAAACAGTTACTTATGAGTAATGAAGTTGTATTTCTCATCAAAAAATAAATAAATGAAACAGTTATAAATCCCAAATTACCCTTCCAAAAAAAAAAAAAAAAAACCTACTCATTTGGTACCCTTGAGGCGCTTTTCAAATATCACCTTTTGAATCCAATTTGGTACCGTCATAAATTTTCATACCTTGAGTCCTGAGTCTCCTGACCGACGCGGGTCCGAAATGGTCTAAAAGTTTGAGTGGTGGTGGCTCCCAAATTCCAAGTGCCCAATGTTGGTATTTGGTAAAAGGAAAAAGTGATAGGAAGTGGTGGGAGTCACTTTATTCCAGTAGGTGGCAATCCCTAGGTCATAAGATCAGATGTGTGATATATGAAGATGATATAAAAAGGGTAAGATGATATCGTCATCCTCCCAACATTGCCTCGGTTACTGCTAAAGCAGGAGACAGTTTCTCCATCTTTGTCAGTCTCCCTCTTACCATTTTTATTGGGAACCTGGATTTCTTCGGCATCAATCCATAGACATTCCCCTTGTTTGAAAACTAGGGTTCTTTGTTTCTGTCTGGGTCTTGGGCACTACAATAATTGACCCAATGTGTCCTCCTTCTTAACTGTTAGATTTGAATCCTTCTATCAATGGGTTTGACCTGATCAAGAGCCCATTGATACAGATTTAATTGGGCCAAAGTGGGTCAATTTCCAGCTCAAACCGGTTGGACCAACTAGAATCAGCCAAAAAAATCAACCAGACCAATCAAAACCTGCGGAAAAAATATTTATAGAGAAACATTTTTTCCCATTGCTAAGGATAGAGTTTTCCTATCTTCACAGTATCAGGCTTAGCAGGACAAACATTTATAACCATCGATAGTTGTACTATTTCCTTTTTGTCATCTTTTTATGTATAAAAATTTGAAGCCAAATAATAAAAAACTTGATCAGGAACCAAAACTGAGATCAATCGAATCGAACTTTGTCTTAACGGTTTGGTTTGGGATTGACCTAATAATAATATGAACCGATTCAGCCCAATCAAAATCAGCCGAACCGACCGATTGGACCCATTAGCGTAGTTTATAGTTTATTACCTGGATGATCCGGCGAAGTGGGCGTTGGGGACCCTTCGCAGCATGTGTGCCAAGCCAAGGTGTGTGACGCCAAACGATCTTCCCATTGCTACCGGCGACAACCTTATTTCCGGCGACAACCAACTCAAGAGACCACATTCCCGGCGACATTTGCCATAGAACGAAGCAACCATTCTCCCCACCTCTACTACTCCCTAGGCTCCTTGCGTTCTTCCCTGAAGCAATCTCTGTCTCACAACAAATCATCTTCACCATCCCAGTTGCGTACATGTTCTTCCTACATTTTTTAATCTTCAAGCATCCAGTAGCCGCCATGTACTGTTGAATGATGTAATTTGCAGACGATGTCTCCTATACAGAATGTTAAATTCTTTAACAAAAATGTAGTGGTTGCAGAAAGAAAGAAAGATTAAAGAAGATTTGGAACTTACAATGGGAATGTCCTTCATGGGTAGGTGATGAATTGGGTGATCATGTAAAGGAACTGGAGCAAGAGGACAACCCAAGACACCAAGTAAGAGTCTCAAATCCTGCTTTTTTTCTGGGCTGTTTCCGTCAAATGGAGTGGGCAAATTACCACTTGAGAAGGTTCTTTGTAATCGAACCCAGTTACGAATAACTTCCCAAGAGCTCTCTTTTTTGCTCCCACATTGAGTCTCTGGATCAGGACCTTCCATTAGAGGTGTTAAAGGCTGTGAAAACCACCTCTGTTTCCTTCCAACTCTTGATCCCATTCTGGGTAATGTGGCTAATAGGAATGAGAAGGTGAGAGAGACAAGAAAACCCAGAAAGTGTTATCCAAGAAGAGATGGAAGAGAGAAGGATTTATTGGATCTGGTGTTTTTTCTGTGGGTGTGGAAATGGAGGAGACGGGGATATGAAGGAGGAGGTGAGAGTTTCTTTATGGGTAGAGACAAAAGGGACAGCCCATCTGTCCAACGGCAGAGAGAGAAAGAGATAGAGAAGTGAGGATTTTAATAGACAACGCTCATGTTGGGATGTCTTGGCTTTGCTTTATTCCCTTCTCCTCCATCTTTAGACCCTCTTGTCCTATCAAATTTTTTTATTCACTTGAGCTATTCCAACATTGAAATCAGAGAGGACCATGAGTCCATGAGAGAGAAACACTGTCTCTTTCTATCTCTTTAGGATCAAAGATAATCCTTTTAACCCTTTAATTTCTGATCAATGGTCCCCAATTAAGAGTTGGCAATCAATCATATTCCTCCAATTCCCTCCAATGTTTCAGATGGGCATGGTAAAGAATCCAAGAAAAAGTTTCTTCTTCATAGCCATTTCATCAAACAGTTACCTCATGAACTAAAGTATTTGAAAAAGTCAGTGGGGGAGAAGGGATCAATATCTGACCAACCCGGCCAGACCCATTTACACTCCAATAATGTGGTCTTATTACTTTTGGCCGCCACCCTTGTTTTGAAGGACCCTGATTTTAGCTGCTTAGGCTTATATAAAACTCTCACGCCATTTCACCTCGATTTCCATTAAAATCAAGCACAGGATCTTTGATTCTTCCATTAGTTTAAGAAGATTTGAGATCCCCTCTCTCTCTCTCTCACTTCTTTCTCTCGGTCTGTTGATGTGTCTGCCGTTGTCTGAATATCATTAATGTAAGGAGGGGGGCCCACTCACGGAAACCTTTCTAGGGCTAAACAAAAGGATTGAAAATTTAGAAAAAAATGGATCAATGGTTCTTTCCATGCTACATACCCAAATCCCAAGTTAACTACAGTTTTCTATCAGCATTCAGCAGTGCAGCTCAATTAATTAACTTATCTCTCTCTCTCTCTCTGGTTAAAAAATGGGATCGGATAGGCCAATCTTGATCCTAGTCGATGCCCTATAAAAAAACTAGGGTTAGGGTAGGTGATCTTAGACCACTCTAAATGGGTTTTTATTTTTTTATTTTTATTTTTGGGCATATTAATTTGATCTACATAGTGTGGATCAAGTCCTCATACAGGAATCATTCTCATAAGGTGTTTGATCTACACTTGGATTCCACTTAGAATAAAAACCAAGTAAAAGAAAAGAGATTAAATAAAATCCAAGTGTAAATCAAACACCATACGAGAACACGGTAAAAATCATTCTCGTATGAGGACTTGATCTACACTTTGATCTACAACCATCTTGCAAGCAAATGGGTCCCCAACCACACCTACCCAATCCGGATCCCAAATCCGGATTTTTAAAGACACACCCATATTCAGATCAATATCAAAGTTTCACTTTCTTGTTCCTAACATCACATGATTGTATAGGCCTAACAGTGTAAGGCCTAAGGGTGGTCCATACAATGGTCGGCCGGGTCTAGCAGAAAAGTCTAAATTTAGGCCCAACAAGGTGGGTAGTCTGCATCATATATACGATGGATGGTGGAAGGATGAACGGTCAAGATAAACAGGGAGGAGGAATAGAAAGAACAGATAGTGATAGATGGTGATCTTCCAAGCTAAGCTTCAAAGGGTGAACTGGGTCTTTCATGGTAGGACCAATAAGACCTGCTGGTTCTGGGAGTCCACATTTTCCATTGGATAAATGTGATTAAGCTGGAAGTAGCTAATCCATCACCATCTCATCTGAGCTCTTTGATGATCCAGGATGACCTCAGGACATCACTTGATCTCACTTTAGATTGCAGAACAGTAGTACAGTACACATACTTTTTTTTATTGGGATATGGCTGCCATTAGTTCAAAACATTCTTCCAAACTAAGAAAATAAAGTGGCTAAGCACTCAAATCAAAATCTATTAGACCCTTTGGCACTGATTCCATGGTATAAAGTCTTTGAACTCTGAGCCAGTCATCATGAGAACTAGAAGGATATCTTTGCCATTCAATGGGGAACCAATTCACTCAGATCCGGCTCAACCAATCTTGGCCTGACCCAAATGGTTACATGGGTCTCTATACTAGAGAACTGTTTCAAAAACTGGAATCGAATTGGCTGTGACCAATCCTGATTCTAGTGTTTTTTCTCACCGGATCGCTGGGTTTTCAGATTTGAGGGGCTGATTCTAGGGTTTCTGAGACCAATTTTAACACTAATCAATTCGATCCCTGATTCTGATTTTCTTAACCTTGTTTAGGAGATATCGGTGTACAGTATAAATTTGCATTTAATCCAATTGCATTGGGTCTAATTCTAGCCCACCTAAAGGTAATGGTGGAGGTGCCAATTGATCATTTTCCTCTAAATATTTACAACCTTCGCTAGAAATGTCTTTTTCTCTCCACCGACTTTATATTGTTGTCTTCTTTTTAAATAATAAAGATATTTTATAAGTATGTAGACAAGGTGCACTGTGACCCTAACAACCAACCTGTGTTGGGCACCGGATGATATTAGTTATCTTTGCTTGTCTTTGGTTGAGTACAAATAACACCACCTATATGAAAGAAAGGAGAGGATTTCCTTGTAATGTTGTCTAAGGTTTAAGGTATCAGCAAATTAAATATGGTAGCAGGCAGCTGTTGGATGCCTTGGAAAAGATAGAAAAAAGAAATTTTTGTTGAAAAGAAAAATGATGGGGACCCCTAGATTGTAGCACTCTTTTGTATTTGTTTAACAATGGGAATAAAAGAAACTCTTTTTTGTGCCAAAAGAATAAATTCAAAACAGTAAAAAGTGCAGAATAATATGGCCACCACATCAAATACACGAACTTTCATATAGCTGAACCTTCAACATTGCAAAACTACACAAATAATATGGCTACCACATCAAATACATGAACTTTCGTATAGCTTTGACAGATACATCAGGTTGTGTGCATTTACCTTTTTTGAAAAATACAGTATGAATACAAATTGTTCAATCGAGAGTTTACCGTGTTCCAGATTTTAAAAAGATAAGGAAAAATATTTTCTTCAAAAAAAAAAAAAAAAGGTTCAGTTTATTGTTTTGATGGCTGCAAAAAAAATGCAGTCTACCCTTTTCAGTTTCAAAGATTAACTCCTATGCTTCAACAGCCCCATGGTTAATGACTTGTTTGCAAGGCAGTCAAGAACCAGGGAAGCCAGAAAGGTAAATTCTCTCCCAGGAGTTGCTCCTTTGGTTCTCCCTATCAGCTCAAAGATATTGCAACATTGTTTACCCAGTAAGATAAATGAATACCATGGCCTCTCCAGAAACCTGTGTCTCTGGAGTTTGCAGGGTTGTTACTTGACCAAATCCTCTAAAATTAGATAGATCATAGGGTGTAGCATTCATTACCTGTAGAAACAACAGGAAATGGGAATATAAGTTCAAAATATGCCCGTGGGGCATATCAGACTCCCTGTCCAAGCATTCTCAATCCAGTTCTTCTAAAAAGAATAAATTATACAGATTCTCATTTTTTAAACAATTTTCAAATAGTATATTTGATGCTCATACATTACATGAGAGCAAGAGAAAAGACAATGGAGAATCATTACCTCTACATTAGCTTGATTATCAACATTACTTACAGAACCAGAGTCCACAATCAGACGATTGAATTGACAAAACCTGGCATAGTGATTTAAGAGAATATTTAATAAAAAAGAATAACTAGTTAAAAGGTAGTTTAGTTTGAAACCACCAAATAAAATCTTCCCA
>NC_056564.1:11222327-11225365 GCF_013358625.1 Macadamia integrifolia | reverse complement strand
AAAAAAAAAAAAAAAATCCAACTCATGATATTTAATACATGCAAAGCAGCAGGATAATGTTGGAATATCACACAAGATTTTTCCCCACAATAAATAATGCTTCTCTAGCAGCTCAAAGGATCAGGAACATCAAAAACAGAAAATAGTATCATAATCTGGATTAAAATGGCAAACCACTTCTCACAGCTGATAAAATAAACCACAATGTTCTCTTATCAAGGATGGTGATTAATTTGTTTGCTTCAAGGTTGTTTCTTTCTCAAGTTTGGTGGCTTACCCCTTCCCCCTTGGCTCCCTCTTGTTGTACCTTCAACTCACTGGATAATTAAAGAATGGGATTCCTAGTAATAAAAATCATGGTAGCCTCTGTATAAAATAAAAAAATAAAAAAATAAAAAAAAAAAAACCCTAAAAGACATTGTCCATAGCAGCATGTACTGAATTTACACACAATCATTTGAATGCATCCAGACCTTAGATGATTCACTTAATAGTTACAATAAATTTACAGAAACAGAATTGGCAATTTTAGAAGACGTCATTTTCCAAATTGAAAGGTTCATTTTAGTACTGTTTCCCCCCCCCCCCTTTTTTGGATGATTTAATGACCTCTAGCATTGGGTGTAAGTGTGCAAGATAATACAAGCTTTGACAGAAAATCCATTCTGCTATTTTACAATAACATACTGAGCCATACCAGAGAAAGGGTAGTCCACATTGCACTACTAACTGCTTGAGCAGTGCCCCAACTCCGCTACTCGTGCATTTTGACAATCACTTGTATCTCAAACTCCTTCAGGTATGTCTTCTGAGGGAATCAGGAACTTCTATGCTGTCTTCATCAATCGTTTTGCCCAAAATATCACTAATTCACTCAATTATAACCCCTAAAAAAACAAAAATATTTCATCAATTTTGACAGGTCTCCCTTAAAATTCCAAACATTGGAGGTAATGCCCCTTCCAACTTATCCAGTCCAATCGGTCAGTGCCAAGATTCCAACCAACTGGAACATCTCCAACCATCCATGGTTGCAAGCACTTGGGAAAGTTGGATTTGCAGACTATGAGTTTTTAGTTGGTTTAAGATTTTAGTGGTTACAAGCCGATCACATGTCTACTTATTAAATGAAACAGAAAAAGAACACCATTGTAGTCTTCTAAATCAACCGGTCTGATAACTATGTAAACATTCTATGTTGATTTCACCCAACTTTGACTTATGTAGGACCACTATATGGTTCCCACTGGATCCAACCTACCAGGACTGACTCCAGGAAGATTAAGCCTCCAAAGGAGTTGGTTCCTCTCTAAACAGCACAGTACAACCTCATCAATTAATATGGAAGAAAACTAGTTATAGCAATAGACAGAAGTTTCTTGACAAGGTGAAATAGTCTAAAGGCAACACTTTCTCCCGAATCGCAGAAAAAAATATTATTTTTTTATTTGTCAAACAAAAATTTAAACTTTTGATGGAGTTGAATTCTAAGGTTCTCACACACCCCCCCCCCCCCCCCCCCCCCAAAAAAAAAAAAACAAACTGAGGTTCACCTTATAATATTCCATTGGAGATTAGAAACCTGGTTTTAAAGCGAGTCAGTGCCATACTTATTTAATTCCTCGAAATTTCATTCTTCACAACTTGATTCAGAAAGAAGGCTGGACAACCACGAATTCTGCTGAATTGATTTTACCTGACATCGTCAGGAGTCAGGGTATCACTAGAACCTGGACATAGCATAACTTGAAGTCTTGAACAAGAATTAAGTCGGAAAATTCAGCTAGAAAATTTGAAGCCTTACAACTGAGGTAATACTCTTTCCCTCCATGTGGGGTGGTTCAAGAAACTTAAACCAGTCCACTTGGACCAGAGCAAGCTACATAACGGAATAACTGAAGGAAATAGGCTATGGATATAGAGTGTCCAACACACACCTGCTATGAAATTATATAGGAATATATATAAAACAAAAGAGTCAATAATATGGAGGAACCATGACCTCCAACAAAACCATAATTTACAACAACTCAGCCTCATCCCAACTAAATGGGGTCGGCTACAACAAAAAAGAAAAGGTACACAACCAACTCAAAACAATTCCACTTAAATGGGGTCGCCTGCATAGATCCTTACTTCCAATCAGCTCTATTCGATGTCATACCTGGGACAAGACCTAAAATATGCAAGTCTTTTTTCACTACTTCTCCTATAGTCATTTTAAGCCTTCCCCTACCTCTTTTAGATCTTTCAATCTGAATCAGATCATTTCTCCTTACTGGAACATCCCAAAGTTTTCATTGAACATGACATGCTACCTCAAACGGCTTTCTCGGAGCTTATCATGAATCGGAGCAACTACAAAATGAACTCTAATATGGTCATTCTTCATTTTATCCTTCTTGGGTTTTCTGCAAGGTTCAACATATAGGGTTTCGACTAGGTTTCAACCCTAGTTGAGACGATCGAAATTTCGGAAATTTCGGTCGAATTCAAAAATTTCAAGGAAACCAAGAAAATTTGGTTGCAATGAAGACCTTGGTTTCTGTTGGTGTATGATGTCTTGTATTCCGTCGCAGTTTAATCCAGGGAGTACTGGTGCAGCACCTAGACAGGCAGGACGGCGGTCCCGCTAGCTGGTTAGCAGACCGTGGGGGTTGCAAGGGGGCAAGAGGCCCCCCTGCATAACAGGGGGTGTAGGGGGGCGCAGCCCCCTGCTCGAATTTTTTATTTGAGGGCAATTGTGTACTTTCCGGATTAGGGTTTTTTTGCTATATATTTGTAGCGAAGATTTCTTTCTCTGTAATGTAAGTAATACTAAGAGGTGTGAGGACGAGCACTGTAACCCTATTCTCCATTGATAGTGAAGCAGGATCTCATCTCACCGGGGACGTAGACAACCTTGCCGAACCTCGTAAAATCCGTGTGCATTGTTTGTTTTGTTTTTCCATTATCTTCTGCATCGTTTTAGGGTTGCGTTTCTACAGGTTTCCACCCCCAACCTAGATTTTTGTGTCTGATTTTTTGTGTACATCCTA
>NC_056564.1:11207165-11222227 GCF_013358625.1 Macadamia integrifolia | reverse complement strand
GTTCTCACCAGAAAAAGAGGGGTGGGTCATGGCCCGACGAAGCAGAACTCTGATATGGAACTTGTAACTGCAGTTAAAGATAAAGGGAAAAAAAAAAAAAAAAAAAAAAAGTTCCGAGATTTTTCATGAAGTAAACACTTGCCCAATTTACTATTGTAGGTTTTCTAGGGCAACTTCGAATTGGAAGAGCGCTATGAGGTCTAAATATATTGTCCATAATTGGCACTTCCTCCTTGTAGGCAAACACGCTCACACGGACGAAGTTTTAGTAAGAAATTGTTACGTTCTTCTTTCTACCTGCTTCTCTGTAATCTTAGTCTACTATAGTACCTGAAGATGTTGATTTTCAGAATGGTCTCAATTGCTCATATTCTACCACCATTGTCGTCTACAAGAAGCCACCAGTGACGAAAACAAATTTTCAAACGATGTTGATTTCCTCTCTCTGCTTCTCTTTGCCTCACTCTTTCCATCCCCCCCCCCCTTCCCTGCCATAAAAGAAATAAGATAAGCCTAATCCAAAATCCACGGGTTTATACTAGGAACTTCAAAGGAATTGGAAACCTACCTTGGCAGAGATGCCACCGTGGTTGTTGCTGCAGCAAATTTTTTGCATACCTGCACTGCACAGACACAACAAACATGAGTCACCATGGATTCAGCAAAAATGGAAAATCAAGAACATAAAGGATAAATGAATGCATAGTTGAAAGTTGATGATTAGATCAGATTTAAACTTCTGAAACAAAAGTAATAGTACTCCTCTCCTTAATGATTCGACTTCAATGCATGTACAAATATGATTTGATCCGACATATGAATCTGCCTCTGTCGTGATTTCAATTGCCCCTATTCTACCACCGTCACCGTCACCGTCGCCATCTACAGGTCCCTTGTAATGGAAATTACTTTCAAACATGTTGATTTCCTCTCTCTCTCTCTCTCTCTCTCTCTCTGCAATTCTCTCCCTCCATAACTATCCATCAGTTCTAACAAAAAGAAAAAAAAGAAAAATTGTGCATCGGACTTGTTTGTATACTTGTTTCTGAAAAAAACAAATTTAATATATCATATACCAGTTGGTTGATCTTAACCACTTCCGATAAAACTTGGGGAAAAAAAGCATATGTTTTATGTGCGTTATGCCTCTCAAACAGCTAAGATGGATTATTTATTTGAATGAGATTTTAGACTGTTACCAGTATGGATCACTCACACTGACAATAAGCATATCCATCAAATTAAAACATACATGCTGACAATAAAGTCATCCTTCAAATTGAAGTAAATGCCAGAAAATACATTCATAACATTAAAGGGTTACCCAGGGTGGTTTCTCCTAGAAACCCATGTTGTGAGAAAGTCATGTTTTATAATTATGCATAACAAGTTTTTGAATGAGATTTAAAGAAGAAAATAAAAAACAAGAGGGAAAAAAGCAGGGGGTCGGGTAAGGGGCTTACTGGTGATGCAAAAACAGGTTTGATCGATAAGGTGTTGTAACCTCTGACATTTACAACAGCCTCAGTCATTTGCGGATGAGATTACATGTCTGGTCCACCAACATTGAAAACTAACTGCATTTGCCTACCATCCGAAACGAGCAAAATGAATAACAAACAGTTATCGAAGAAGAACAAGAAACCAAAATGATTATATAGATGTGAAAATATTAATGCATGGGGCAAAATTTGGAGACAACTTTGTCAAAAGAGAATCAAATCCATTTGTAGTGCAAAATTCATGATTGGGAAATTTCTTACAAGACGATGGACACTAATCAGATAAACCAGAGTGTAAGGTTCAGTGCCTTCTCCCACGCATGCAATTCGAACAGGGAATCTGTTGACCACTTTCTCTTTCATTGGTTTAGAGGTTAGGCAGCATTCCTAATTTCCTGATGAAAAGAATCTAAAAAATTGATTAGGTACAAATTTATACTAGATGAGGGTAGGTTCAATCAAAGGGGTGAGCATGTCAATTGGAATTCAATATGACATCAGAGAGTTAGGTGCCCGTGTTCTTCAAATATAATATCCTAGAACAATGTTAGACCACTTTAAGCATAAATCCACTCTCATTCCACTAAATATATTACCTACTTACCCCTTTCCTTCAATACCCATTTTATATAAAATTTTAAATTAAATAATATAAAGCCAATTAAATTTTGCATATGCATAGTTTCAATTTTTAATGAATGAATGAGAAAGAGATAACCTTCAGTTTTATATCTGAATCTACATGTGGTAATTAGACTTCTCAATCTGCAGATATTTATTTCAACCAAGAAATGTTCTTCCCATGGTGCGAGCAACAGAATGCGTTCTCCATCTTTGCCTTCACTCCCTGTCCTTCAAAGAAGATGAATTTATTGTTTACTGTTTGAAATACCAACACATAAATTTCCAAAATTTTGTGTTACACATAAGTAGTAAGGTAAGCTACCCCACCAAATGGTTGATGGTAATCACATGATTCTATAAGCATCCACATTCAGTTAGAAGTTGCTGGTGTATCAATTTCTGCCCACATCAATTAAGCCACGAAAAGATTCATCTTAATCTTAACTGATGCAGAATAGTTTATAATCACTTAGGCATGCACTACTTTTCTACCAAACCGTTACATCAGAAAAAATGTGGAGCGAAGAGGAAGATAACATGAATTAGGGCTAATGCATATACTTATGCCTTGTAAGTGTTCATAATGAAGTACTATCGCACAGGGCATACAGATCATAGAACAAAACGTAATACAGCTAATGAGCATGCATGTTTTAAGCTACCTGAATCACCAAAGTAACATCAGGATAGTTCATGCCACAAGCTGAAACATCACATATAACAAGAATGAATCGCTTGGATTCACGAAAATCATCGGATATAAGAGTACAATAAAGTTGAGGCTTTCTTCAATGCATTTCTCTGACATTCATTTTCAACTCTTGAAGGAGAAGGAACATAAGTGATGTCATCATTGCAGTTGTGCAGAAAAAAATAACCTAGGCAAATAAAAAACAATTAGACCAAGAAAAAAAATCAAATTAAAGTAAGCAAAGTAATAGCATCTCACCTTGTAATCAAGATATGCTCCTTCTAAAGCTGGTTGGGGGTGGCACACAAGGAAGGGGTGGGGTGGGGTGGGGTGGGGCTGGGTTGGAGGCAGGGCATGCAGAGGCAGGGTTGCTTCGAGGGGTCAATGGGGGTAAGTCAGTATGTGAGCTTATGTTAGGAATAGAGGGGGGTGGTAGTGGTGGTGGTCACACGGGGAAGAGGATGGTGTGGGTGGGTGGGGCTAGGTGTGGACAAGGATTGTAGGGCCAGGGTAGCGAGAGTTAGAAAAGAGTGGGGGTATTGCAAGAAGTGGTGGTTATGGTAGTGGTGGTGGCGGTGGTGATGGCGAGTTGGCGACTGTGACGGTGGTGGTGTGGTGATGGTGGCAATAGCATAAAATTTTGATTGAGAATATAATTGGAAATATAACACAGGCATCTCAAATATAATTTTACAAATATTGGGCACCCTAATGTATTTTCTCCAAATTGTAACTTTCATTTACCCTTTTCTTTCTTGGTTTAAGTTATTTATAACTCTTAACATTAGTTTAAGACCACAAAAAAGATAGTGATTCTTAACACTGTTTTAGTTGAAGGCCGCACTGATAAACTAGGAATGGAAGTAGAAGAAATAAGGAGATATAAAAGGCACGCTCATTTTCAAGTATATACCCACCTCTTTTGTAAGGGACACCAACAAATTCTTGAAGAAGAAGCAAAACACAATAACGTAAAAAAGAAACTAAAAAACCATTAAACCAAGAAATTGGAGCATGGTTCTTAAAAGATAAAAAAAGGATAAATTAGGAGAAAGAAAAATCAAATAGTGTTTCAAGATAAAATTTCAAGAAAATGTCTGCAAAACCATTTCAAACACAAAAACTAAAGGAACAAGGGATGAAGAAAAGAAAGGGGGGAAGGTAGCGGGAGAAACGTCACTTGTCCTATGCAGCATTAACAAAAATTTGTTGACACCATCATAAAATCCATCCATTCCTAAGGGAAAATAACAGCACATAAAATTCTTCAATAGTCTAGTGAAACAATAATGAAAGCAGAATATACACAGCAAAAAATTTCAAGGTGACCCTCTTTTTTCAAAACTCTAAAACAATTTTAAGGTTTTTGAAAAAACCTAACAATAAGCATTCCGAGACCAAGACCCAACCTGAAGAGGAAACAAATTCAATAGTTCAGCACCAAATTTAGTATCATCAGATTAAATAGAAAGTTTTTAAATTATTTCAAAAGAATATCTACCCCGTTCAGCCAAGTTCATTAACCATGTAATCATATTGGGTGTTATGCTTCAAATCGCTACACATGATTGTAATCTCCAAGTAACATATATACCAAATGATTAGGTCTCATATCCCACAAGGCAATGACATATTGCACACGTCGAAACCTCAACAACACATTAGGGCACCAAAATAATTAAATTTAGAAATACAACGTCAATAAAACTGAACTGAATTTGAAAATAAAATATACCTAGAGAACGTAAAATCAGAGATAGAATGAAGATAATTTGTTACCGAACTAGAAAAGAAAGACCAAACCAAAGCCTATAGGGAATTAAAGATTCCAAACAAAATAAAATATCTGACACCAGAACAGTATCCCACTCTTGATGCTTGAGAAAAGCTACTCCCAGCCCTTGCCCAAGGGATCCCCATTCCTATGCAAGGGATATAATATCTCCATGAATTTATGTTTCAATAATAGAGTTGCATATGAAAATTGCCTCCAATGCAAGTACACATCCAAGCGAAAGTATAGACTTGTCAACCTAACATGAAATATTTAACTAATTCCTCACTTCTAGAATAATCTTAAATAAATGAATGACCTAAAACAAAAAAAAAACTAGGAATCACTTCATGAAAATGGGGGGAAAAAAAGGTAACAGCAGAAACGTCACCCATTCTTCAGATTATAAGCTGACAACCATTAATATTCTTCTAAATTCCATATGTTCCTTAAGCATAAGGAAAATCAACACTGCACCAGTAAAAGCACTCAAAGTACAGAATTAGAAATAGATACCACAACAAGATTGTAGTTAATCAATGAAAAGTACATCCAACAAAAATTTGGAAGAAACCCCCTCTTTCAAACATAAAAGTATTATATCCGCATGTCCTTGTAAGATAGTCCAATCAACCAATCCTTTGTTTTTATCTCTAAATATTAAAAATAGTCATTCCAACCGTTGATCAAATCAAAACAGTCCACAAGTAGGTCAATAGGCCAGTGTAAGCCATTACTTCTTCTTTCTTTTTTTTCTTTTTTTTTTTTTTGTGGGGGGGGGGGGTGGGGGCGCTGCATGCTTTGAGCAGACTGTCATAAAACCTGAGATAAACCAAACTCAAAAGTAGCAGTCCACCAAAGAAGAGTTTTTTTTTCCCCCTCTACTAAGTTGATGAATATATTTCCCGTAATTCTTTTAATCTTTTTCAATATTCTCTATTGAAATAGGTGCAAAATGCAATGACCGAAGACATGAATATATTTCCCGCAATCTTTTTTTGTTGTTAAATATCTCCCTCCAATTTGATCTTTTCAATATCTTCTATTGAATAGTTACAAAATGCATAATGACATGCATATATCTAGCATAATTTTCAAGTGGACTTGGTCGGCTAGGCAGCCACCTTGCTTGTGTCGCCTTGTTGTTGGACCCTCTCCAATGCCTAGGCACCGTGACAACTATGATATCTAGAACTCTAAGCATGTTTAGCTAGAACCAAGTGACATAACCAAATTAAGATTCTTAAGCTACACACTAGTTGAACTACCGAAAACTGTTAAGAAAACAATTATCAAACCTGAAACTGCCTGACTAGTTAAAAAGGTTCCCACAACAGGTAAGTAGCGTAATTTCCAAACCAAAAGTTATCAGAAGTCAGAACTTAAATAATTTGAATGATTCGGACGATATAACCATTGTCAATCAACCTGGCCTATTTGGTTGACCAAACAAAGTAACATATGAAAAATGATACTAGTAGCAGTATCAGTGAAAACTATACGAAAAATCACAGTATAAGAGAGGGTGTGAAGGAATGATCAGAAATGTACAATTGTTTTAAGAGGGGAACTAGGTCTTGTGGATATCACAGCAGTAATACTAGGCATTGTTGATGATGTAATGTGAGCAGCACAGGAGGACCCTGATTAAGAACCATGTAAAACCAATAACGCAGGCCTTTTCTCAGTTCAGTTTGTAGATTGTATCAAGACGTTGGTATTGCATCAGCATGTTTCCAGAGAATTATGGGGGAAGGGGGCTTGGGATTGCAGGATCACAAGACACATAAAACTAGGGTTAGTAGATTGCTTCAGTGCATTGAAGCAGAAGTTGAAATAGCAAATGGATTAAGTTTCAGGTAGTAGGGCTACCCCTAATCATGAAAGATTTATGATCCGACTTTTATGGGCTTGAGTTTCCACAGTGAAGGAAAAGCTGAAACTCTCCTAAGATTAGAAATCGCATTTGCAACCATAGTGGCCATGTGGTGAAGTTCCAGAAGAAACCCCTTCTCACATTATGCCATATTGTGAAGAGGCTTCATTAGGGCTTTAATCTTGTCAAGGACTCAAGCATGGATGCCTTGGGCGCCTTTTGATACAGGTGGTGGTTGTGGGCCAGAAGTATCCCATGAATCACCTGAAACTATGTTTAGAAGGTCTCTTTGAGTGACTTGAACCAAAAGTTCTCAGAAAGCAAGGTCTAAGAGATAGGAATCTGGCTTTTATTCTGAACTAGGTTAATTTGATAGTCTGCATTGATGGGCCCAATTTTCAACAGTAAACAGAATTGCAAAAAAATTGAAGCAAAAGAAAATGGAAGGTAACTAACAGTTGTAGGGTTGACTATCAAACCACTATAGGAATAGTGCCATTCTCTTAACAAATATTTATATGTATATATATATATATATATAAACTCTCAATTTATATGCATGTTTATAGGCCAGTGGCAAGCCTATGGCACAACAATTAAGTTGCACTATTGCAACACGTTGGTCACAGATTCAAACCTTGGAAACAGCCTCTCCTGCGAAGTAGGGGGTAAGGCTGCATACATTTGCTCCTCCTAGACCCTACAATAGCAGGAGCTCGTGCAATGGGTTGCTGTTTTTTTATAGGAAATAACAAGGATAATTTATTCCAATTCCTAGTCAAACTCCAGAGACTCCTAAGGAATGTCTGGCTAAGGCATGAGGGCAATGGGTCCAACTGGAATTGTAAGAACATTCCAGAAATTTGAAAAAAGAAAAAAAAATAATAGGGATTGACAGTGTTAGGCTCTAACCATGAAACATTATAAATGAAAACAATTCTCTTAACAATAAAAAATCGATAACAATGATTGAAGGAGAAAGTCAAATTTAAGAAATTACAATTTCTTATTTTCTAAAGAGTGAACTTTCTGGAATTAAGAAGAGGAGCACAAGTAACCACAAGTCATTTGTAAGGGGGTCAACTAATGAGCATTATGAGATTTGAAAACCAAGAGAGATATTCCAAGACTTTAGCTTTAGTTAAGTCTCATTTCCTCATTTCCTCTGTTCAAATGGGCATGTAATATTAATGATTTTAAACATCAAGAGCACTTTTGGACTAGCTTAGTGGTTTTTTCAGAAGATTAGACCATGGCCTTCTTGCATAGGAGGCATTTTTGTAAAGAAATGTAACATACAATTATATTTCTGTTACAGAAGTAGAAGTTTGATGCGACAATTCTTAAACTCGTCCTTTGATTTATTTGGATGCTGCAAAGCCCCCTATAAGATAAAATAGTTGCAGTTCTAAAAGTCATTATTAAGGATGGCTAGAGCAATTAAGAGGGAGAAAAGAGATAAATTAAGTGAACAAAAATAAATAAAATAGAACTCACATTTTTATCAGGATTAAGATATCTTTGAGGTTGAATTCCACAGTAGTGCTCCAAAAACTCTGCTTGTCTCTTTAGGATTTGGACAGAGGCTCCAGAAACCTACAAAGCAAAGAAAACCTCAATGGAAAATCAGAAACATAATACTTTTCAGATGTCCAGAGATTCATATTACTGTTTTTGCCAAAGTTCTAGGACCCATCTCAATATTTGTGTCACCCATTTCTGTTGAAAGTGTGGGGCTTTCCTTTGGAAGTTCTAGCGCATAATCCTATTCACTCTTGAATTTTTCAGCGTCTCCAGGTTGTTCAAAGGAGCCTCCTTTTCAACATGCAGAACTTTCAAAAGCATCACCATAAAGTTCAAAAAGCTCTCCTTGACCTGGACAAGTGCTCATATGCATTCACCTATCTTCCCATTTATTGAATTACCATAAGCACCACTACTTATATCCATCATCTCAGCAGCTGCAATCTATGTTTGTTCAGGGGTCCCCATATTTGGAAAGGCTTTAGTTTCTGTAGATGCAGTCAGCATTCTTGTTGGGGTTCCCATAATTGGTAAGGTTTCAGATTCATCAGTGATCACTTTCTCATTTTTGTCAGATGCCTATTCATTGGGAATATTTTAGATTATGAATTGTGGGACCACCTTAAATGGTCATACTAGACTTATTGCTAAGTCCAAAGTAGCAGATTCCATTAAGACTATTAACTCACCTGATCCATTCATTCAGGGTTAAAATGACAAAAAATACAGCTTGTGCACCGCAAACCATATCAGATGCTGCCTACTAATTGACTGGTCTGGATAATTGAGTTAGTGAGACTTGTTTGCAGTATCAAAGGGAGGTTCATCATGGATGCTATTGACTGAACATTTTTTTTTTTGTGTTATCTCTAACCTTTAACATTAATTCAAAGACCACTAAAAAGAGAAATCAATCTCAATACTATTTTAGCTAAAGAAGACACTGATGAACTAGGAAAGGAAGGAGAATAACTCAGGAAATATAAGAAGGCATAAACATTTTTTGGGTATATACCCACTTCTTTTGAAAGGAGCACCAACAAATCCCTGTAGAAAAGCAAACACAATAGAGTAAGAAAGAAGTTGAAAAAAATAAAACAATAAATCATGCAGTTCTTAAAATTAATTAACACTAAATGAACTAAAAAAATCACAACCGTTTATGCATTCACCTAACTTCCCATTAACTGAATTACCGTAATCACCATTGTTTATGTCCATCATTTCAGCAAATGCAGTCTGTGTTCTTGTAGGTGTCCCTATTATTGGCAAGGCTTCAATTTCATATGCGATCACTTTCTCATTTTTGTCAGACGCCTAAATATTGGAAAGATTTTACATTATTAGAAGAGTCAAAAGCAAAATAAATCATTTCATGAAAAATATGTATTGACGTCCATCCATCTCCCCTCCCTCCCAGACTTCAAACATGGCTCCCTAACTAGTCAATCAGCTTTGCTGAATTGGGGGACCAATGTAAATGGTCATACTAGACATCTAGACCTATTGACAAGTGCAAAGTAGAAGATTCCATTCAAGACTATTACCTTACCTGATCCATTCATTCTTGGTTAAGATCACAAACAATACAGTTTTCGCACCATGAACCATAGATGCTGCCAACTAACTGAATGGTCTGGATAAATGAGTTGGTGAGACTTGTTTCCAGTATCAAGGGGATTGTTCATCATGGATGCTCCTGACCAAACTTTTTTTTTTCTGTTGGTTATCTCTAATTTTTAACATTAATTTAAAGACCACTACAAAGATAAATAAGTCATTATAAATACTATTTTAGCTAATAAAGGCACTAATGAACTAGGAAAGGGAGAAGAAGAACTAAGAAAATATAAAAAGGCATGCTCATTTTTCAGGTATATATATGGATACATACACCCACTTCTTTTGTAAGGAACACCAACAAATCCCTGTAGAAGAAGTAAACACAATAACGTAAGAAAGAAGTTGAAAACCCATTAAACCAATAAATCAAACGTAGTCCTAAAAAAAATTATTACCATTGTTCAAAATAAAATTTTGATATATTATTAGAATAAGAATATATTATATATATAAAATTCCATCCACCTGCATAATAACATACACAAATGCAAGAACTAATACATTAACATCACCACAGATTCTCATCCAATCTATTTGATTATAATAATCCTTTTTTGAAATGTTTGAAGATAGATAGTACTTTTAAGTTTTAAACAGGGTATCAGTACATGTAACTTTAGTTCGTAGCTCATCCAAATGACGATTGCACTGGCTCATGGGGCACAAGCATGGTAAAAGGAACAAGAAATGCATCAAGGCAGCAGGCAAAGAAGACTAGTATGAGCCCAATTCCAAGAATTAAAAGTTTTTCTAGACTGAACTGCTGAAAGAGGTTTTCTAAGTGGACCTATTTCTGCCACGTGGAGGGGTTATGTGGTAATTCAGACAGTGAGATGTATAGGAAAATGGTCTGGATTAGCAATGTCTCAAATTTCAGGCCCAAATTCAATCAAATAGCTCCCCATATTTGTCCATCCAGTGGTCCAGATATCAAGAAAATTGGTCCGGATTAGCAATGTGTCAAATTTCAGGCCCAAATTGAATCAAATACCAGCCCATATTTCTCCATGCATTGGTGTATTTGTCAATCATCCATCCGTTACCGTGGACCCTCTTTAAAGTCCTTAATTAATCAACACTTGATCTTTAATTAATCAACACTTGATCTTTCCACTTGGACAACTTCGATTGGGTTAAAACTTGACATATGGGCACCTGTCCACGAAATTACAACCCCCCATCTGAACAGCACATGGCAGAACCAAGGCCTACCTGGAGAACCCTCTAAATACCAGCCACATGGTAATACTACTTGAAAGGATTTCTGAAGATAGGATCAGTTAACATACAAAGAGGAGGTCTGTTAGCAAAACTTGTAGGCTCAAGTACCAATATGGTAAGCTTTTTTACAATATTCAGAAAAAAAAATCATATTTATAAGCAAAAGGAAGAATCGAGGGTGTTTTGCAACTTAAGATGATTGGCTTTGATAACTAAGACTAATATATGCAGTGGAAATTGAAACAGAATAAATATATACCTGAATTGGTACCAAGCTTCCAACTCCATCTGCAGCACCCAATACAAGAATAGATTTACCAGCAGAAAATCCAGATCTTTCTAGACCCTAAATGGCAGTCTAAATGGCAAGAGGAAGGCCAGCAGCCTGAAAAAAATCCAGATTCTTAGGTTTTGGAGCCAACAATTTCTCCTCAACTGCAGTATATACCAAACTGCTTAGGGTTCTCCAGAGCCTTCTTATTGATGTTCCATAAACTTCATCCATTTATTTTAGGCTCTTCACTTGGCTACCCACCTTTACCACCACACCAGGAACATCATAGCCTGGAATAGTCTACACTAAAACCCACACATTCAGGATACAACTTAAAATTTGCAATGCAACAATTTAAAGTTGAGGATACAGCATCGAGAGCCAAACTTTCAATATCCAAGGCAAATACAACAAAATATGAACAAGAAAAACAATATATTTACAGGTGAAGAGTCCATAATTCTACCCCTCCCCTATTTTACTTTCTATTGATAATGGAATCTGATATCACAATAAACCTTATATCAACATATAAGGCTCGCATTGTAAGAAAACCCGATGTTCACCAAGTAATTAAGAAACAAAGTCAAGAGGGACAGAGAACAAACAAGCACTTCAAGTGAAAAAGAAGACGAAGCTAAGAAAACCAAAAGGAATAAATGAAAATTGACAAGAAGCACTTACAGGCAAAGGAGAGTCAGTAGCCTTGAACTTGCCCATCCTCTTGCCATCAACAGGGTTAAGTGCCGCAGCAACAACCTTATGCAGTGCTTGGTCCTCCACATCAGGCACCGTAACTTTGGAATCAAATTTAAGAACGTTGAAGCTCCCATACTCCCCATAGAGCCAAGCCCTCATTTCTGACGGTATGGGAGAACTTGCAGATGTCTTCATGGAAGCAGGAGCAGCTTGGGAATTAGCAGAGACTTTGAGTCCGATAGGAAGAGAAGGAGATGCCGATGCATTAATCCTTCTGCTGATGCATTCTACGAATGTGGAGTAGAAAGAGAAAGTTGATTTGAGAGCAGAGTATGGTGGCAGTACTGTCGTTGGCTTTGCCTAAGAGGAGAGAAGAGAGAGGGTTGTGGTGGTGAGAAGAGCTTCCATTCCTCTGTTCCACTTCACCTGCTTATCTCTTCCTGCTTTACTTCTCTTATACCTACCTACTTCTACTGACCATTTGACCACCGGTATTGATATCAATATCCATCGGATGGATCCAATATTGAGACTCGAAACCATGGTCGCTATACTTTGATTGGTCCAAGTAAATGGGGAGCCGGGGCCATGGACTCCATTAGATGTTAAGATTTTTAATTCTAAAAAGAATTCACTTACACTGAGGTAAAGGGAGAACCTCTTAATCCACAGGACCCGACTCTGATTGGAATGAGAAAAGGTATTTTGAACCTCAAATCACCTTGTGAATGAAGCCTCTTCCGTGGTTTTCCTCTCTTCTCTCTGCAATTCTCTCCCTCCGCAGCAGTTCTCTCTCTCTTCTCTCCGACGACAACCTCTGCTTCTATTGGCCCCGCTTTTTCTCTCTCCCCTCCCTTTCTCCCCTGACATCTCGCACTTCTCCTTCTCTTTCCCTTTTAGACGAAATTTTTAGAGCGATCCTTCATTCGCTGATCAAACGAATTATACAATAATCAACGAATAACAGATTAAGGAAATAAAATCCAAGAGACCGGATCATCGATACCCTTTTTTTTTTCCTAACTATAGACAGTGATCTCCCCTACAACCACCGGCGGCGAAATCGATTTCGCTGGTGGCGTTGCTGGAAATCTGGCAGACAAGTGCCCAAAAGGTAATTCGTCGTTCTGAAATTCATCAGGTCCTTCATCAAAATTGAGAGCGTAACTCAATGGATCATACCTGAAATCAGCTGAGTGTCTACGACCTCTTCCCATCCGAGAGATGACATTCCAGAATTTTTCTTTGAATTCTGGGAATTTGTAAGCTCTCGATCTCAGCCATGAAGACGAAGATCTAACAAGCCTCGGCCTGTCTTCGTCTCCGAGTTGTTCATGGTGACCATTGCCGAAGCAACAGGAGAGACAAAGGGTTGATCGTACCTTTTGCTTCAGCGATGGAGAATGAAAATCACGTTCGTATTCCGGAGAGAGAGAGAGAGAGAGAGAGAGAGAGAGAGAGGTGGGAAAAACCTAAGCTTGAATTTCAAATGTTCAGACGTAGATCTTACGCTAATAAGCTATGGATAGAAACGGCTATAAATTTTAAATGGAGATAACTATACAATACGTTTAGTCTTACGCTAATAAGCTACATGGATACAAACAGCTAGAGATTTTAAATGGGGAAAGTTATACAATACGTTAGTCTTACGCTAATACGTTACATGGATACATACGGTTGAAATTTTGAATGGAGAAAATTATACAATACGTTAGTCTTACACTAATACGCTACATGGATACAAATGGCTAGAAATTTTGGACTGGGAGAACAGTAAATTCTTTTCAGACGTTAAATCTTATGCCATACCGGATACCGCTATATGGATACCAAACCGCTGGAAATTTTAAAATCAGAAAACCGTACAATTTTAGACGTAAATCTTACACTCATGGATACTAAGTTGATTTAGAGAATTTGAGGGTAGAAAGCCATACGGTTTGGTTTTTCTCTCTCCTTTTTATTATTTTTTTCGACAATAAGACTTTTTTTTTTTTTTTGGGTAAGGTTTTCGGCACCAGGACAAACCCTATAATCGTGACGTCGTTAGTTTTTTTTTTATTTTTGCTAGAAGCTAGATTGATAGTCACGTTGATTGAAAACATTCATCTAATCCTTGGTTACTTGATTGAAATGTTGGTTGTAGGATCAAATGTTTTTAGTGATTTGATGACACATTATTTCGAAAAAAAGAAAGATGTTTGATCAAATGTCACACGGTCTTGTGGCAGGGACATGTAAAATTGTCATCTCACCTTATGTGATATAAAAATTCTATTGATATTGATGTCTTTCCATAAGCTGTCATTGCCTTGCAAGTTGTGATGGTGCAAAGGCTACACATGACCAAACCAAGCATCAATCTCTTGCCCATTATTTTACTATTGCAATTTCTATGTTATAAAATGTAAAATCTTCTAAAAACAAAAGACAGGATGATGAGCATTCTAACTGCTCCAAGCACGAGTGTCAAACAAACTTATGTACGACCTATATGGGGAGGGACAAAGGTGGTGGGGAAAAACGCTCGAAAGAATGCCTAACATTTTTCCTAAAACAATGCTAAATGGACAACTATGATCCAAACCAAGTGTTTTTAATTAGGGGGATGGTTCTATGTCCCTTTAAATGGTTCTTTGTCCTTTTAAATTAATAAAAACATGATGTTTAAAACTTACAAAATAGAAAAAAATATTAAATCACAAACACATCATACGTCCACCCTCAGATCATCATTTCATGAGCAAAGCAAGCCTGTAATATAATTATTACAAATCATTAAATAAAATTAAATATAATTTAGTACAGCCCAATTGAACATCGAGTAAAAGTTAAGCTTAAAACCCTCTCACAGCCACACTACATCTTCTCATCTGGTATGAGCCTAAGCAACTACTCTGAATAATGCCTCTAATAAGTTGTATATAATTTGCTAACTAGACTTGATTCCTTAAAGAAGTCCTCTAACGTCTATCTCGACCTCATCTGCCTCCACACCCACCAAGCCTCACAAAACTAAATTTGTTTTGATACACAATAAACGCGGCTCACCCAAGCTAATAATTTGAGGCATCAAAATTACTAACAAACATAATTACTGGAGAAATAGTGAAAGGTATGTAAAGGCTTCACTAGAAAAATTAAGATATGATAATGTGTATGTGTGTGTGTATTATATTGATCGGTCCATCCACACTACTCAAAACTATTAAATTTGCATACTAAATAAATCACAACTGTCATATCCCACC
>NC_056564.1:11197518-11207065 GCF_013358625.1 Macadamia integrifolia | reverse complement strand
AAAAAAAAAAAAAAAAAAAAAGGATGGTCAAAAGCTAAAGGGGTGCCCAAGGTATTGAGCATTTCTCTATGCAAAAACCCAACCTGTCCTCTTTAGTGGTTCGATAGAAAGCCTAAATAGTACCAAAATGGCAAAGTTTAGAATGACTAAAGACAAAATTATTCCTTGATTTCCAAATCTGCTAAAGCAGTGGTTGCCCATTAAATTGAAGCATCATCTTTAGTCACAAGGCTAGAAGATTGATAATCCAAAAGGATTAGCTAACAAGTAAAGTGTTAGTGTAAAGCCAAAAAAGGGTAACGTTAACCAACATTAGGAAGCAAACGGGTCATGAATTGAAATTCACAACATTTGGGGAAAATTTTTTCAATTGCTATTTCAGATGGAATCTCCAATTCAGTCAAATCAATTTCTGCACTCAAATAGTGGTGATGGGACCTTTTAATTTCAAAGGAATGATCAGAGAAGGTTTTGTGTTAATCAAAATTGTCATTAGATATTAGAGTTTCTTGACTAGCCACCAAAATTTAATTCAAAACTAATGTATTCTTATGTGGACCATCATGTAAATATCAGGCTCCATTTATTTGGTATAACAAGCCTAATATAAAAAAAAAAAGATAGGAATTGAGTTCTAATGACAATGGGTGTAGAAGATATCTTTACATTAGCACCTGAAATTAAAATCGAGTTTACTAAGTGGTAAAATAATGAATTGAAAAATTAAATTCAAAGAATAATTTTTTTCTTTTTACTCACAATTAAGAAGAATCCTTTGACTTAAGAGTTATTAGGATGATGTACAAAGGGTATCCGAGAATAATGGGGGTATTATCAACTTTGTATAATAGAAGGAAGAGTATTATGATCATAAGTATACTTTTTCTTCACCCATGGCGTAAGAGATCTTTTTCCAAAATTCAATACTAAAATTCTAAGTGTGAAAAAATGATCATATTTTTATTTTGGGTGGGGGAGGGGGGGGGGGGGGTTAAGGGAAACGGGACTCACTTGACATGCACGGGAAGGTATGATTAAAGTTGTGTCTAAAATTTCTTTTAGGAAAATTTACATCTATTTACCCTCGTGTTGGCATTTATTACATCATTTTCTCTTGATTTTTGTTTATTACAAATAAACCCATACCGTGAGAGGCTTTAAGGGTCAATTCGTTAAGCAGGTCCATTTTCTATTTAATACCAAGAATACCCTTGTCTACTGTCTTCGACCTTCCGACGAAAATCAGAATCCATTCTCGACCGCTTTGTCTTCTCCGGCGAGGAAAAGATTACCAAGTTTGTGAAGAGATCGGCGGGAAAGATCCGTTACTTTCTTCCGGTCCTTTTCTCCTGAATCTGGTGAGTTTACACTTATAAATCGATAGAAAGAGCGTTGTCCAGAATCCCTCCTTTTTACGAGGATTCTGCAATTGAGATCTTTGAGGCGGTGCTTCGTGGGAATCTCCGATTTCCAGCTCGGATCTTTTACTCCGTGTCACCTGCGACGAAGGATCTTCTGCGAAAGATGCTGTGAAGGACGTTTCAAAGATATTTACAACCGTAGGAAGAATTCCAGTTTGGGTAATGTTTTCAGCTGCTTCTATTTTCATAGGAGAACGAGGATCTGTAAAGCACAACTGTTTGTTCATCCAATCTCCCATTGATCTCAAAATTTCCACCAAGCACTTTATTGCTTCAATTTCATGGTTGTACAACATTTTCTAAAACACTATGAACAATCATAGGAAAGAACACTCCAACTCTGCCTTCAATCCAGCGCTAAATCTTGATACCAGACTAATAAAATGGAGCATAAAATCTGGAAAATAATCGTAAGTGTGGAAGCACTATTCTTCGTTGGGTTTTCTTGGTTTTTGATTTGTGAATGCCTCTGTTTTTCCATTCGAAAAACTCTGTTCTTCCTGGTTTCTTATTAGTTGGTAGTTTTCATTTTGAATGAGGGTGAAATCGGATTTAGGGTTTACTGTTGCTGCAAATCTTCCAACGAAAAACTGGATGAAGAACTACCTCTCCACCTTTGCTAGACAAGGTATTGTTGAAAACCCTAAGCTGTTTTCTCCTTGATATGGGGAATTTAAGGATTTTACTATAACAAGTGGAAAAGGGTAATATTGGTATTTACTATTGGTTGTTTTAGTTCAAGTATGTAAAAGGGTAATTAAGTTTTTTTTAATTTAAAAATAACACCTCTCTCACTGTATTAGGTTGGGTGGATTTATTTGTAATAAATGAAACTTGAGTGGGGAGGAAGTAATAAAGGCAAACGCAAGGGGAGGTGAATATAAATTTTCTTATTTTATATAACTATAAAGTTTCCTACCAAAAAAAATCCATAAAGTTGAAATTGAAACACCATCTTTCAAATGGCAAAAGTTTGGATATCGGTGTAAAAGATACCCTCTACATATGGTTGGTGTAGAGAAACCCTTAACAATGAAATGTTACATGTTTTTACATATTTGTTCGTCATTTGAAGTTTTTTGCATGCAAACCTGAAGTCATATTCAGGCTCTCAAATTTTTCTTTAGTTACTCTTTATAACTTTCTAGTTTCAATTTTCATACACAATCATGTATGATATATCCAACACTTCAATCCTTCGTGAGGAGGAGGCAAAATGATATTTTATAACCTCCCTCTCTCTTTCCATCCTTACATATATGGCCATGTACAAAATCTTTGTCAATTTTTTAAAGGGAGAGGGATAGGTATGCTGCCGATATTAAGTATGCTAGCGGATAGCACCAATAGGAACACATGATGGAGTATCATTCAGGATTGATATGAGGATCATTTCAGAAAAAAAGAAGAGAGAGATAGACATAATGGGTGCTAGCATACTTGATATCGGTGGTATTTTTAACTTTTTTCCTTTTTTAAATTATAAGAGGGGCATACTTTTTCTCATTAGAAATGATGTCTTTTAAGTTTTTCCAACACCCCAACACAGATCGGATGGTTAGGAGAATCTAGGTATGCATCCAAAGTCCACGCTCCCAATTTAAAATGATGTTTTTTAAATCAGTTGTCTGCTGCATGCTGGGCCGTTGGGCATGTTTGAGGGGATCCTAGTGCACATGGAGAGCACATTTGGGCCTTAACCCAGCGGCATGGCATTGCTCAGTTGAGAGTATGTTCGAATTTTGGTGACGATGCAGTGAACATGCACGTCCTAAATGAGATACCTCTTAAAGTAAACAAAGAAAAAATGGCATCAAATCCATAAAAGGCTGACAGTATTTTCCTTTTATTAAAAAAAATAATGCTGACCTTTACCAATAATAAAATAAATAATAATAATGATAATGTTGACCGTATTTCCTGTTTAGGGCTTTGGACCCCCTAGAAATTTTCTGAGTTTGGACTGATTTCATTATCTGTTGACTAACTAACGGCTCCGTGACCCTCCTGACACTACACAAACCGTATCAAAAGTAGCCGTTGCTATTGGAGGTTTATTTTGAAATATCCAAAATACCCTTTTGAATCATGTAAAACTCCCCAAGCTTTTATAATTGATCACAAAATGGAAAGAATTTTTTTTCTTTTTATTATTATTAACTATTTTGATTATTGAGAGCAAGTATTAATTAATATGAAGAGCACATGGGATAGTCCTTCATCAATTGTATGATCCACTTGGATATGGAATTCGGATCAATTCACATACACTTCGTTATTATATTAAAGTTCTTGTGATGCTTCCATCTATGGAAGTCTTCATGGACAGATTATAAATTAAATAGTCAACTAGAATGTTAATTTGACTAGTTTAACTAGTCAAATGGAATGATAAATTTTGATCACATGTCAACTTTTTTTACTATGAGCCCTTTCATGTATTTCTTATATTGGGTATGATTAAATCCGAATATATATATATATATATATTTTTAACAATTTATGAATTTTCAAAGAAAAGAGAGAACAGAGAAACCCTAAACAGCAAAGCCAAAAAATGATAACATCTAACATTATACGGCCTTTTGGATTCACAGTATAAGACAACTGATAGAATCCTTGGCTTCTTATGCTAGAAGTTGGTACCCGAAGAGGTGAACTACTTCTACTTGTTAGTTTCTATCATGTAGGAGTTTTTCTTTATTTTTGTAGTCGAAAGAATATTAAACTTTATTAGAGAAAACTAGCAAGAAATTCCTACAAGTAGAAGGAGAAACAAAAACGCCTAAGGTTAATCCACCAAATCTTAGATAACTTGAGCTTGGCAGTGCCTGAGCGAAAAAGAATAAGCATCCCTATCAGAATTGGATGTCCGAGGAATATACATGAAAAATAGAAGAAAAAAAATTCCAGCATTTTGAGTTAGAAGAATAAAAAAAAAAAAAAAAAAAAAATTGAAGAAAAAAAATATTCAGTCATTCATTTGAGAAATAAGGATTGTTTTTAAAGATTTTTTATAAAAATTTGTTCAAAGCTTTATATATCTACATGTTCACTTTACTTGAATCTAAATTTAACAAATAGGTATTGTGACAAGGGACCATTTATTAATTATGGCCAATTTATTATATCATTCTCTAATAATAGGATATTTCATTAGTGAAACAAAGTTATAAATAAATGTGGAGTTAAAAAACAGATGCTCCCTGATCACATGGTCTTTGCATCAACAAGGGACCAATAAGAAAATGCACATGAATATCAATAGAGATGAATTTTTTATATTTCACAAAGGTGAAAATAGGGCTTCATTTCACCGTCCGTTCAAACTAAACACAGGCCGTGCGACAAAGAGCATTCATTTATAACTCATAAATGTGATGACAGTCGTGGTAAAATTATTAAAAATATATTGAGGATTGTTCTCATCCTATAATCGGATGGTGGGCCTGCCGAGTGGGGGAGTAGGATAATAACGTGATGGACAGATAGGTGATCAAAGAAAGCCACTCATTTTCAATATAATCATTTAGTTTTCAGTATAATAATGTGATTAGATCTCATACGTTTGGATCGAAAGTACACATTTTCCTAATCTTGTAGTTGTTTTCCATTGACCAACTAATAAGTTCACATGTGACAGCCAAGATTGGACCCTACAATTCCTTCTCCGCCTCTAAAAGCCCTTAGGGCCCGTTTGTTTAGAGAAGAGTTGGGGTAGGAGTGTTGTCAATATGAGACTCACATATTAGTGGGGTTAAAGACAAGAAAGTAAAGATATAGTGAAAATACTGTAGCATCCCACCCATCATGTTTGGTTGGGTGTGATAGGATGGGAGTTGGCAGGAGAGAGAGAGAGAGAGAGAAGAGAAAGAAAAGAAGACGATGGAGCAAAGAAACAATGTCTACAAATTCCAGCACCGTCGGTGCAGATTCACTACTCCTCCACAATCTCTACCAACGGCAAGGGTAGAGAAACCCAAAGAAGTCCTCTACCGGCGACTCTGTTGCTTACTTTTCTTCTCCCTTACAATTTACCTTTTTTTTTTAATGCTTCAGGTGCTAAGAAGGATTTTAAAAGCCAGAATCACCCCTGGTTCAGATCTTGCTGATTCTGATCTAGATTGATCGGAAACAGTTCAGAATCAGTATGGAAGCTGCCAGAATCCACTTGGAACCCTAGAATAACTGTATGGAGAGGTCAGTTCAAATTTTAGAGGGGGGAATCAGGATGGGCCACAGACGATGCAACCGATAGATTCCGATTTTTTAAACACTGGAGCTTAAGGTAATTATCACATTCCAATAATGGTCAGCATTAACATACGTCAATGTTTTAGTCTATCTCCATTAAGATCAGGATCTGCAGTAGAAGCAAACAAATTGATCCACTAAAGAAAATGAGGATCCATCCTAAGGGAGAAATTGGATGGGCATGATCTTTATTTATTTATTTTAAGGAAAATTATATGATTATCTATTTTTTGGGTTTTCCTTTACAAAATTACCCATAAAATGTTTTGGTTAACAAAAATACCCAAAATTAGGTTTGAGTTTACAAAACTACCCACCCAAAGTTTTAGTTAACAAAAATACTCAAAATCAGGTTTGAGTTTACAAAACTACCTAAAATAGTGATTCTTCATCTTTCACTTCTACTTGTTAGTTTCTATCATGTAGGAGCTTTTCTTTATTCTTTTAGTTGAAAGAATATTAAACTTTATTAGAGAAAACTAGCGAGAAACTCCTACTAGTAGAAGGAGAAACAAAAATGCCTGAGATTAATCCACCAAATCCCAGATAACTTGAGCTTGCCAGTGCCCTGAGCAAAAAAGAATAAGCATCCCTATTGGAATTGGATGTCCTAGGAATATAAATGAAAAATAGAGGAAAAAAAATTCCAGCATTTTCAGTTAGAAGAATAAAAAAAAATGAAGAAAAAAAATATTCAGTCATTCATTTGAGAAATAAGGATTTTTTTTTTAAAGATTTTTTATAAAAATTTGTTCAAAGCTGTATATATCTACATGATCACTTAAATTGAATCTAAATTTAACAAATATGTATTGTTACAAGGGACCATTTATCTTTACCAAAACGAAAAATGGACCATATATTAATTATGGCCAATTCATTAAATCATGCTCCAACAATAGGATATTTCATTAGTGAAACAAAGTTATAAATAAATGTGGAATAAAAAAAAAATACTTCCTAATCTCACTGTCTTTACATGAACAAGGGTCCGATAAGAAGATGTACATAAACATCAATAGGGATGGATTTTTTGTATTTCACAATGGTGAAAATAGGGTTTCATTTCACTGTCCTCTCTGCCTGGACACATTCATTTACAAATAAATGTGATGGCAGTTGTGGTAAAATAATGAAATGATAGGGTTAAAGATATAATGAGGATTGTTCTCATCCTATAACCGGATGGTGGGCCTGCTGAGTGGGGGAGTAGGATAATAACGTGATGGACAGGTAGGTGGTCAAAGAAAGCCACTCATTTTCAATATAATAATGTGATCAGATCTCATATGTCTATTGCCAAAGTACACATTTTCCTAACCTTGTAGTTGTTTTCCATTGACCAACTCATAAGTCCACCTGTGACAGCTGAGATTGGACCCTACAATTCCTTCGGCGCCTCTGAAAACCCCAACGAAATCCACACGTCAATGACATGTCTTCTGAAGGAAGAAAAGAATATGGTTGTCTATCCGGCATTCCGGCCTACGCTAGCGTTCTCTGATCCCCTCTTGTCAAGGTGTGTAAGACGGTGTGGTTTCGATTATTTGATTTAGTTCTAGTTTGATTTATATTTTGATTGAAATTAAAATTGCAGTGGATGAGAATAAGTTGAAATCATAATCATTTTCTTCTAGCTTTGATTTTAACTATTTTCAATCGATTTTTGTTATTCAGTTCATAATAAGTTAATAGATCAGATATTAGAGAGGGAGTAGGGAGTAGGAAGTAAGGAGTTAAGAGATGGAGAGAGCAAGATAGTAGAACAATAGAAATTTACCTTTGTAAGTTGTAATGTATTATTATCTCAAAACTTGTCTTTGTAATTGTTATATATATATATATATATATATAGAGAGAGAGAGAGAGAGAGAGAGAGAGAGAGATATAGATATAATATTAAAGAAGCCCTGTCACCTTAGAAGAACATAGCTAACATGAATTCTATAGCTAATGTTAATCCTACATGCAATAAGCTTCCTGAAGAGTCAAGACATATATATATATATATATATATTTTGCTAAGAACAATATACTTTCTATCTATGTAAAAGATTACACATATGATAACTAATTAACTATGATCCTGAAATCCGGAAATCAATATGTGTGAAAGTGAAACTCCATCTCATCTTGCCCTCTCGATAAGTATATTTTTTTTTCCATAGTGAACCATCAAAAGTCAAAATACTAAAACACTAAAACTTTTTAAACACTAGGTTCCAGTTAACCAGCGGTTTTACGGTTCTGAACTGAATCGAATCCAAATTATGGCCTATAAAACTAAAATCGGATCGTATTCCTATGATGCGGTTCGGTTCAATCACAACCAGTTAGTTTTAGTTCTAGTAAATGGTTTCGGTTATATATTGACACCCTTACTCTTTCCTCCCAAACAAGGGTAAAAGTGACTGTTCATACGAAGAAGAGAGAGATAGATACATAATAACCAATGTTCCTTGAGAGAGTTCTTCTTCTTTCAAAAAAAAACAAAGGCGTCAATCAATTTTGGGAATTCAATATGGTTTGGTTTCAATGGAGGAAATGGAAAAGAGAAATCAAAGTCGTATCGTATTGAGAACTCAATTGCAAGTTCGAAACCATATCAAATCAATTTGGTTTTGGTATGAATTTTATTCTATTTCAGAAATGGTTTTTTATTCTATTTGGTTCGATTTTTGCATGTTTTTATAAAATTTCATAAACCATATTTCATATATAATATATACCAAGATAAATAATAGATAATTAGGGATAAATAACACTAACATGTTGACACTAGCACATAGCAGTGCACAGGCCAACTGGAAGAGTGCACAGGAGTATATCTTCACCGTGTGGTGGGCAAGGGTAGTGCGAGCTTTTCGCACCCTCCTGTATCTGGATGCTTCCAATGCCAACAAGGTAGTGTTTTTTCTTCTATATAATTATTATACATGTGTATACTCTATTTAGTTCGGGAATATGTAATTTAGTACAGTTCAATTTATATTGAACGGTTTCGTCTTAGAAATCATATTGTATTGTACTGTACCAAGTAAGATTATTATTTTTTAATACTAAAACTATACAAATTCTTATTCAGTTCTGTATGGTTTTAAAGAGTCGATTTTGGTTCAGTATTCGATTTCAGTTCCAAATTGACTCCCTTACTCCTAAGATAAAAGTTCTTTCACCAGTAGAGTGCCAGAAGAATTTCCTCATCAGTATTGATGTGATAATGCGATGAAACTTTTGTCTCATCACAAATTTCCATTAGTTTGGTATTGAAAGTACCCCTCTTTTTAGGCATCGGTGAAGAACATGGGTGAAGGGAAACTCGATCCTACCAAGGAAAAGGAACTGGGCCTTACAAGATTCTCTCACGCAGGTCCGGCCCATATGTAATTGCTAGGTATATATGTGGAATAGCTTATCACAGGATGGCCTAGTAAAGGTTTGTTAAGAGAAAGAAGATAATCTTAGAAAGCCCAGTGAGGTTGGGTTGGGCTCATGTTAGATTCCTTTTGCAAGATGAGACCCACCCGAATTCAACCTTAAAAAAACATGAAGAAAACTTAGGCCCATTATATATATACATACATCCATAACACATTCTTTTCCTTCCTGCTAAGATTCCAAGATGTGATTTTCTTTATATTTGTTTGAGATTTTAAAATGTTACTGCAAGCGTACGGATCAGTATAGCTACGGGTCGAACACAGGGAGAGCAATCACTTTATTTTTTTTTTTTCTTTTAATAATGCGAAAGTGAACTGATTAATGATTGTGATCTAATTCTAATTACCGTCCTAAACATATGTATCTAAAATAACGTCCTAACCATTCATCATCTAAGAATTTAAAGACGCAAACCACGCAATTAAAAAAAA